>NW_023458559.1:30978226-31040938 GCF_013731165.1 Rhagoletis pomonella
GCAACGGAAACAAACTTGGCCATTATCGGAGTATACAAAAAAAAAAACTAACTGACAAACTAAATGATCGAATAGCTGACTAACTGCCGTACGTGTACGTACATATGTATGTGTGTATGAACACATTTGAAGCCCACGAAAAATGCCTTTAATGATCGCGCATTGCCATGGCAAAAGTTTCGATTCCGCGCGTATAGAGACGAGCGCGCTGTGGAGCAGACAACGAAATTGCACCAGACTACTACCGCCACCGTCTCTGGGGACACTACAATATCCAAACAGTGGTAGCCCGCCGCCGCCGCGGGCAGGCAAGACAACTTAACTACAAAATGCGCAAGACTCAGGCGGCTGAGTAGGCTCAACTCAGCTTCTTTCTTGCCTTTGCATTACTAAGCGAACATTGAGTTTCGTCTGAGCCGCTCTGCCGCCACCAATGATCGCCGATCGGTGATCAGTGATCTTGTTGTAATGATCGTGTCGCTTTGTTTAGCTACGCGCGTTACTTTTCCAAAGCTTTTTTTCAGTTAACTTATTTTCTTTGCTTTTCCTTTTGGATCTGCTCAAATGCCGGCAATACTAAATATATTTGTGCATACATATGTACACATGTGCGATCGTTTTCTTACGCTGTCATTAAAAGCGTACTGAAGTGAATTTATTGTATCATTTCGTTTTGAAGAAATACAAGTTGAACGATGCGTCCGATATTATGTGAAAGCAAAACAACAAAAGTGCATACAAAATACATTAAAGCTGTGTGATTGTGCGAGGCTGTGCGATCAACAGCAATCATTATGATCAGTGGCGATCATTACCGGTTGCAGCTCAGTGGCTTGTTTGGTCTGTAGTTGAGTTCTTTGTTTTTATTGTATGAGGCGCTTCCGAGAATCATTACAAAGCTGCATTAAAAGGAGCTACAGGAATTTTGAGGAGCAGAAGGGTGTTGCAAGTGTTTGTAGACGATCGCTGATCATGCAATACCGTCTTTCGTCTCCTCCAATATTATGCAGTACAACTCTAACTACATAATAAGCCGGCTCTTCAGATGTACACTTCTTGCAACATGCTCATAAACGCCTTCATTATTTTGTTCTTCCCCCCAATGCCTCTTTAGCCCCGATCACGCACGCCCTCTCTCTCTCTCTCTCTGTGCACACGAGCAGTGTTTATGTCCAGTACAAAGTGCAAACTTTCATCGCGCAAAAAATTGTGTTGTAAACAATCGTCAAGCATTTAATAAAAAATCTTTAATTACATTGCAAGTATTAATAACATTGGCTGGAATGCATTGCCCGCCTCGCTAAATGTCGAATAATCGTTGAGGTATGACTTTAATGATCGGTTTTTTCCATATGTCGTGTTTCAAATTAAAAATTCATTAGCATTATGAGTTCATTGACGCAGAAGCGCCGTACGATTTGCTAAGCTAATTCGTATGAATTCATTTCCGGTAAATTTTATTGTTTATTTAATTTTTTAAGTAGCGAAATTATACAAAATTGTCTTCTAATTATATGAAGAAAATATTTAGATAGCAAAAAGTGGTAGCGCTAACAGCTAGCGCCACTGAACTACTCCTACTCGGGTGATGCTCTCTATTTACTTGAGTGCTATCGCAAATAAATGATACAGACGGCGCCGTTTTTGGCAAATATATATATGTATGTACATAAATAGATAGCAAACCACTTGTTTATACATTTAAGTATATTATAATAATTTTGTACTTAGGCACATTGTAATAATGTTTGCAAAAGCAACAGGTATTTAATTAGCTGTTATGTGGAAAACACAATATGCTCTAGGCTGAAAATGATCGGTAGATACGCTGAGGCGCCAAGAATAATTGGAGTTCTTATCGGAAAGTAAGGACCAATGAATTTTTTCGAAATAAAATTAAAAACTGGCTCTCCTAAGCTACACAATGGCTTAAAAGAAGTGAAAAAAGTAGGTGTCTTCATTGTTATCTGATGTATGTATGTACGTAGTGTGCAGTCCAGACAGTTAAGAGGATCAGCTAAGATCATTTGAGATCCATTGGAAAAGTGTAAACAATACACTTTTTGTATGTATCATAATCTACTAAATAGAGCGTAAAACTAGCGTAGCTATTTTTCTGCTTTTCACATTAAAGTTTCCCTCCAAAATCCCAAAAGGATTCAAGGTGCTTAAAACCGATCTTCGCATGATTAGCACGGATCGTAATCATAATACATATCTATTATTAAGATCAACAAGCAAACAAGAAACATTTACTAGTTTTTTTCACTGCTTAATGTATGTTCTGCAGAACGGTTTTTTTTTTAATTACCAAAAAATAGAGAAGGGAAATCATTTTTGAATGAAGTCTTTAGTCACTCAAATTGAAATTAAATGCTGAATTCGTCGTATTCAATGCATTTTGATTTATGACAGATTTTAGTGATCTTGATATGATCCTCAAAATCGAAATTTGCTTATTGATAATATATTTTCTATGTACTAGATTAAGACTGGTTTTCACTATGTCAAATTCAATGGCATTTGTCGTCCAATATGTGAATACACATTGTCAAATGAGACTAAAAAATGTTTTATGGAGTACATGCGCTGCTAAATCAACTATTTGTCCGTATTTAGAAGGAATAATGAAATATGGACATATACACCCGAAGAATTGCTCATCGTCGCTTGGCTGCGATCAGAAGCCAATAATGTTTAATCAAATGAATCTCTCATAGCCATGGTAAAGGAATACACGCAGGTATAATGGCCTTTCTAACAAACAACTTTTGTCGAAGGCCGACAGCAATTCGAAAGCGTCAACCACTTCCTCTGCCATTGTCAGGATTTGGAGGAATTCAGGTAACGTTCTCTTCATAAACACTTTTTCGATTGTTTTCAGACTTAAACTCGTCAAAAAGCTGGTATCTTCTGGACAGCCACTATGTCATGTTAGTAGCACGGGAACGCCTAGTAAAGTTCCAGTTGCAGCAGACTGGAACAATGATTAGTATCAGGTTTTGGGCTATTGAATGCATCATTCAATAACTTTAGTAAGCGGCTTTAGACTCCGCCGAAATGGCTTACCGGCTAATATCTCTTCGTCTCCGATCCATAAGGTTTTGCGTGGACCCTTGCATATCCTTCTTACTCTACAAAAACCATCAAATTCCAAGCAAAGCACAACTTCTGAGAAATAGCAAATGTCATCCTCAACGGTGAACAGTGAAGCGAGTAGCGCCAGAAAGAAGAAGCGAGTAGCGCCAAAAAGCCAGCGGAAGCAATAACTCAAAGTCCGGTTTTAATAAACAAAACTGCTGCCGAAGAAACTAATTGAGTTAGGAAGAGAAACTAATTTTATAATTATCCTCAAATTGCACAACTTCGATTCTAAACTTCAGTTTAAAATCCTAAGCAGTACAGCTGTCCCTAAAAGCTGCTTATCTTTTTTTGAAGCATATTTTACTTGAATTTTTCTTATTTATCAGTAATGAATTATTTTTGCTGGATTATCAATCACATTAAAAATATTTTTTAAATAAAATTTTCTCAACTTCGCTCAAATTGGGAATTGAACAGAATTTCAACTGGTATCGAGAATAAGCCTTAAGTTGCGCAATTTGTTGTGCGTGGAAGCACACTAGTACTCAGCAATACAAAACGTTTGCTTAAAGCTGTTATTATTTCTATATTTTTTATTTTATTTTTAAGTCGCATGCAAGAAATTGAAACCAAATTTTCCCATTTGCGTCCAAATTAAGACTCGTACACAACTTCAACTCTTTTTTGCATAGCAAAATTAGGAATTGAAAGCAATTTCAACTGAAATTGAGAATAAGCCTCACTGCACGTGGAAACACACTATTAGCCATGGAAAATGTTTGCTTAAAATTATTGATTTTTGGTGTTGATTTTTGTTCAGTTATTCGGGGAAGCACTTATCCGAGACTCGGTATATGAGACTGTATTGTTCGTTTATTGCTTTTTTCTTATTGAACAACAATTTTTTCTTATTTATTGATGAGTTTTTTTTGTACATTTTTGTTTGGCTGAAAACACAATTCGATTCCCTTATCATCATCCACAAAGATGACTTACTATACCTTAATGGGAGTTCGCCTTGTTTAAAACTGAAGTACCTAATCTTAATTGTTTGAATTTCTTGGTATACAATTCAAGTACCTTTCATTCAACACTTCTGTTGAGAGTTCAGTATTTTCTCAGGAAACTTTATAAAAGACAATTTTTACTAACACTTCATGGGGTCTATTCTGATACTTTGTTTTCACAAACTCCGGACTCAATAATGTACTCTTACATATACAAATTTGTTTATTACTCCAAATACACTCTCAGTCATTATTTTAATAATACTCATTTCAAGTTATTTAACACCAAAGATCAGCGATCTTTCAATGAAGAATTTCTTTATTTATACATTTATCTGAATTTCATTCAAAATTATGTTTTAAAATTTTTCAATACGCTTCATTACTCCAAACTCTGCACTCAATTCACTTCAGCATTTTTTAATAAAGAATATTAGGAGTTAACCTCTTGAATTTGTTCACAGAAATTTGTTTCGCAAACTGAAATATTATACATAAGTGTAGGCTAAAACCACCACATGCTGGCACAAAATAGCTCACTAGGCAACACGTTGCGATCACATCGATCGCTATTTAACGAACGATATACCGGCGATCATCACTGCAACACCCACAAAAACATTTGACAACAAATCAAATTAATCTACCGTTTTTCCGTTACCTGACGGTGTTCGAGCTTTAACGGTCGTTTCGTTACTGACATCAGCCAGTCAGTTAGCGGCCAACAAGTGTATTTTTTGAACAACTGAAGTATGCTTGGCAAAAGGCAAGTAGGAATGGAATAAAACCAGTACTCGAGAGAGTGAGAGGCTTTAAACCTAACCGCAGAATAGAGCTCACCTCTTGAGCGAGGGAATTGTTTGACTGGGAGAGAGTTGAAGTCTACAAATGTGGGTAAGTCTACAAAAAGTTGCGCTCATCGCAGGAGTGCTGTACAAATTGCGAGTATAACAATGGGATAATACCAAGAGCGGTTAGTGAATGCTCTGTCTACTGATTACCCACAGAGTCTGGTCACACGCACATTTCTTTCTTTTAATTCTTGTTTCCCCTCTTTCTAGTGGCTGATAAGCCGGCTATGTGGTGGCGTCTGAGCAGTTGTCAAAAGAACAACAAACATATGCATAGTTAGAGAAAACAATAACAAATCGTTATCAGTAGAGTGCGTCTCTTTTATCGTGCTGGCTTTTTAGTGTTTCTTTATTCTTCATTTTTTTTATTATTCATTGACATGCGTTCGTACTGGCATTCTTGTCATTAAATGGGCGTTAGAATGAGGGCAGGCTGGCTGCGACGCGGGGACAATCCTATCGGATTCTATTTGTGGTTTCAATTAGACCATGCCGTACTATTCGTTTAAACTTTCCCATCTTATCAGCTAAGTTGTGCCATCATTATTTTGGTTTTGTCGCTACTTGTGACGCAATTGTTTGCTTTTATTGAATTTTTTTTTTCGGACAATACTGCCTGTTATTTAAGTGCTATAGGATAAGCATAAGTGCTGAAAAGATATCAGTTACTTGGCATTTGTGTCCGACTCGTTCATCCCTTAACGCACTTGTCAATTTATTTGATTTGTGTTCTCAACATTTGATGGATTACATTTGCGTTTTTCGAAATTGATAAACTCGAACACGCAATTAACCCGATTGTTTGTGAGATCTGTCAACTGCCTAATTGCGAGGGTAGTGCGTTAGTACTTTAGCTCTACTTATCTTGGCGTTAAGCTGACTTTCTGGTTTGTTGTGGAGGAATGTGGGTTTCGAAGGCCTCGAAAGAGCTTTTATCTAAAGGAAATACATTGATGATTGTTTTTGAATAAATTTACAAGCAAGCATTTGTTTTGTCGCACGAAACCATACCTTTTTTTGTGCGAGCTTTAAAAAGCAATGGTAAAAGACAATAAGATCCCAAATAACACCAACTATAGGGACATGGTATGGCCGCAAAAAGCGCCCTCAGGCTCAGAGAGGCAAATACGTGGAAACCAACCAATTTTGGGCATGCGGCAATACTGAATTAAATAAAAAGGGGCCGGCTCAATGAAATTAAAGTAGCCAGAACGGATTACATTACGCTTGTTTGGGATGCAGGACTGCCAGTAGTAGAGGGAGGTATATCCATCTACACTGATGGTTCAAAGATGGAACAAGGAACCGAAGCCGTTCTCTACCAGAAGGACTTTTCATCTACCGAACGAGTGTAGTGTCTTCCAAGCCGAGATCTACGCTATAAATAGGGCAGCTAGTTTTTTTTTTACTTAGTAGTAGGGTTCCAGAAGATAAAGTCACTATCTTTGGCGACAGTCAAGTAGCACTGAAGGCAATACGATGTAAAATAGTGCAATTGAAAAATGTCTTTCCATTAGAAGAAGCGAATAGCTCCGCACTACCACCGGTTAGTGACGACGTTAGGAAAATTAATGAATACACCACAGCCGCGACTGATGACTTGTCTTACAAACGGGAAGACTGTGAGAAAACATGATTACTATGGTCGCGGCTTGTTAGGAAAAAGACGAGGGGCCTACTCAAATCAATAGGTGTGCACTAACCGACGTCACACTGTGCTATAGCAACAATGCTTCAACGTTGGCGAATACCAACAAGTACTCTCTGCAGAAGCTGCCGTGATGAGAATGAGGAAGAGTAAATTGACCACATTCTGTGTTGAAGTCCAGGTCTACAGAAGAAGCGCCTCAAGCACTTGGCCTTACGCTTCTTCAACAGCCTGGGCGAGATAGTGATGGTGCCACTGTAGAATCTCATCGGCTTAATTAGGGATAGTAATTGGTTCAGTAGAATAATGACTTGAAATTACTTAGCTACTCTCTCGGTTATGGGTACATGTCTCCTCCTGACACTCGGTTAAAGAGGGCACTCACAATAGAGAATACTGTGTCCGTATGAAATTATGGAATCTTCCACACACGCCCTCCTAACCTAACCTAACCTATGGATGACAAAATGAAGAAAAATGGCGGGATTTTAAATATTATCCATTCTTAGTGCTATTTTGACTTCTTAATGAATCTGAGAAAAGTGTAGAGGAATCGATAATATAGCTGAACCATTCACAATATTTCTCCATGAAAACAAACATGTATGTATATACATACATATGTTTTTTTTTATCATACACATATTTAGAAGCTCTTACTTCACCTAATCTACCCCGGAGGTGTACAATGGATAATTTGACCCATTTTTAAGGCAAAAATTATGTATGACCAAACATGTAGATTATTTAAAAAAAAAAAAAGATTTTTTTATTTATTGCAATACGTTTCCCACATTTTTGCAACAAAAAAATCTTAACCGATGACGACCGATGGGTCAAAAGGGGTACTTTTTATTTGTAGTTTTATTGGAAATGTTTGAAGTCAGTTTTGTAAATATTTATATTAAAGAAAAAAATCCACTTATTATAGTATTGTAAAATTATAATAATTTTAATTGAAACCCTTAAAGCTTTGAATTTCTTAATTTTACACGTTTTTTATAGTCTTAACGCGGCCAAATACGGCAAACATTTTAAAAGCTTATTCAAATATCGATTAAAAAATAATTAATTAAAGATACTACTGACAGTATGTATTTTTTACTGCAAACAAATAATAATAATTCAAAAACCACAGTTTTAGATCTTAAAAGTACTTCTCTTTATTTTTAATATTTTTATTAATTTTTTAAATACTTATTAACTTCAATATGGTTGTCCGAAAATAGCTAAACAAAACAGAACCCAAAATTGATTCCAATATTTCACTCACATACAACGGCTTTGACCACCTGCTAAGCAGTTGTCGTTAGTTTTTTATAAGAATAAAAGAAACCGTTATTTGGTTTGAAATTTTCTTAATCAACACCAACGACACAAAGTTTTTTTTGTAAGTACTTTTGGCCACATAAAGTGAGAAAATTACGCATAGTGCCGTGGTTGCACTTCCTTCATTTTCAGCTCAATTTGGAATTCAGCTGGTAGGCTGAACCAATTTAAAAATTACCAAAAATTTATGTCCAATTTTGAAATAGAAAAAATTGTTGGTCCAGTTTTTGGCTATTCAAAATATTGTGCTCCGCTTTTAAATAAAAAAAAAGTTTATATTCAGTTTTAAGAAGTCCATGAATCTACTATCGACCATTTTTCATGTTACCAAAAATTTATGTACAATTTTTAAAATCAGAACACCCCACAATTGTTAAATGAAATGAATATGTCCAGTTTTTAATTATCAAAAATTTATTACTATTTCACACTATTGACGACGTGAAATTGTTTCGTCTTTTCGCCATATATCACTCAAACGACTCCGCCGTTTTCAGTCTCCAGTGCTACTTAAAGCTACTGTCCGTTGGTTAGTCTTCAGGCGTGATTAGGCGGCGATATGAAGAACTTACCAGCACGTGGTTTGAATACTTAACATAACTTCGCAAAACTTAAAGACCATTGGCGACTTTTTTTAATATCGGACTCGCTGATATATATAACAGCACACAAATTCCCCAGAGTTTTTAGGGGTGATGCTGGAGTAAAAGTCCTTGGCCAGATATAAATCTGGGTCATTCCAGTTACGTAGGCCCCACTGTCGTGGGAACGTCTCTTGCATTCATTGATAAAACATAGCAGGCATAAATATGTTCTTTTTTTTAATCCAAATTTTTAACAGCTGTTTTCACAATTATCAATTTTCATTTGACACGCAATCTTGAGTCCCATCTCATGCTGTGCTACAGGAGTGATGACAGTGTCGACTTAAATACAAGTTCTTATGAACATATGCACATAAGTGCATCATTTTGTTACTCTCCTCGCTTACAAAGAACTGAGCCCTATTCTCATGCACATTGTCTGCCATTCTCTCTTTTATGTGGCATTATTCATGGCTACTCTTTTAACTTTGGCCTCTTTAATATTCCCAGGTCAATGAGTTCATTGTCTTGAACAGCTCGCGTGTATACCTGAAGAATTGCGGCACTCTAGACAAGACGATGTGGTGCCGCAAATATAAAAAAAATACAAAAAAAAAGGAATACGAAAAGGTCTCAAACCAAATTTGTGAATGTATTTATGTGGGTTTGTCAATGTGTAGGAAATTAATTTAAAAACATTTTTAATAATAATAAAGGCGGCTAATTGAAAATCTCTTGTATACAATGAAAGAAAAAGAAGGCATACGATATTCGGAATCATCAAATATTAATGTAATGCACGCTCAATATTCAATGGTTTCAGCCCTCTACGCGTAAAGCCTACTGCATCATCCGGATAGCAGTTGAGCAGTTTATCTTAAGCAATATTGTCTCTCTCGGGAACCCAATTCTATGGCCGAACTACAAGGGGGCAGGCACTGACTGCAGATAAAACTGCTTTGCAACACAGGCTGTTCAGATCTTTCCGATTTCGCCGCAAATTTCACTGTTTTTAGGTTGCCTTCAAACTATTTTAACCCTTTCGATCCGGAAAGCAACCAGCAGAGAAATCTCGGTTTTAGTTATTTTTTTTAGCTTTGGGATATACATATCATACAAATGTAAAAATCAAAAAATTATCGCCCCATCCCTGCAGGGGCACCAAGGAGAGGTAGGAGATACGTGTCCCATACGGAATTTCGGACGTCTGAAAAATCGTTGCCAGAGAAAAGTCCATTAGCTGGGCTAATATTTCGGCGTATTTTGATTTCTTCAACATATGTACATATGTATGTATATAGTACACAGTGCGTCTACGCAAAACAAATTTTTTATTAACTTTGTGTAAATGCCAAAGAAAATGAGTAAATGTCCATAAGCACTAAGCGGGACATATTCATCCCAACAAAAAATACTTACGAGACACATATGTATGTATATCCCATAAAAAACAGTAGTAGTTCAGAAGAAACCCAAACGGCTTGAGTGTAAGTTTTCTGCACAAAAACCATTTTAAATCACTATCTGAACCTCAAAATACCAGACGGGATATATTCAAGCCAATTCCAATACGTAGTTTCTATTTTAGTTAGTTAGTTGTCTTTGCAGTCAGATTGATGTTGGGTTGGTGCAGTGCAGACCGACCGATAGCATTGTGTATTTAATGTCCTCACGGGCTCTCCTTCTTTTCCCAAACTGGCTAGTTATTTCAAGTCTATTTTCTCGGTTTGAAGCATTTAAGAAACTCTAAGGAGGAACGAAGCTTTTGAAAGTAGCACTCAGTATTTGTACAGTGCTTTACGAATGAAATTCTCATTAACCTCGAGTTCCACTTCCCTTGTCTATATTTTCAATGATTTCCTCTAGCATTGTTATGCTGAAGGTGAAGACCTATAGCGGTTAAAGACGTCTAAAGAAAGTACGCATTCTCATTGGAATCATATAATCTATATTAATAGTGCAACATGAATTTTTTCCGCCTGCGTTTGGTGGTTCTACTGGACTGTTTTTGCAACCTGTAGATGACGAGAGTTTTTGCCGTGTCAAAATTTTCGTATTTTTACGTAGTTTTGTTGCAAGTACTTCAATTTGAGTTGTTTTTGGTTTGATAACGGTGTTTTACTTTACCTTAATATTTTTTTTGTTTTTAGAATAAGAACACGAATCCAAGTACTAATTTCAAGGCAAAGACAAAGACAAATACAAATACGAAGAACAGCCGAAGACGATACAACGGCTGAGATCAACACGAATATGAACACGAGTAGGAAGACGAATTCGAGGACGAGGACAAATACGAACAAGAATGCAAGGGCGAGTAGGAAGACGATTACGTACACGAATGCGAAGACGAAGACGAAGACGAGTAGGAATGCAACCACAAACATGAATGCGAAAATGAATATGAAGACTAATATGAAGGCGAAGACGAGGTCGATTCGAATGCGTAGACCAACTGAAGGTGAATAGGAAGACGAGTTCGAGGTGAATACAAATACGAGAATGGATACAAAACCAAACACGAATATGGAGAGGCATGTTAAAAAGAGGACGAATTCGAAGATGATTACGAAGACGAATACAAAAGCAGCATGAAATAAATACGGAGACGAACACAAAGGCGAACACGGATACGATCCGAGGACGAATACGACGACAGCGACTAAAATGAATTCGAATACGAAGACTAATACGAAAGCGAATACCGATACGATCCGAGGACAAATTCGACGACAGCGACAAATGCGAATATGAAGAGGATAGGAAGATGAATGAACGAAAAAAAAAATGCGGAGATGAATTCGAAGACGAATAGGATGATGAGGTCGAAGTTGAAGATAAATATGAAGAAGAATATGAATATGAATACGAAGTAGAATACGAACACTAAACGAATTTCTTTTTCGCGAATTCGAAGATTAGTATGAAGGCGAATAAGTATGTATATGAAGACAGCGGCTAAAACGAAGACAAACAAATCTTCAGGATTCTTAAAAAACATAGAGAAGTTTAATTGGTTCAGGATCTATATTCTGAATTGACGTTCATCTATTGCTATCAAAACCCTTTGCTTCATATGACTCCTCTTACCAGCGCGTTTATCATCCAAGATAGGGCGATCTTCCAATCAGCAGGCCATATTTTCTATTCCAACGGCATCCAAAACTTAAAAAAACATCCAGATATTCGGATCTTTTAATCAGATATTCGAATATCCGGATTACACGGATATTAATCCGGATAGAACTCCCAGCATCAATGTGTATGTCTGCACGTCTCTGTTTGCTGCTTGAGTAGCCACAGTAAGCGGTCATTTCTAGTATACTCCACTCCCATCGTTCCCTTTTCTTTTACAGACCGTTCAAAGTCTCATATTTCTTTAGTACCTTACAAAGTTCGCGTCTACTACCACTACCTGCTATAGTTGCATCATTATCGCACTACCAGTTGTTGCAGCACAATTAAACTTCACACACTTCCATGTAGCAGCACGGTGGGCAGGAAGCGAAGATAAGTTGCATAAAAATGTCGACAAAATCTGAAAGCAGGGTTGTATTTGTTGATATCTTAAGGTTAAGAATCCGCTTAAATTGAAATCCTAGCTGCTCCTGTTTTAAAGATATCCACATTTTATATACTTCTGATAGGATATATTTGCAAAAGAGGAAGGCGTACTTCTCGATAATTAGAGCATATTTATACGAAAAGAAATCTCATACAAATCTGTTTCCCTTTTTTAACTCACTAAAACTGATCAAATCAATGTGAAACATTTTCATTTTTTCCTACCGAAAGAATAATTGATCGAGATTTATTGGGCGCTACCGGTATACAACTTAGATAAAACACCGCAATTACCTTTTTCTGTAGCGTGAACTTTCTCATTATAAACACTTTCAATATCGCAATATATGTATGTATGTATACAATATTGTATACTATATAATACGGTAGTAATTTTTTATTAAAGGTTTGTTGCTATAAGCAAGTAGCGCAGGCAAGTCGCACTGCGCTTGTGCAAGAAAAAAAATGCTCTAACTTAGGCCAACGGTACTCCTCATAATAAGTAAATAAATTCAAAGCTTGTATGAGATTTATTTTGGTATTTATGTACTCTCAGCAAATAATGACTATTGTACATCCAGAACACAAATGCAATCAGGAAGAAAATCGCATGAAATTATGCGCTTTGGGTGTAGGGCTGCCAGACGCCCCGGTTTTCCCGGACATGTCCCGGTGTCCCGGTCCAACCTTAAAATTTCCCGGTTTTCGATTTGATTGCACAAATTTTGCATAAAAATGACTACACTGAGAGAAAAAACGCGTTGTAATATTAATAAATTTTTTTTTAACTTAATTATGAAAAAGCATCTGTTAAGTGCAAAGCGCTTCATTTTAATATTGGCGTATTTTAATTGAATATTTCTATACTAAATACTAAAATTTGTATACTTAAATTTATTACGAGTTGGGTTGGTGCTCTTTCATATGCGATTTTTGTTTATAAATTTAGCACGTTTTGCATAAGCAATAGTTGATGATTAATATAAGTATGTACCTAAATACGTTAAAATTACATGCACAGAGTTTTACAATTATATTAAGCAAAAGCCAGGAGTTTTGAAACAAGCTCACAGCAACGAAACAAATGACTGATATTTTAATGTTACCTTGTATTTAATTTTTTTTCTTTCGTGAAACCTAGATTACTTATAAGTACCGTGCCGTACAGAATTATTGGTTCGGAGACACTTTCATCTGATCACAATTTCTAATCAGATCTTTTAGAAAAATTTTGAAAATGTAGATTTTGGGCCAATTAATAAAGTGCAAGTCTGAAGTTACCAGAAAATTTCGTTGATTTTTTGCAATTTTTTATTTTTTGCTGACAGATTCTTCCACATACAAAAAAATATCGAACATAGTTTGTATGGAAGAAACTCTCAGTAAAAACAATACCAAATATATTGCCTCGTTCAAAGCCATGAATAAAATCGTGAATACATGCTTTTCCGAAAATCAAGCGGATCTTAGTAATTTTGATAAAAATCTTAACGAAAAGTTTTGAAAAGTACTGGAATTTCTCAAACTGTCAAAATCCATATTATCCTTGAACATTTAAAGCAATCTATTTCATTCTTGAATAACGATGGTTTAGGATTATGGTCCGAGCTGGCCGGGGAGTCAGTTTATAGGGAATTCATTAAATTCTGGGATAGATTCAAAATAAATATGATTGATGAACCAACTTTTGTGAGTCGCCTGAAGAAAACTGTAATGACACTTTCATTCCAGCATATATGAAAACTTAATTAAATAATAAAATATTTAAATACTAAAATGTGTGACTATGTTATATGGTAAGCTAACAAACAAATAAAAGGAAACAAAAAACAAATATAAAAAAAAAATAAAGCAAGAAAAAAATATAAAAAAATAAAACCAAAAAAAGAACAAAGAGGTGCAACAAAGTAAGTTGCCTCCACGTGGTGCGCCTTGGAAACGATTGAAACCGGCTAAAAACTTGCATAAACTTACATATATACACACATTTACTCACACATACATTGTTGAATATTTAATGCACAAGGATGTTTTTCTCTTTCGCAAAAGTCGGTCCTATCATAACTATGTAATATGTGGATATCTTTAAAACAGGAGCAGCTAGGATTTCAATTCAAACGGATTCTTGACCTAAAAATATCAACAAATACAACCCTGCTTTCAGTTTTTATCGACATTTTTATGCAACCTATCTTTGCTTCCTGCCCACCGTGGCAGACCAGCCAACCGGTCATCAGCCGGCCGGTTGCAAGCCTCCCGTTTGGACAAGTAAATAAACAAACAACAAAAGAATACAAGTTCTACACCAAGAGCAGCTGAAGATGCGCTTCAATGCAAGTGCTTGCAAGAACTCTAATAGCGAGATGTATTGTCTTGGGTTTTAAGCTGTGTTTCTTTTTTCGTTTCGCTATTTGCACTGTCTGGCGGCCCCGCGATGTGGAAGATGATGACGAGGCACGTGAAAGGGCGTTCTGAAGCGCAGCAAGGCATATATACAGCGAAGCATCATGCTGGCTTAGCCGACTTAGGCGAAAGTAGGGAAAAAGCTCACAATATGATGACACTCTGGTGTTGCACTCAGCTATCCCAAAAGGTAACTTTATATGTAGTTGCAACATGTTTAGCACAATTTAAATTCGTTGACAACAACAGGTTTTCTGGTTTTCTTAGGCTTCATTTGATGTTGTTCCTGAGTCGCCTACTTGTCGCACCACTTGTATGTATGTGTGTATGTGTATAAACACCCAGAGTTTTGATCCAGAACCTATAGACTTTTATTAAATGAAATGTACTGAAGGCGCGCATGTCGACTTGCAACCGAAGTAAGAGCAAGTTTAAGTGTTTGCTTACAAGCATATAGCAAATTTAACCTTTATTATTGTTCAGTTAGTAGAGCGGCTAACTGGTTGTATGCTTGACTGCAACGCATGCGCAGCTCTCCTAGCTACCAGTATGATGTTCATCCTGATTGTGTCGCATAATGTTGATGATTCATAATTGTGCTCATTTGTGGCCGATAGCATAGCGTGTGGCTGATTTTTTATTATTTTTGTTGTAGCACATGTCGTTCATATTGATGTTCTGTGTTTTTTTTTCGATTTTAGACCGCGTCTGCGAACACACTTTCCTTTGGTCATATTAATGTTGTGGCTTGTTGACGGTATTAACGAGCATTTGATAACTCGAAGTCACTTATAAAGGTATTAACATTTACTAGGGAGCGATGAAAAATAATCAGTATCCTTTTCAAAAGCAGACCGATTCAAGGTTAGTACGTTGAAAACTCTTTACCCAGGAGCATCTCTTACAAAAAATTTCGATCCAGTCTCCCACCAAGTGCGAAAACCGTGCAGGCATCCGCTGCCTCGTTGCGAAGGAAAGAGCGTCAGTTGATACTTTTAATGAGGCAAAAACCTTTTATGGTGATAGAGAGAGAGAGAGCATGCCCACAAAGGGAGTTTTCCTCCTGCATGACAATTTCAGACCTCACACGGCCAACGCCATGAAACAACCCGAGACTTGTTTGGATGGGACGTTTTGAAGCTCCCCTGCTTTCCCCTGACTAGGAACCTGCAGTTTACCATCTGATCACTTTCCTGAAAGTGTACATGGATGGAAAAAAGGTTTTCAACGAGGAGGTGAAGAGTAGACTTTTTCGAAGCAAGTATCAAAATATGTATCCCTCGCTTTCCCACCTGCATCGAAGGGGATGGTGACCATTTATGCAAAACAATAACTTTAAAGTGTACCAGTGTAACTATATATCTTTTTTTTACTTCTGAACGTGCCTCATATGCTTTAATTCAGAATTCAGTAGCGTATGAACTTATTTTTGGTATTCATCCTCACCTATAATGAAATAAACCAGAACGCATCGCGGTTCCACGGAAACCCCACATTCCTTGGCTCAACAGCTCAGAGCTCTGCAGCAAATTATTAATCTATATAATTGTATGTTTTTTAAATCTTCCACAGCGGTTCCACCTGCCACTTTTAGTTAATCAAGCGTTGCCTCAACCCCAATATATAGAAACCTCAAAGGTAGGAAAATGCTTCAAATCGATTTCTAATCCCATATCTCATATACTTTTTCATCTGCTGAGGGAAACTCTCTATCAACCTCAAAATGTGACTTTCAGCCCGTTGCAATGATGTTTTCCAAACAGATGTTTGTGTGTTGAAGGAAACAGATAATGGTTCGTTCCACCGTATGGCTTCGAGAAGAGAGGATCTACACCGATAGCCAACCGATAGTTAGAGCTTTAGGTTTGCTCACGGTGCCCCCAACATTTATAAAAAAAAACGCCTGATCGCTCTTGTGGCCGCGGTCTGTCTTGATATTCAAGGAGCTTCTTTATATTTGACGCCAATTTCCCCTGTCTTTTTCTCCATTTGGCACACCAAGTGTAGATAGGACCTTCTGCACTTAGGTATGTTGTTCTTCCGTTGAATTTGTTCACGCCCTGGCTTTGCATCGATGTTGCTGGGATCATAAATGGAATCCTGAACCTACCGATTGGCAGTATGCACCTCTAACTACTCGGCTACGGTGGCCAAATATGTTGTATTTGCATGTGCTTTGCCTGCCATCGTCCACCTCGCTGCACCATATAAATGGAGAGGCACGATAAGAGATCCGTAGAGCTTGATTTTCATTGGTGAGATAATGCTCTACCTTTCATTTTCCCACCAGACCCAAAGTATCACAGCCGCATTTGATATGAGTAGGTTGAATAAGGATATGGATAAGCAACAGGAGTTTAAGGCATGTACTTAGCTCAGTGGTTAGCGTTACTGACCTTCCAGCGTTCGATTCCTGCTAAAGTCTGGAGAAAGAAGTCTGATGAGGAGATGTGGTGATTTCCGAAATAGCAGCTATTTATAGCTTCTACCGCTTTGTTGCTCTCCAATTTTTCCAATGTTACTTATTACGCCACAATAATAATAAAATGCTCATCAAGACTTTATTATAGGTGTTTATGCTAGATCCAAGGTAGACAAAAAGTCCTTCACTACTTGAAAACTGTAACTGCAACGGTGACATGTATCCCGATGCGCAAAGACTCTTTGTGTGTTGGCAGGAGGTACTTTGTCCTCTCCCCTTTCACCGCTATACCAGTTACTTTTGTCCCCTCTTTAAAATACCTTGTCTCAAACCTACAAAAAGTTAGTATAGATCAATTTGTTTATCCAGTGTATTTTTCAAGATTTAACGCACTATGAAACCCTGGTAAATGGAGGACTTACCAAGTCTGAATGCACATTAACAAGACGCAACCTGTTGGCTCATGAAGGGTTTCAATCTTTCGCACAGAATCGTCGATCGTACCTTATAAGCAAGGCTCATTCATAGATAAATTGGAACATTTTTTCCTAAGCTCAGACGCATGTGAAACTTTGCTTTCGCCACGCCGCGCTCTTCCTAATAGCTGAACAGTTACTGTCAGCTATTGTATGGTCCAACTGTGTCCCATGCAGGGTACATTTTAAAATGTGAACTTAATATTTGGAGCTGCAATTCGTAGCGCAATGAGTAAAGAAAAGAGATGCCTTCCTCACGGTTGACCCTGTTGGTTGTTTCCAACAAAATTTCGTTGTTTTTTCTTTTTTCTTTTCTCGAATTTGGTTGTTTGGCAGTTTTTTCTCGAATTTCGTTATTTTTTTTTTATTGGAAATTAGCAAATTTTTTCTTTACAACAAGTATTATTGCATACTGCATGTTAAGAATAAATAGAAGATGTTTTAAAAACCCTATTTTTAATGTAATATCCCAGCAAGCAAAATATGAGGAAATGTATCCGAAAATGCTGCTGTTTTATCCGTTTTCAGATTCCGTCGGAAACGTATGTACAGAAAACGATCGAAAGTAGTTATGAAACGGATGCGCTTTCGACTGCTTTCCTGAAATTTTTCTGATTCAATTTTTCGTTGAAAAAGATTTCATTCTGAACTTCGCAAAAACTTTTTCATGGTTACAGGAAATCAAACAAAACACAATTTTGTAATTAAGAGATATATGTATACATACGTATAATTTTGATGTGTTGCTTCTGACGGCATTCAAACCTGGAACCTCCTGAAATCTAACAAATAGTAGCACGCACCTCTGCACACTCCTGCTACCGGCGAATACGGGTACATGTTTTCAAATATTCGGTTTGAACATACATATATTTAAAAATTATTGTTTTGAAATAACATGATGACATTTTTTCGGATACTAAAAATTAACAAAAATGGAAATGGAATGTATGGAACGCGCACTGTCGGCACCGTGCGCTTCCTACAAGATCTTGTGAAAATGTTAGGAAAATGTGAAAATGTTAAGTGATTTCTTAACTGACAGAAGTGATTATACACTGTTTAGTTCGTAGATATGTATTATTTCCAGCCCACCCTCGCACAAAAGAATTCCAATTTTTTTCAGATAACATTTTTTATAGTTATGCTTCATAGTTCCACATAATTTTTATAGCCTATTCGTTAAGTACTTTAAATCTTTGCAACATTACAACTTGTTTGGTGTACTTATACAAATACATTAGCTGTTATTAATCAGCGCTTGTTGTTGTCATTCGTGTAAATACGAGTAGTTGCGTACATTTATGGCTAACTGCTGATACAAGAAGTTATGACCAGTAGCAGTTTAACAACTCTTAAATGGATGATATGACGGATATCAAATAAAATTTTGTAATATTTGTTGAAGCATGCGATGAAAGGATTTTTGCATATCTAATACTAGTTCGCAATCTTAGAACATTTATGAGGTAATTGGCTTATACTTAATGCATACATATCTGTATATGTACATATATGCCGATCTGAAATGAATTAATGTTGGCTTAGTCACTTTTGAGTTTACCCTCTGAATAAATACAAGTTACAAATAAAATGGCTGTAAGCTTGTTGCTGGTTAAAATTCCTTAAATACGGTTGTAAATGTTCTCCCTCTTACTGCATTTGTTTTAGTTAAAGTTAAAAGTATACAATTTTTATTAAAATTTAATTCTCTACTTACCATTTTGCGCTGCATTCAAACACTTTGTCGCCATCTCCTCACTCAACTCTTCAGCGGGATTTTCTTTGCAATCAACACCGCCACCATTCAAATTCATCACAGCACATTCCATGGGCAGTGACATTTGCTGCAACATTTCATTGACACTCACCCCCGAAGTCATCGAAAACGAATAGATACTTTCATTAGGCAGACCGTCGGCTGCATTACAATTACCTTGGGGTATGCCATTACCAATACCACCACCTCCGCCACTGCCTACCCCACCAATGATGCCACCATAAATCGAGCTTGTCTGCGAATCGAAACTACGATTTTGTTCGCGTCTTTTCTCAGGCGTAGCATACAGCGCTTCCACGTTTTCCGTTGAAGCTTTCGCTAACTTTGGCTTGGTTGGTGTCGATGTACTCATATAGACCGGTGGTCCTGAACTTTCACTTTCGAATGAAGTATTCAAAGCGCCATAACACGAAGTAGTCATTATATCGGGTTGTTGATAGACAACTGACCTCTGCACTACATGCACCGGCTCTGAAGTGGTACTCTGCCAATATTCTTCGCTATTCTGACTGGTATAGCTCATATCGAGCGTCACATCTGCTCCATCCGTCTTGCTCGCGCTCAACTCATCGAAATACTCTAAATCGTATAGACGTGTTTCATCGATCATAGCTATACCATCGTCGTCCTCGACTTGCAATAACATAGAACTCATTGTTGCACTATGATTGGTGGGATGAGCCGCAGAACCGGCAACACCGATTGTCAATTTCTTAAAACACGCATCGACATCTTTTAGCATTTCGAGTGTTTGTGGCACTGATGTAGAGTGCAACGAATCAGAATCATTCTCTTCAATGCAGGAAAGATGGCGCGTACGAAAGCCATAAATGATGCCAGTTTGAATTGGTATGGCCGCGGTGGATGGTTGTAAGCTTGTTGATTGTTGTGGATAACCCGATTGTTGTTGCGAGTTGTATTGCTGTTGTGGTAGGCGTTGTGCTTGCGACTGTTGTGTTGCATTTTGTAATTCATTGTATATGTGAAATGAGCCATCAGATTCGCAGGATTGTGTCATTAAATCAGATGTAAAGGAGGTGTTCAGTTCGTTGTGTTCCAGGCAATTGCTCCCAGAATTTTGAGCAGACTGATTGTCGATTATGGAGAACATTGCGGGATGGTAAAGTGATCTGGAGGAAAATTTTAACGGAAAATTAGTAGTTATTAAAGATAAGTTTAATTTAACATATTGCACTTAAAGAAGGCTCTATAAAATTGTTGTGAACGATAAATGGAAAAAACGGGAGACCAAAAATTGGCATTCCATTTTCAAATGACCAAATATATACATATCTAGTTTTTAAATTATCAAAATTGTATGTTTTACTTGTAGATTGATTAAGTTGTGCTCAATTTTTAAATGACCAAAAATGTAAGTCCAGTTTTTAAATGACAAAAAATGTATGTATTTCTTTTAAATGCCGACAAATATATGCCCAGTTTTTACTTCCATCCAGGCTTATCTGTGTCTACATAGTACAGGCAAATCAATTAACTTGATTTTATGCCGATTCGCTCACCTTTTATTTGAGAGTGTTCTAATGATCCACCCACAGGCGCGAACAACGCATTTATTTCAATTCGTGTTAGTTTTTAAAGAAGAATGAGAAAATTCGAGTGATAGCAAATGAACACTTCTAACAATCAGGGGTGCAATGAACTCCCGCACCTTGCAAGCTGGTGCTTTTCAATACTGAAATACTGAATATCGCAATACGCAAACGTCTTCTTCTCAACTAAGCATATGGGTGTTTCCATACAGCCGTACGCGACATTCGTACGCTTATAGAGTAACGTAAATCTATCAAACATAGAAGTTACTGAAAAAAAAGATTACGGTTATATTGCAACCAAAGGGTACTATGTTTGAGAAAAAAATAAGCAGCCTCGAAACTTTGGTGTGGAAAATATCCGTTCAAAACCAGGTGATAACGTACGCGACAAAAAAAGAAGTGGTTTTAAGGCACAAATACATATATGCGAAAGTCTGCGAATCATGAAAGCTTTTCTTTTCTTTAAAACTTCCTAAACTAAGCTAAATAATGTACCTTTACAATCCTTTCATATTTTAAGAGAAATTATCTCTGGCTAGTTTTATATTAAAAAAAAAACAATAACGTACGCGACATAACGTACACGACAATTTTTCTCGTAAGTAATAAAATGTATTTATTGAGAACTCTTCTCGGCACCCGTTCATTGTTTTACAACTATTATAAATAATTTAAATGGAAAATTTGCAATTAACATTGGTTTTGATGTATTTGATTGAAATTTTCGTACCTACAATAACGTATGCGACAAACTTTAAAGGGTAATACAATTTTTTTTACTTCGGTTGGAAAGAAAATTTTACTGTATATCTTTAACTAGAAGAATTCTCGCTTAAGAATTGTAATCTGCATTGCCAATATACAAATGACATAGACAAACAATGTTTTTGCATAACGTACGCGACATTAGAATACTATCAGAAGCAAATCAAAAAATTACCGTTATTCGAGCTCTAGCTTCTCCTTTTTCTCATTTTTATAGTTAGTTGTTATTGCAAATTTGATTTTAAGATGTAATTGTAATGTTTCAAATCTCTTAATTTAGTTAATAGGAAAGAGAAAATAGTTCACTTCATTAGAGAAAACTGAGTCGAGAGACATTCAGTTTTACTCTTCCATTTTTGCGTTTTAAAATTCCAATAAGCTGAAATACTTCTATAATATTAAAATTCGAGTATTTTTCTCTTATTAATTCGTCTTAAAAACCCTTTTCAGTTGTTTTTATTTTTTCAGTCCTGGTTGACATTTTCATGGAAACACCCATATGTAGGTATGCGCTATACCATCTTTGCATTTTTACACTTATCTAGTCATTTATCTTGCTAAAAGTGTCTTTCAATGGGGGGTCCTTGCACTACTCCACTTACATACATACGTTTAATTAAAAATATATTTTTGCTGAAACTACAAATTTTCAATATCTTTTTCAAGACTTTAAGTGCTACACGAATGCAATAACACTACATAGCAAATAAGTTTCCTCCATAAATCCTCAAGTTCACACCAACTTAAAGATAAATAAAATATAACAAAAAATAACTACATGGAATACTTAAACGTACTGTTCATACGCATTTGTGTAAATACCTCTAAGCATTCGCCGATATGTGATACCTCACAGATACAGAGGGTAGAAAGGAGAGAAGATTGCGCGGTCTAGTCAAATGAGGGAGTGCACATTAAAAATCACGACTGCACAAAACTAGCAAGCATATATGTATGTATGTACATAAACAGTTCCCCCTTCTCAAAAGTGCAGCAACAAAAACCCCAACCAACTCGCCTTGCTAAGCACATGCAAAGATACATTCTCCGCTTATCCAACGTAATGAAAAATGCATTTCTATGACGGAAGTCTTCCTTTTCAAATGACAACAAGCAACGAGGTACCACA
Organism: Rhagoletis pomonella; assembly: GCF_013731165.1. Classification (NCBI taxonomy): domain Eukaryota; kingdom Metazoa; phylum Arthropoda; class Insecta; order Diptera; family Tephritidae; genus Rhagoletis; species Rhagoletis pomonella. The sequence goes on from NW_023458559.1 coordinate 31,000,822, forward strand.
AGCTACACGCGCAGCTGCTCACTTCTAAGGAAGTAAGTGGGCAACAGGCCACAAATGTATATTTCTAACCCCCTGCAAGGCAGCGACGTCAACGCTTGGGCGGATGCTGAAAGCAGCAGACAGCGAAATTCAGTAGCTCCTCTGCCTTTGGATTTTGTCTTTTTCCGAGGAGCGCACGCGTAACGCAGCGACTATACTCTATGTGACTAACAACATCTCCGAGCAATGTCATTGCACTATTGTTGTGGCTGCGTGGCAGCCTTTTGACGCCAGTGCGCACACCCGCTTACCACCAACTCGTCACCTTATATGCAAGCGCGTTTGCGCACGCCTATTCTGCCCCGTTCTAATGCCTGCATCCATGTTGCGCCAGTGACGTTCCTTCTTACGCACTTGTTATATTTTTAGAGCCCGTTTACTGTGCGCTTGCTGCCGCTCAACGCTTGTTGGCTTTTCTAGTGTTTGGTGGCGATGCTGCAGCGCTGCGAGGTGCGGCATTTGAAGATATTTGTATGGTGCACACACGCGAATGTTATAAATAAACAAGGGAAAAATGTTTATAGAAAAAAATAGTGGCGAATAGGCACGTTCCCTCGAAAAGGCGAAAAATAGTGTAGTCGCGTAGGAAAACTATTTGTACACAGTGAGAAAATGGATAGCACTTCATACAAGTGCACCTCTGCAGGATTCTCTAAGAACATGGGAATTGTGTTCAAAGCTGATAAGAATGTCTTCGCCGTATGATCGTAGCGTGGTGACAGAAGGCTCTGCAAACAAAAAACTGCCAAACTACGCCTTACCAATCTACGAAGATTGGCATGTCTTTCCGTCACTGGATCAATAAAAACTTGCTCAAGTGTGGCTCTAAAGTCGTTTCTAAGATGAACTGCTCTCCATATTTTTATTCAGGAAGCCGCAGTCACAAACGTGCTGCAACTTCGACTCTCTAATGACTGTTTCTACCCAAATAAGCTTCAAGGAGGTATTCTTGGGAATACATATACCAGGGTTGGAAATATAGATCATTTCTAACACAATGACTAAAGAGAGCTGCTTTGGCAGAAAATTGCAAGTAAAAACCCCGATCACGAAGATTTGGTAAATGGGCTCTCCGCCCTTGATCCCTGATACGTAAACTGGTACCCAGACGGTTCATCACGTGATAAAGTCTGAGCTGGTGAAAGTCTTTTTAGACATGCTTAAAATTTCGGCAGCTAAAAATACAGCAATATTGTGCTGGGTACCGAGAAATTCTGGGATCGCAGGCAATGAAGTCTCGGTCGAGTTGGCACGTGAAGGTTCGCTGTCTTTTTGGGACCTGAACCGTTCAGTGTCTCAATTGGTTCTCTTCGAAAGCGATAATTACCAAGTGGGTGCACTCTGAACGCAGCAAATACCGGGGAGCGGTGAAGGGTCGCAGACAGGCCAGACCTTCTAACAGAAAGGATATTTTTTTGGTAAATAGAAATCCCATCAGGCTACTCTCTGGGTAACTGACTGCGATTTCATATGCACCGAATGGATAGTCAGAGTCGGAGTTAAGCTTGACGACAACAATTTAAGGGCTATCCGATCTATGCGGGACTAAATAAGCTGCTGCAACAACAACAAAAACTGCACCATGAGACCATGTGACATCAAAACATATCTGTTACTGTCCAGCTTTGGCCAGATAAATATTGTTCCATTTTAAAGCCCTAATAGTAGAACCCTTTGTAATACAGAATTCGCCTACCAAGCCCTTTTACCATTCATTAGCCGATGGGGTCTTGGGCCCTTTGGGTCTGGGACTCTCTTTTCAACAGATATAAAAGATCTTTCAGGTCAAAGTGTATCTTGTTCTGGTACACCCAATCACTAACTTACTTACTAATACCTTCCCCTGTGCATTTCCAAGCGCTTTCCAAAAATGACATATTCCCAGCTCATCTCCCGATCTGCTGCCCTTTCTAAACCAAAATTCATAGCCGAAACCCTCTCTTTAAAATGACAGGAAGTGATGGCCCGATGCCACACCAACATGGGCTGAATCTAACTAAAGTAATACCTAACTAAGATATCAATATACCTACCCACCGTCGGCGCTCTCAATTTAAAAGTCCATGGAGAACAATAAGGCGGCTGCAGGTTGCTCCTTGAACGTACAGGATGCCACGATAAGACACAAAACACACTCTAATAGGCCAGCGTCCTTTAATCCATAACAGTGATATCCACTCTAAGTCAGGAAATAGTTTACAGAAATAAATGGTGTCCACCCTATTATGGTTCAATGTAGTACACACGTATTTTTTCGGTTTTCTTCGTAAAAAGGTGGTTTTATCTTCAGAGCAGCGTCGTAATGAAAGACACGTTTAAAGACAGTATTTGCAACTTCCGATAGAATGCTTTGAACATAGTCACCAAATGGTGCAACCAAAACCGATTGAAAGTTACCCCTAAGAAGACCCCTTCGCTGTGGGTGGTTTTCGCTGGAAAAAAATAACAATTTCCTAGAACCGTTTCTACATGAAGGAAAGATACCTTCGCAGTCAAACATTTGGGGTAAAACCTTGCGGACAAGCTGTCATGGAATCTGAATTTAGATAAAGCTATTTACAAGGGCAGGTCCGTCATTTGGAATTACCAGAAGCTAATGGAGGTGAACTAGAACATCAGGCCCAAATTAGACGGTGGCATTTACGAAAAGATTTTTAAACCCGCCCCTGGACGTCAGAGGTGAATTTCAGGTAGGTGACGCAGAGCAACCTCCAACGATGGGAACAAAACTGAACGAGGCGCTCGAGCTGCTTGTTAGTTTGCCTGCTTTGCTCATTGCGATCATGACAGAGTCTACGTCAAGACTCAACTCAAAGCACAATGCAGAGGATAAGAAACTAATACACCCAAGAACCCTCAGGATTATAGTATAAGGAGAGGAACTATGTATTCAGCCTAATTTCGAGTGCCGTGTTGAATGCAAACCCTTTTTTGAGGATCGAGTCGTATCGAAAATTGCTTCGAAAATTGCAGTGTATTAAAACGGGAAAGCTTGGCAGCATTGGAGATTTTTCGTCGATAGTAGATGTCGATTAAGCAATTCAGCTTAATTTACAACTTATGCAATGAGGCTGATTGTGTATTAACGGTACGAGTGTTAATATTTTAACGGTGCAATTTTCAACATTTTCGCTCAATGTATCCAGTAGCCCAAATAAAAAACATACACATACCCATTAACGCACACAAAAGAAAATAAATAGAAAATTCTGCGCGCACTCCCTGGGCCCGAGAGTATTTCATACACATTTCCCCCGCAAGAAAATGTCTTCCCGACAAACGTTAGCGCGCTCCGCTAAATACTCACCTAGGAATAGCAGCAACAGCAGCATCAGTCAACCAGCCTGCCAGTTGGAAATGGAGTTTCCAAAAATAGATCGGCGCGTGCAAAGATAGGCAATCGTTGAGTGATAGCGACGCTCGGCGACCAGCCAGACGGGGCCAACATAGCTAAAACAAAGCTGGCGGCGGCAGCAGAAATCGTCGAAGATGCAATGCAAACAGCACAGAGGACCCCAACGAACAATGCATACAACAACAAAAGCAACAAAGACAACAACAGTGACAATGCGCATTGAACTACTTTCGATTTGATGCTGTTGGTGGCGTTTTTGTTTTTCTTCTTGCCACAGTCATTTTTTATTCTTCGTTGTTGTGTTTTTTTCTTCTTGTCATTCTGATGTACTTTTTCTTGTTGTTACTTTTGGTAGATGAGTGTTGCGCATTGCATTCGGAAAATTCGTTGCCGGGTAGATTGTTTTTTGTTGCTGTTGATGGCGTTGAACTTGGTCGGTAACGTGCGCGTACTTGGGGGAAAATGTGTGAAAGTGAATGAGCGAGGCAGCGGGTAATAGTGGGGATCGTACATGTGTGTGTGTGTGTGTGTGTGTATGATAAGTGTCGATGATAAGTGAGTGGGATGGCGAAGATCTAATTGCAGGCGGAAACGAATTAAAAGAAGTGAGAAAGCAATTGAGAGATCAAACTGTGATTTGTTGAATAATTTTTTTGTTGTAATCTACTTTTAGGTGCAAAGAAAAGATAGTGTTTAGGTCGAGCTTACAAAAGTGGATTTATAGTTCTTTCAATAATAGCCGTTCTTCTTATTAAATATTGTTTTTTTTTTGTTTCCAGAAATGGCCAGGCAACTCTCCTACAGGGACTCAAACCATGGTGGGTGAATCACATTAGTGGTGGGCTGGCGTCAGTGGCCTTACGAGGTCAAACTTCATAACCTAGAAGAATTGATCACCTCTGCTCGAAAGTAAATGTCTACCTCTCCGAAATTTCTCGCTTTTTCACTGCAAGGAGCCTAACCCAGTCTCCAATGAAATCAACGGCGATCCTTTTCACCACCTGAGCGAAGGAGGTCAGGATTAACTAGGCATTCACGTCGACGGCACACAAATTCTGACGGTGAACAATAAGGGCATTTTAGAGGTTACCTTTGACAGCCTGCTCAAGGCGAATTTATACAAGGTGGTGATACTGGCGAACTTAGATTTTCGCCACGGTACTTCCTAAGTCAAAATGATGTGTTTGTTGTAAACAAAGCGAATTGATATACAACAAACACATCATTTTGACATTAAGAAATACCGCGGCGAAAATCTAAATTCGCCAGTAAGGTGTTACCTTGTATTAAGTCGCCTTGAGCCTGCTCTCCCTATCCACGCACACAACCACAATTTTCAATAAAGTGCAGAGCCGCAACAAGGTCCTCAAGTCGCTCGCCGGTAGCACCTGGGGCAAAGACAAAGAAACGTTGGGTGCAACATACAAGGCAATTGGCCGGCTGATGTTGAATTATGCTGCGCCAGTTTGGTTGCCGGGGACTAGTTTGATGCAATGGACGAAGCTGCAAAATTGTCAGCATTATGTCAGGATATTGCAGCCGTCTCAACGGCATTTGGAGCCTCCCCCCATGCCAGCAACCACCTCTTCACATGTCATCCTTTGCTCCCACGCCGTCAAAATAGCTCGTTTCTTGGGTCTACCGTTAGTTAAGCTGGACGACAACGATTGATGGACAAACGGACCCAGGCGTAGCTTATTAGTGCCGCTACAATAACAACCACTGAGCAGTATCTTAGGCGAATTAGATCTGCTATGTCTTAAGTTATTTAAATAAATTGTGTCGAACTAACAACATGTATTTGCTGCAAATGTCGAAAGGCGGTAGATCAGAAATCTACATGTGTCGGTTAACCTAAAAACTTTCTGAAGTTTAGGGTATCTTCAGAAGTACCGAACCGCAGTTCGCCAATTCATCAGCCGAGGCTTTTAGTCGGCTTGACTAATACTGCAGATCCAGATTTTTTGTCAGCCCCACCTTCCCCCAATTATCCAGTCTGTCACTTTTAGTAGAGCAAAGACTTCCGACTGAATAACCGTTCCCATTGTACCCAAAGAAGTAAAGCATCTGATGTTACCGTCCAGATGCCATCCATCTCCAGTACCATTTTCAGTCTTTGAGCCGTCGGTATAGAAAGTTCTCACCGAGCTTCTTAAGCTTCTTGTAGGAAATTTAACGATGTACTTTCTTCAAAAGTAGACTCCAAGTATCAGGTTGTCATTAGATGCCAAATACAAAAGGTATTGCTCTGAGAACCTTGTAAACAACTTTCTGTCCCCGGAACTCCGATCGTCTTACTTCATTCCAAAAGAGTGCAGTCGACACATCTTTTTCATTGCTTCTTCTTGGATTGCTAAAGCTAGAGGTGGCAAATACAACAAAGCATTAAGGAGCAGTCCTGACGCCCGTAATGCCTATACGGATGCTCCTTTTTAGCCTGTTGTACACTGAAACCGTGACGATGGTTCTACGCCAACATGCTACAGCGGAATCCGTGAATATTGATCTATGTATATTCCAAATACCATAGCCGGTCTCAGACCCCAGGTTTTTGTCCAACACTGTCCGAAAACTTTCAACGCTCGATTTACCTTCTGCTTGGCGTTAATTTTACATGTCAGCTTCGTATCTAGATCCTAGATATTTCACACCCACGAAAAGGCTTAGGTACTGGAAGTTTGAGGAGTTCCGATTTTATTTTCCGCGCTAAAAAGGCTACGGTTGTACCTTCCTGAGGGATTTGCTTGATGACATAGCATAAATATCATCCGCGCAAGCTTGGATGTGAACGATGTCTTGTATTTTCGTTAATAGGGAGTCCCCTACCAAACACCACGAGAACACCCCGTCTTGAGGGCATGCTCTCACAACCTCTGCCATGGTACAAAGGCTAGCTTCATACGCACAGTCACAAATCTTTTAGATAACAGGAAATGAATCCACCTTACAATTGTTTCGTACACTCCATGTCTTCTGGCCGCAGAACACATAGAGTCAAACGACCCCTCAATGTCATCATGATAGGATCCCAAAATAATTCATTTTGCCTGATGGATTTTAAACTTTGTTTTTACTTATTGGCTTAGGTGGTTTTATGCTTTTGCTTACCTTTAAGTATTGTCCGATGTAAACTATACAGGCTTTGTGTGAAAGGTTTATTTGTTTTTAAAAATAAAAGCTTAAAAGCTTAACACTTTTAACAGTAATATCAGATAAGTTTTGGCGGAGTTTTTTTTAGTATTTCTTTTAAAGTATGGAGCAATAAGCAATTATTTATGTAACTGTAACATTTATACACATCATTAGGAACCTTTTAACGTGCGTTCGAAGAGATAAATTATATGTACAAGAAGATCGCTTTTAGTTAAAAATAAATCGTCGATTAACTGATTCAATGCTATGTAAATATTTGATATCACTTGCAATCAATTTAGTTAATTTTTTTTATTGTTTTAATAAAATACTTGTGATCTTGTGAGGTATTTTTAAATTCACAACTTTTTTATCCGAGTTAGTAACTGACACACAGCTTTTTAATTTATTTATGTATGTTTTTTTTATTACTTCACTTTTTTGAGCTGCATGTACTTAACATACTTAGTACGATCACATAAATTCCACTAAAAAATTCAACGTTTATATTTAAACATTTACCCCAGAACATTTACACAGCAATTAGTCACCGAGATATCACACGATCTATAAAGATCGCACCGAATTTCCGTACAACGATCGCAAGCGTGTGCGTCAACGTCCCAATTTGGAATGCAACAATCAAAAATGCATTCGTACCAAAAGAGGAGTATCTTTCATAGAAATGTATGTATGTACGTACAATATACTACATCGCAGGAATCATAGAAGCAGCGCATCCGTTAAACGATCGCAGCGATCTTGACAGTCGCTTGTAATGCCTGCTGGTGGCAGCAACCCCCCAAAGTGCGTGCGAGCAACACACGAGCACAAACAGTCAGCCGCAGTCACCGCATTTGCATCCGCTGCACCCAGCAGCCAACAACCAAGAGCTAGCTACTGCAGCAATGGCAATGATCGTGGCAGCGTAATCGCCTAAACACGCAAAATAGTACTAAAGCGACTTATTTATTTCTAGTAGCTAGGCATGTAATAGCACGAGCGCAGCAGCAGCAGAGTTTTCTTCATGTATGTACGAGTATGTATTGTACATTAGACGCTTTTCTAAATACCAAATGCCAAAAATAGTCAAGAGCCATAGGCCAGACGTTGGACAGACATTTTCGTCTAGCTGGACGACGGCGGACGTGAAAAGGAATGCATTTTGTCGCACTCGCAATGTTAATAGCGAACTTTGGAATGTAGCAGCTAGTAAAAGAAGGAAATTAGCAGACATAAAATTGCGCTTTTGAAATTTTGCAAAGGGAAAATTTGTTTTATTTTTTTGTTTTTGTAGCAAATGTTTTAGGGTTCTATATTTGAAAGCGAGCATTGCTCTTTCAAAGTTTATTTGGTGAAAATGATTTGGAATTTGATGTTTGCCAAGGAACGTGAAAATTTAAACAGTCTGTGGAAATACAGTGATGAACAAATGTATAGGCTCAGAGAATTTTTCGCAATGTATGCAAAGTTTGTTTATGCTAATTTATTTATTGAGGAAACTTCAATAAATTTACATACTAATTTCCATTTTTCTATTCAGATTTTTTTCTAAATTCTAAACGTGCCAGAAAACCGCGTTATTTTTTGCCTATTTTTTTGCGGTGTTATTATTTTCTTCCATACAAAAAAATATATCGAAATTAATTTCTTTGGTAGAACCTGCGTGAAAAAAATTCCAGAACTAAAAGACATTTTTAGCAACTTAAAACTTGCACTTTGTTATACTTGAATGGGCTACAAATCTGCATACTTAGAATCTTTCTAAAAAATCTTAATAGAATTTTGGAAATTAGTATGCAAATTTATTGAATTTTCCTAAATTTAACACAAAGTTTAGAGATTTTATTTGTATGTTTTTTGGCGTAGTAAGAACTATGTTTTTATAAAAAATTATCGAAAATAAATTAGAATAAAAAACTTTGCATATATTGCGAAAAATTCTCTATGCCAATACTTTTGTCTGTCACTGTTATGTATATATCGCACAAAATTTTGTCATCAAATGCTTTCAGGGTGGCCATTGTGTATGTACATGGAGTATACTGACGCTTCCAACGTGTGTGTTAAATGGAAAAGGACCAAGAAGAAATAAGAGAAAAGCCATGCATTCTTTTACTTTTCATTTGGCGCTGAAACCGCCTAAGCGATTTTGGCCGAGTTCAATAAAGCACGCCAGCCATTTCTGTTCTGTGTTAACTGACGCCAATTGGAAATGCCAAGTGAAGTCAAGTCCTTCTCCACTTGGTCTTTCCCACCAGCAGGTTCCGAGTTAAATACTTTCATAGCTGGAGCGTGGGTGTCCATTTTGTTTGTTCTCTTCATGTAAAAATCATGGCAAGTGTGAGGCTATTTTCGAACCTTGTCATCACCTTTTTTCGTTTGCTGGGGAAAAAGACCCACCGAACGGAGTAGGTGTCTCACACCTCCCTGATTCTAGTTCAATTTTGTGGTGAGACCCGATGGAAATCTTGTAATTCTCTTCTTGTTAACTAATAAACAATATCTTATATATGGACATGTTATCCAAGGCCGAAATTTAATTTATTGAAGATCAAACAACCCGATATTATTCAAGGCGAAAGGTAAAATCTCTTGTAAAAAAAGAATAGCTGCCGAAAGGTCACGTTAGATTAGGAGGATATGTTTATAAACATTGCATACTTCTACTCGAATACATACTTAGCTGCCTATTGTGACTGACCCATGTGAGTGAGTACCAGGAGGGAGCCTATTATCCTAACCGGTGTCCCTTTACAAAAAGAAAATAATGAATGATCAAGGCAGGAACCACTTGTTTCCCTAAATCATATAGCGGAGCGTTCAAGAGTTCCAAGATCGATATCTCTGCAAGGTAATTGTGATCACAGGAGTTTGATTCGCCTCAGCTGCAGACAAAGACATCGACACAAAAAATGTTAATTTGATTCCTCCACATGCTCATAGCCGCTGAAAAAGGTCTTGCGTTGTAGCCGGGCCATAAGGATCTCAAGTACTTACAAATACTAGTGATGTGGTGAGTCAATACTTTTAAGTACTGATCGATATTCGGTACCGATCTAAAAAGTATCCAAAACTCTCGATACTCGGTACCGACATATTTAGGTTTTGAATAAAAGCGCATATAGACCAAAAATATGGAAAAAACGGTTCAGGGGAGACTCGCCTATCAAAACCCGAAAGAAGGAGCCAATAGAGCTTTTAATACTGATTCAAATGAAAGACGTATATATGTCGGACCGAGGCCATACTGCAGATAAACTCTTAGATACTTGTTTGAAGCATTTTTGTGCCAGCTGAATCGGACGATATCATTTTTGTAGGCCTGGGGGCAGATTCTGTTGTATTTTTACGTCAACATGTGCGATATCGATGCGACCCTTGTCGCTAACGGGCTACAGATTCCTTGTTCTTACTAATTTAGATGCTATTGCCTTCAAATCCGTTTCTCTATCGATTAAGATAAGGAGTTTTCCAGCTGAAACCACGCTGTTTTGTAAAAGATAGCGGCCTTCTCTATAGCATAAATCCTAGCTTGTATGGCGCTACAGTGTGGCAGGCGAAAGACTAACTGATATATAGGTCCACCGAGAATATACTGGTTCAGGTGCCCCGCTTCATCTTTGAAACATCAGTATCCACTATTTAGAACTGGCAGCCCATCGATCGATTTTTCTTTGGTTCGAAACACTTTAGAAATCCTTTTCGCCCGTAATGTGCTGGTCAACTGTGTTTCCATTAAATTGGGCAGCTATTTAAATTCACCAGTGTCGTAGCGTATCTGAAGTTCATTGTTCTCTACATATCGGCTTTCCCAACCACCAAGCCGTTCTGGTTGGCTCACTTAAAGTTTGTCTACTGGTCCTTAGCTCACTTATCATTGGCAAAAATTTACCTGAGATATGTAAGTATTACCAAATCGTCAGCATAGGCGACAACCTTAATTATCTTTACTTAAAACCTCTTGCGATAATTAACATGATTTTTTAGCAATAAGCAGAAAAAAATTCAGGAATGCGCTGAACTTCCACGGATGGGCTGAAGAGCAGTGATGCCAGATATTCTCGGCTAAATTACCCACGGAAATCGGCAAAAAATCCCTCAATTACCCACATCTTAAAAATTTATCCCACAAAATTCCCAAACAATTCAAAACATGTATTTCAGTAGTAAAAAAGTAGCATTCATATATGTACTTACTTCGTTACATTAATATACATATACGTATAATATTCTTTCGAAATGCGAAGATTGGTAGATTACGCACTAAAAACCTTAAAGAATTCTGGAAATTCTTAAAACTACCACTGTTACAATTTATTTGCATTGTCTAAGCAAATATGATTTTTGTTGACTTTAAAGCTGAATCACTTAAATTTTTTTTTTTTTATTCAAAAGCAACCGTTATTTTATATACATACATGTACTATTTAACTTTTCATCAGATAATTTGGGCTGCTTTTTACATTAAAACCCAATTACAATTGGAAAGATTCATTCTTAGTCAGCGCTCAAATTGGTTAAAGTGAGAAAAATTTCCAAATTTTCCTTTTTTTAATACTTATACATAGCTTTACTCCACATCACAACTTCAGAACGATTAATTTCGTAAGAGTGTCGACTGTTCTTGAATTCTGATCAATTATGGATCGATAATTGTGTAAAGTAAAAATCCCTTTTTTCTCCCTTTTAATAATTTTTGTTGCAAAATATCCCTCAAATAGGGAAATTACCCACAATCTGGCATCACTGCTGAAGAGGTGATCTTCAAGTCTAAAACGGATAAGTCGTTATGGTGAATATTCATCATCATATCATCTCTTGTGAGTTCCATTAAACGTTGCCGTTAATCGACAGGAAAGCGCTATTTCGACGTGGTTTGACCAAATGGAAGGGGGCTAGATAAGTCGATGAGCACACAAATAAGTAATTCGTATTGTGCGGGTAATGTATAACGAAATTCATACGAATTTTATTAAGGACCTATACGAAGTTTATATGGTCATGCAGGTGGCTGAAGCTGTTCATAAAGATGCATGATGTACCTTGCAGAGGGCTCTGCTTTGACGGTTATTCCTATGTAAATTTAGATGCGTCTGATATATGCACACATATTTCCCCTAGACAACAAACCAGGGTATTGTGATCTTAGAGAACACTACAAGACGATCTTTTGAGTATGTAGAAGATTCGGCTTCATTTGCCTACCTGCCTGCAAGCCTGTTTAACGGCTTAGGACACAATGCGTAAAAGGACTAAATCTAGGTTATGATTGAATATACGTGATAACACCAATAGTTCTTCATATCTTCACAGCTGCAATTGTTTCGAGGGCATTATCCTCGAGTTAGCAGCTTTAGCCTAACTAAGACTTAAAAATCTTGGCGCTGATTTCATCAACATCAGTTAAAAGCTTTGTGTGCTTGACAATAGTTGTAGTTTAAAACTTTAGCGGCAATCACGAGCATCTCAAATTACCCAAGAAAGAGAAGCACACAGCAGATTTGGAAAGGGTGTCAGATCTTTTCAATAGCCGCCGGAAATATCCACGAGGCTTTGAAATATTCCGCACATTGCTTTTCTTCTCAACTTTCACCCACTCAGTTGCTGTCCTTAGTACATTCACCTCATACTTTCATGCATAATTGACAAAGGCAGCTTGTCGTAGAGGTAGAAGGCTCTTTGCTACATTCTAACATATGCATATAGTATCTCATTTAATCACGTGACAACAACTACGACTCAAGCACCGTATGAATGTATGTATTTCAAGAAACCTAAAGTGCATTCACCTTCTTATAGTCGCCAACAACATTTATCTAAGTAAAAGTAAAAGAAATTTGGAAATCAAAACAACAGCCAGGATTAAGTACAATTAATCACTGACTTCTTTCAAACAAATTTAGTTCAAAATGTGTACTTATGGCCATTTCCTTCCTCCGCTTTCTTCATGCTTCGTAGACAATACAAACAGGAACAGGATAATGTACGATATCGAAGGCACGCAGGCGCATAGCGCGCAGCCAAGTTCATTACCCTGTGAATGAATTAACAACAACAAAACGGCGAGACACCAAAGCACCAAAATATGAACACCTCCGTAACATGAGGGAGACAGTAGGAAATGTGATCAATGAAGTGTCAATGTACATATGATATGCATACATACCTATATACATATGTACATTAGGGTGCATCACTCTTCATACAGAAGAAATCGGTACTGTTTTACCATCGGAATTACACAATTTATTGTAATTTAAGGCTTACGGCAAAATGTTTCGGAAAAATATTAAGATTTACATGAACTGAACTGATTTGAAAATACCACCAAAAACCGATTTTTTCTATAAATTAAATTAGTTTTTAATAGAGACCATAAAGATTATAAGAAATAAAATCAAATATGCATAATTATTACTGATAAATGGAAAAGTGGTTTTCGTCTCCCGATACGTAAGGCGGTGCGGTCTAATGTACATACATATGTACATTTGTATATATACATACTTATGTACATATTCATACATACTTAAAGGTGTTTGTTCAACATGCAACATGCTGCTTAAACATTTATAGACATCTGCGCATTGCATCGATCCCGCTATAACTCGAACACGATCACGGCTCAAGATCAGTGACAAAAGTGTAAAGCAAAACAAAAATAGGAAATCAAAAAACTCAACTAATTTAAGTTTTTGTGTGTTTTCCAAATACGCTGACTTAACTCTAAAACTTACCCCAACCTAGGTAGATACTTCATTTCGGTAAGTGTCAATGACGATCTACCACCGCTACCACTGCCGCTACCATTGCTGTCAAACGCCAGACACTCCGTGCCGCAATGATGTTGCTAAGCGCTCTTTAAATGTTCGCGGCGCTTGGAAACTTGTATCAAAGATATCACGTGCGTGCTGTACTTTTCAAACCATGTTTCCAAAAAACATACATATTTCTTCTGTCGTTTGTCGTTGACAAGCTGCAACAGTTGCTCACTACATTGCAATCACTCCACCAATCACCATCACCACATGTTGCTCTCAACTCATAAATTCGGCGCTTAAGTGATGGTGAGGTGGCGAAGCTGGTGAAAGAAATTCGTGGCTACGATTGCGTAAGGGTGGTTTGTTGTTTTTCTTGGAGTGAGGTTGTTATTACTAACGATGCATATGATTTGTGACATTGCATTTGACAGATAGCTTCACTCAAGCTGAGCAATTAAAAAAGAAAAAAATTAAAAAAAGTATTAAATAAATACATACGTAGAGACCATTTCTGTCGAATGAATTCCCACATAATTCATCGCACTGATAGGAAATGTTGCATTAACATAATTAATATTGAAAGTATCAAAGGTTGCAGGTATGGACAGCTGAGATTGAGAGAGAAGGAGTTCGTTTAATTTTAGGAAGAAGCCGAAGCTAAGTCTACGGTAATTGTAAGTCACAAGTACAGTCTACAAGTACAGTAACTGACGCTAATTGGCACTGGCAAGTGAAGCCAAGTCCTTCTTCGTCTGGCATTTTTAACGCATCTGGCCTTCATCTTCTCTTCGTCTGTTGCCAGCATCACGAGCCACGTTGTATAATTTCAAAGTTGGAGGATTTCTGTCCATACGTGCGACATGGCGAAGCCAGCAGAGCCGTTGTATTTTAATCCGCCGCACTATGTCTACATCGTTGTAAAGCTCATACAGCTCATCGTTTAGTCGCTAGCGGTATTCGCCATCGCCAACGCGCAAAGGCCCGTAAATCTTCCGCGAGTATTTTTCTCGGAAACTCCAAGAGCCGCCGTATCAAATGTTTTGTTTGTCCAGACACCAGCACGGCCATTATGAGTAACTTATAGGGTGTTTGCACCAACATATTTGATAAGCTTTACTTAGGACTGCGTCACATGGAATTTTATTCTGCCTGCGTTTTGCTGAGCCAACCAATCAAATTCGCAATGAGCCTGTAAGTCCAGCGACCATTTGATGAGTCGTCCCACCTATCTTGACATACACCACTATCTTACACAGCCAACCGTGGATCGTTAGAATTTCCTACTGTTTCGCTGATATGTCATAAGAAACCGGTTCTTGAATAGTTGGTAGTTGATATCAGCATTTTCCAAATGGGCTTTGAATATTAGCCTCTTGTCGATCATAATCAGGCATGGGCAGAGAGTTAGCAGGTGCTAAAACAGCGTAAGCGTCGCGTGTACGTATACAAGCGAGAGCGCAGCGATGAGAACACGACAGCATGCAAAATGAATTAGGCACACTAACCCATTCTCACTTTTAGCGCACGCTTGTTTGTGGTGTGCTTCGGTTTAACAACTAAACTTCGAATATTTTGACCCCATATACGTTTTTAGTCGAAGGATAAAAACTTGAGGAACCCCATCTATGACATACTGCCGTTGTACATGCGTACGTCTCGTACTCCAGAACTCGCTCGCCAAAGTAACGGTGAATGCGCCTTCGTACCTATACTACTGTTTATTGTCTTCAAGTATTTTTGTATAAGTACAGTATTTTTTATGTCTAAGGTGATTATTAGACAGTAGTCAATGACTCTAATATTGATTCAATCAGTACCACTAAATGTACTTTGAGCCAGTTGCTTTGTGCCTTTCACGGCGTGCCTTTCCTAAACCTACACGGCCCCTACCGGTTTGATTTCATTCTCATTGCACCAACTTAAGGACTCCTTTTACCGCACTCGATCTGCCATGGTTAGAAGGGCCTGCCTACCCATTTTGAATTCCACGGCTGTCGCGCAGCTCATCTGTCTAGAAGTAGGCCGCTTGTAACCATTTTAGGTCACGGCGACAATTCCCTGTGATACCGCTGTGGCCTATGTGCAAGAATGAGACTCGATTGGCGAATTTATTGATTGACTTTTCGTCATAGTGTTTACTCGTGTAGTTAAGTGACAAGGGCGTGTTTCGGCCTATCGTCCATCGCACCACCTACACGGCCCCTACCATTTTAGGTCAACACTGTCTTCACACAGGGGACAATTCCCTGTGATACCGCTGTGGCCTAAGTGCAAGAATGAGACTCGATTGGCGAATTTATTGATTGGCTTTTGCAAATTGCACTTTTCGTCATCGTGTTTACTCGTGTAGTTAAGTGACAAGGGCGTATTTCGGCCCATCGTCCATCGCATTATGATCGATTTGGTTTCGATAAGCCCCAGTCCATTGACGGTTATTTGGTCGCCGAAGGTGATCAAGTTTCCCACTGTTGTACAAAATATTCCTTCATTAAATTATAGTGGACAAGCACACAAGTGTATTCCAATAGCACATAAAAATACCGTTGCGCCCTTTTATATTACAGCTGTAGGCATTCGGCTTTGCTACGTAATATGGGCGGCGTTTATATCAGCCGTTGATCTTATGAAGACTTTAAACTGACGGGTGGAGACACCTTTCTGACCAAAGGAGCAGGCATTTCAGTTGGAACATTCTAATCGTAGTTTTTAAATCGTTTTCCGTAGACGTCAATAAAAGTCAAGATACCCTCGTTGGCCTTTTTAGAAGTGTAACACTTCAAGGAATATGGACCTCATATAAATCCCTTACTTCCACTTTAAAAATTTGCTTATACCGCATATCCACTAGGCATTTAAATGGCATACAAATTGTACCCGATTAAAAAATACCATTTGGAAACGAGCTCAATGCCTATTTGTATTATCCTATAGACAAGCGAATTTTTGAATACCCAACTTTAAAAATTTATTTTTGTAATTTAGTGCCCAGTGGAAATCCGCCTTTTTTTCGGAAAGAAGTATTGCTTAAATATTTATGTAATGTAGTTGAATTTATTCTTATTTCTTCTGGTTTTCATAATTATTAATATAGGTATATATAGTATTTTAATCTTTATACTATGTGTGTAGGTATATTCTTCTTCATACTAGATATATGTATATAAGCGTATATACGACATACATACTATGTATTTATGTATGTACATATATACGAATCGTTTTTGAAAAGGGGAACATATGTATGTAATAAATTCCGGTAATTAGTGTTACTTTTTCATAAATCTTTAAAAAGTTTTCTTTTTTCCACATTTTGTTTTGTTGTATGCCTATCTCTTATTAATTACTGCAACATTATTTATTTTTAATATGAATTTCAAATTTTTTACTTTGGAGAACAATAAAAACACATGTATATGCTAAAGAATTTTAATTTAATGAATTATTCTTGATTGAAGTAAAGTTTATTTGACAAATGATGAGGTTTTTTTACATGCGTTCAGCTTCTTTTTTTGCATTTATTTATTTTTAATTGATAAGTGCATGATATTTTTGACGCATATGTGAGATTTTTTAAAACGCTTGGTTTAGGTATAAATTGTGGTTATCGAAAATGAAGTAGAATAATAGAATAATACTCGTAGGTAAAAATACACAAATTAAACAAAAATAAATAAAATAAAACAAATAAAAAGAATAAAAATTTAAAGAAAGGAAAGAAATCAAGAAAATAAAGTAAGATGAAATGAATAAAATAAAACAAAATATTATTAAAGAAAGTGAAATGATATAAAATAAAATAAAAAATTTGAATTATATGAAATAAAATAAAACGTAGAGATAACATAAAATAAAAAATAGATTAAATTTAAATAAAATAAAGTAGAATAACAAGGCAGTCAAATAATATAAGAGAATACAATAAAATTAAATAAACTAAATAAAGTAAAATAAAAATATAAAAAAAAAATTAGTTAAATAAAAAATAAATTTAAAAAAAAACATCATTAAATTATATAAAAAAAATATTACATATAAAATCTAAATTTATATAAGAGCTAACTTAAAAAATGTTTAACTACAGTAAAATGCAAAATAAAATTTAAAAACGAAAAACTTTAAAAAGAAACTTTTAATATTTATACAAATTGCGACACCGTGGTCTATGTGCATATTTTCACAACTTAAATCTAGCACTAAATATCGTTTTTTTATATTTATATAGGTACAAATTTCGGAACCCCCATTTGGACGTTATGACTGCGCTATGTTTTTGTTTTAATCTTCATTACAGGAAATTTTTTTGTTAGGATGCCATTCTTTTTTTTATTGAAATTTTAGTGTAAAATTTAGGAAAAAAATAAATGTCATAAATCTTGAGCTAAAAAAGGCATATCTATATAAATTAACTGAGGGTAGCAGTCCCATTCCTACGCAATCGCTGTTTTAAAAGCTGCATCGCCTAAAAATATGCCACAACAATATTTTTATATTTAAAAATATCGCTAAACTTAGAGTATAAAGTTGCGAAGCCCATTTTTTCGAAGAAACCATAATTTGATGAAAGAAGTAAGAACAGTTGAAAATGCATTACTTAATTTCTAACCGCTTATATTCAGTGACACGCAAATTTGTTAAGTGCAGAATAGTCACAGAAAATGTGATAGGTCCCAATGCATACGAAGATATTTCATCAACAGTGTGGAATTGTATTAATTTAAAGTTATTTAAGCTTGGACTACGACAAAAAACTTGTATTAAATTTTTCGCAAAAAGAATTTAAAAGGTTTTTATTTTCTCCTAAAAAATTTGGAAAACTTGACTTGGCAGCTTTTTACTCTAAGTTAGCTGAGCTTTTGCTGCATAGTTGTAGGCGCAGTGCTTAAGAAAACAGTCATGCGATGAGGTTTGTCACTGGCGCAGGAATATATGTAGTTGGTTATCAAAAATTGTCGGGATTACATGATAATATTTAAATTTAGAATGCGTTTTAAAGTTTCAAAATAGGGCTACTCATTAGTTTATTTTTTAACTATCTAACTAATACCAAAGAACGTAGATAACAAGAAGGGACCACTCATTATAAGTGTGGCGTGCCTTCTCTTTTCATCCAATCAAAAAACGCACTGGGGCAAAAGAGAAGACACGCCCCTGTTGCGCACTTTCGCCACAATTATAACGAGTTGTCCCTTCTTGTTATCTACGTTCTTGGCTAATACACTTATGTACATATGTAGAAGCTGGGTTCCCTATTCATATTGTATTGTATATTGTAAGTTAATTACCCATTAGGGTTGTTGAGATCAATAGTGGCAAACTGAAAGTCGATATGCTAGTTTCTAATCCAAAAGCTAAGGCGCCTAAAAATATGCATTCGAAAAAGTGAGCGATGCAAAGAGAAATCAGCCAGTTATGGCAGTACGGTAGACAAGCAATTTGATGCAGCAAGCTTTTAGGAGCCCCTGTTTTCTATGTTACGAGTATTTTGGAGACGAAATTTTAGCGTGCTGACTTTCAGAATCGCATTGCAACTTTGGCAAGTTCTTATTGCCAAATTTATGCGCTGATTTCGTATAAGCCAGTAGCATTAAATGGCACCTTAACTCCAACAATTGGCGGACGTTCAACAGAAGAATTTCCAGAAAAAGAAGCCAGATAATGTATACCCGTATCAGCCTACCAATTATAGTAAAATTCGTTATTCACTAGCCTATTTGCAATCGCCTTATATTCCAACTTTTCTTTAAATATGTCCAAAATTCACCAAATGATTAGCAAGTGTGCCTAAAATTATGCAGCCTCTTTAATATTCTAATAAAGTCACAAAACTAAGCGCATCACTAGATATTGTGATTTCTACTGCGCCTGAAAATATGCCATAAAAATTACTTTTTTAAGTGCTAATGAAGTGCACAAAAATTTTAAATTTTGTTTTATAGGGACATGTTTGCGGTAGCAGCATAATTTGAGGCGTAGTTGAAATCACGATAGATGCCCTAAATTTTGTGACTTTGTTAGAAAAGCTTAAGCACTTAAGCTTATTCGTTCAATAATTTTATCCACACCTGCTATTCAATTAGAGATTTTTTTTGCATAACAATTTCAAGAATCCCACTGCAGAACTTTATACGCTGCAAAAATTCAAATATTACGCCATTTAGTGGTCTTTTTGTAGGCTTCGTTTATTAGGTTTTTTTTTTGCTTTTTGTAGTTTAATTGGCAAGTGATTTTATTTAAATCAAACAAAGTTATTTCAAGTATGTGTGTATTTATGTACATATGTATGTACGTATGTATACATAATATAGCACAATTCTATTTCATTTTATATTTATATTTCTTATTTTTACTTTAAGTAAATGGTATAATAAAATATCTATGTATGTATGTTTGCATTAGTGTATGTAGTTTTTTGGAATATAATTTTTGTTTTCGTCGTATTTGGATTAAATAACACTAACATCAGCATTCATTGTTGTTACTAAAAATAAGATATTGTTTTCGTAATAGTATAATTAATTGTTTTTCTAAAGTAGATAATTATTTATTTTTTCTTTCAATTTATATTTTTTATATTAACTCCATTAAAAACTACTCTGCAAGTTTTTATATATTTTTTATATTTAATTGTTGTAATTTTATATACATACAATACATTTAAGGTAGTTTACAGGATTAGAAATAGGTGTGTATGTATAAATTTAGCCAAAGTACAGTGATTTATGTAAGTGCAGTGGGGCAAATTTTTCTTGTGGCTCAGTGCTAGGTGGCCGGACAAAAACTGTGTTTGGGTATTATTTTCAGTTTTTTTTTTTGTATTAAGAAAATTTTCTAAACGGGTTTTCATACGAATAGAATTTTTTTTAAATTTCAATTTTTTCAATACCAAAATGTCGCTTTTTACCCCAAATGAAAGCCGGACAAAACATATTTCTCAGGTGAGTTTTTAATACAATTTGTATTTAAGAGCAATTCTAAACTCTTGAAAATTTTAATTCTTTCAATCAAAAAATATTCAGTATTTTCCAAATTATGAAAAAAATTTAATTTACGTTATTTTTGTGATAAGGGCTCATTTTTTAGATAAAATTATGAAAAAATACTTTGTCGTCCCTTTTTCAAGCTCCGCACTGCCCCTTCTAGTGCCACTTTGCTAATATGTATGTGTATAAAGTTTAAATATATTTAACATTCTAATTTTTTATGTAAAAGCTAAGATATTTTTTTAAACAATTTTATAAATTTTGGAATTCTTCGTTATTCATAGTGCTGCACAATGCAAATAATTTGCAAATTTTATACATTAGGTACTTTTAAACAATATTTTTCATTTTCTAACACCCAATATTCATAAAAAATAAATAAGACATGAACTGCTTTATAAATCGAAATGTCACTTTGTAAAGCTCCTGAATCTATTTTATTTTTTATAAATAAGGTCATAATATTACAATTAGCGTTTCACATTAACTCGAAAATAATGATAAAAATTTAAGTTTAGTTAAAGTTTCTAAAAAAATAAGTCTTCCCACCCTTTTCAGCGCAAGTTAATGGTCACTTAAAAAATTTTCTAATTCGTTTGGTTAGCATGGTAACCACTCACTTTTAAAGTGGATTATTTTCAGAAGTGAAAAATATTTTTCTAAAGTTTTACACTCAAAAAATGTCCACGATTTCTCATGTATTAGTTATGTATGTGTGTATTTTGTGTTTACAAAACTGCGTTTATTTGCGGCAATGAATTGGAAATTTGTTTACAGTTATTGTGAGTTGGCGTGTTCAGTTTCATTATTTAAAAAAATTATTTAAAAATCATGCGTTGCCGCTATTTACGCTTTTATAATTTTTAGAGATGCATTTATTGAATTAAATTTAATAAAACAAATTATAATTAATAAAAATAATTAATTTTAGTTAAATTAATTCAATTCAACCAAAACTGAGAAAAGTCCAGAAATAAATTAAGCATTTTTTACAATTTCTTGGTTACCTTAATTTTGTTGTTAAAGAATATTTTTGTTTTGGAAACTAATTGTTCTTATACATATGTATTAGGCTGGTCTTTAAAATATCACAAAAATATTTTGTTGTACGTACAAAATAAAAACATCACGACGAAAGTTTCAAATTGAACAAGTAATTTTTAGCAAAAAAAACCGACTTCAACTCTCATATATAAATATATATATATATCTCATGATCCACTGCTCGGATCTTAACCAGTATGGGAGACACTACCTTTCCGATGCAAAAAGAATTATCGAAATCGGTTGACGTGGTCCAAAGTTATGCGGTAACTTACATAAAAAAAAAAAAACTGTTCCGAAGAACTGATAACCTCCTCCTTTTCTGGAAGTCGGTTAAAAAGGGCTCGCTACCAGTATTTGAAAAGTTTTTTTTTATCGCAAAAATTCGACCAGCTATAACTCAGCGACTTTTGAATTTATATGAATTTTTAAGATTGTAAGTCCAAATTTTTTCGTATTTTTGCAATGTTCTTTTTTATTTAAATATGTTTTAACCCTCGTAGTGACCCCTAAAAATTTTCGTGGATGTCTTTATTTTGTACGTAAAACCAATTAAAGTGTGCCACATGTTATTTTGCATGTATGTATGTATGTATATCTACATATAGGTACATGCATATGTAATATTATCTGCAGAATTAATTACTCGAAATATATCGAGCCTTAACCGCCAAAATAACGTAAGCGACATTTTTTCAAAATTTTCGTTTTGATGCAGAAATGCATCTAGATGCTCTAGGAATATTTTTGCATCAAAAAGAAAATTTTGAAGAAAAATGTCGCTTACGTTATTTTAGCGGTTAGGGCTCGATATATCAGTCGGAAAATTGATGAATTTTCAGCATTTTTTGATTTTCTTAAAATGCGAAGAAAAATATATTTTATTTTTATTTTTGTTTTTGGAATTTTTTAACTTCTGCGCAGTTTAGCATAGTATCCAGCTTTCAAGGCAACCAAAAAATTCATATGAAAAACGCCCAAGAAATGAAGAAGACATTTTTTCTATCAAAATTTCTTAAATCAGTTTGCTGCTCACAGGGGAAAAAATTCTCGTATATTTATTTCTTCAAGACAATTTACAAAAATTTTTGCAAGCAACAGAAATAATGAAAAAATATTTCCTGTGATTTTTTCTTGAGAGCCGGAAACTAAGCTTAAATGAAATATTAATGGTTATTTGGATTGCTCCTATCACCTGATCCCAAACTTTTCTCAATTCCTGTTTTCAGAATTTCCTGTTAAAAAAAAAAAACAATTAAATATGGCATTACGAAAAAGAAAATACAAAACAACTAACGATAATAGTAATAATTTATTTTGTTAAATAAAATTGTAATACTCGTAAACAATTTTTTTTGCAACTACTTCGTTAAAATATTAAAGCGAGGAAGGTGACACACGCAATACGGATAATAATAGACATAAATGTACCTATGTACATATGTATTTCAGTGTGCATGTATGACTTGTTCAAACCTAAAGGTTCAGTTAGTCTGGACTTGATTTACGTAACGTAGTCTAATATATTGGCCAACGCAATATATTTTTGTTCATAAATTTTTAGATGAGGCTTATAGGCGGCAAATTGACAATGAGCTGAAAAGGAAAATACAAAACCAAAATATTTTCGCTTCTGGCTAAGTTGACGTGTTGAGTAATCATTGACGATTTCTTACGTAAGTTATGTTAAGTCTAGAGTAACTGAGCCTTAAGAAAAAGCGAATTATTTTGACATTTTCGTAAATACCTATGCAACCAATATTTTCCAAATTTTCATATAAAATAGTAAGTGAAACGCCTAACTTTTAGGCACTTTTCAGGTGCTACATGTGCTGTATGAACTATTAGTAACCGATTTACAGATCTATAAGTTATTTAAAAATGCATTTTTTTTTTGTAAAATCATTAGTGTGGAAGCCGATATCTGTGTGTATAGAAAAAAATTTTGCGAGAACAAAAAATTATTAAGCAAATTGTCGAAAGTACCTATTACTGAAATTTAAAAATATAATAATAATAATAAATTTCAAAAAATTTACTGAACTCAAGCCTTATTCTATGTAATGCATTACTTACAAGCATATGTGTGAACATAATATAAAGAATAAATAAATGTGTATATGTATATTTCCAATTTTTATACGCCAATTTTCGAATATTAATACTACATACAGATAAATTAAGTCAAAGATGCCAAATATGTAAATAGTACAAAAAATATAAATGTGTACGGTGAGCAGAATCAGTGAATAAAAAGCTAGGAAAATTTTATTTGGAATACTTTAGTTGCTGGGTGCAGGAAATTTGGAAGATCCACAAGGCAAACTGCAACTGAGCACATTGGAGCGCTACTTTAGAAAAAATCGTGCTATTTCGGAAGCTTCGATCAAATCAGTAGCAATTAATTTTTCAAACTTACATGCCCTTCCATGCATTTTGTCTGCTACCTCAAAATTTTTTTTGCTTTTTATCGCCTCAATAATAAACCTAAATGACTAATTCTAATTTTTTTTATTTATAGCACAATATTTTCTTCTTTTTATGTAGTACATACTTTAAAAACTAAAAACAAATAGCGAAAAAGAAAGGAAGTTTGTTTGCAAATCACATAAATACATTCAAGGTATACACATGTTAAATAAAGTGTAAAGTATGTATGTATGTTTATGTGTATGTTTTATTTTAATTTATCTTTGTTGTTGTTGTTGTTGTTGTTGCTGCAGCTGTGTGTTTTTTATGCATTTTGCTGATATTGTTTTAATACATATATAGTCAGCTTAGAGTCAAAATTTGTTAGCTCCAGTTTTTTTTTTCAAACTTTACAGAAAAGAAGAAAAACTTCTTAAACTCATCTTCTTCAAATATTTTGCAAAACTTCGATACAATCATTTTTTCGTTTTCAAAGCAAAACATAACGAACATACGAAGGAGCAGACCAAAAATCAAAATCAGACGTTAATCAAAATTTTGGCTACTATTTTAATTTATCGGATTTTCTTTCTTTCTATGGACTAGGGAAGTATTGTTTTAATAGAAGTGAACAGAACTAAAATAATTAATTCGGTCTTTTGGAAATTCTCTCTCTTCTGGAATAATTTCCCTTGTTTTCTGTATCGAAATGTAGGGTTTCATAAAAGATGGACTTAGCAACTTTTCACCCTAAGCTAACGATATGTATGTTAAATATGTGGAGTTGATGGACGAGGCGTCGCTGTTATGAAGTAATTTATTTGCCTTTGATTCGCGCTATTGTAACTGATTTTTGATATTGTTGTTGGATGCGCCTAATATTTTTGGTTAACCATATCTAAAAGAAAAATACAAATAATATTAAATACAAAAGCATTTCAATTAAATAAGCGGTAAATTATAAATACGAAGTATGGACATATTATCAGATGTGCATATGAATAAATTTGTGTCACTGCATACATATGTAAGGAGTTTCGAAGTTCGAAATTTTTAGAAAATGCGATACAATTTTTTCAACATACTTTATGCAATTAATCCTTGTTTGGTCCATATTCTTTTGTGTTTTCCATTAGCATAAATTAAAAAAAAAAATTATACATATATTGTTTTTTATCTTCGAAATCTTTCGAACATAGACTCTAATTGAATTTTAGCGAAAAAATATAGAAATACATCCAAAATGTGCTGTTATGCGAGAAATTTTGAGCTTCGAAAATTTTCGAACATGCATTTTCGATTACGAAATTAATCTTCGTTTGATACATATCCTTTTGTGTTTTCAGTGAAGACTTTTAACAATTTCGAATGTATATCCGTTAGATAAAATTTTGGAATCAATACGTATTTCATATTTTCATTTACTTTTTTCCAAAGTGAGAACTGTCTGTTTTTCAATTCAATGCAATGAAATCTTAACCTAACTAAAGCCATAAATTATAGATAACATATGTATGTACATAAGTAAAAGCTTCAAGGCTTACGCGAAATTCACAAAAGGTCATCAAATTAAAAAAAAAAAACATTGAGAAAATGCTCAACACCCTCGACAACTAAAAATCTAAAAAAATCAACCGTACTCTTTAGCGACTTGAAACATACACTTTGTTACACTTAAATTGAATGCGCTACCAAACTGCATACTCGAAAGTTTACCTTAAATTCTACATACAACGTTCGAAATTTTGTTGTTATTTTTTGAAGTTTGACTAATTTTTGTCAACATTGTGGAAGTTTTGAAACTTTTATTTATGTGGTTCCTGTTATTGATGAAACTATAATTTAAATGTAAATTATTAAAAATAAATGAATTTCGGTATGGTAAATTCAAAAACAAGTCTCATTATTTACGTAAAAAATTGTTGCAATAAGGGGGGAAAAATGTTGAAATTGAAAATATTTAATCTCTTGGCCATAAAACACAAAAATGAAGAAAGCCAAGGCGGATCATGTTTGTCGTAAGTGTCGTCAAAAGGTGCCACGCCAGTCGTGTCTACGTAACGAGAAGGACCCAGATCTACGTATATCTGGTCAAGGATTATCACATCAGCGGATTTTCCAAAAATTCTTTGGGGAATTTGTGTGCTGTTACAACAACAAGCTCTTGTGATTACTTTTTTCAGTTTAATTTGTTTGTGAAAAATAAATGAACTAACCAGAAGTTTACAGTTATTTTTTCTCAGACAAATACGTTTATTTATAATAGCTTTGATACATCTTATGCTATCATATGAAATTTTAATATGTATTGTAAAATATATAAATAAAGCCAAAATAAAATGAGTACTGTGGAATGGATTAAGGACCAAGTGGCGCAATTTAGTAACGATACAGTTTTCTCAAATACATTTATTTAAATGTATGTATTTATGTGAGTAGGCATAATAATAACATGTGTAAATGTATATATATAATTTAATAATTAATACAGACTTGAATAAAATAATTGACATTTGGTTATGAATTTTTAAATATTGAACTTCGTTTCAGATTCAACATAAATATGGAAAAAATAATACAAACATATAATCACAAATCTATGCTACATAGTTGTGTTAAGTAACTGAAGACCTCTACAATATAAGAAAATTATTTTATTTTATTTTTATACATTTAAGCATGATATAACTTTCCTTTTAGGTACATGGAAAATATGTACATGAGGTTGAATAAGCTCAAAATTTAATATCAATTATATATGCTTTCAGCAATGGAGCTATCGATTGGCAATATGATTTATAATATATTGTTAATGATTTTAGACATACAGTGACGGGGAAATAAATGGGGACGCCACAATTTAACCAGTTGTGGCATTCTTTCTTGTTTTATTCAGTGTTTATTACTTCTTTATGAAAGTAAAGCCCAATATCCAACAAGTAACCATGTATCTCCGAATTACAAACTTTGTACAAAAATTCGACAAAGTGTAATGATAATTTCAAACATTTTAATACAAATTTTAGTCAAAATAAAATGACTACTGATTTTAGGATTTTTTTTCGCTGACGATATTATGCAGTTTCTGCCATACAAAGTATGTTGGCAAACGTTTGAAATTTTAAGGAACGTTTGTGGAAATTCGTCGAATTTATTTGCCCGCCAACTTTGAACATTTAGGCTGGACATTTTGACAGTTCAAAGTTTCTACACCTATGAACCTTTTGAATACCCCTGTTACTTTTTATGAAGTACTGAAATTTAATGAGTTGAACAAACCATGTTACAATTAATTTTAAAAATATTTTCAAACAGTGAACAAGCTAAATTCTAACAACTATATTTAGAACGCGGTTACCCACGAACGTGTACGTAGCGTAGCGTAGAAGTACGTAGAAACATATCAAGTTTTCTGTTGATAGAAAGAGATAGAAGAGACACCCACATCCCATAAGATAGATCGTGTCAGCTGACACGTTCTCCGTTTTTACGTCCGTGGGTAACTGCGCTTTTAATCATCGCATGTGTATGAACACGTATGTACATATGTAGGATTTATACATTTATAAGTACATGTATACACTTATAAGTACATGGTATGTATGCATGTAGTTATTAGTTGCATTTGATGTTGTTGTAAGTACTGGTGAAACACTTTTTGGTTCGATGGTCATAAACGCTTATGATTATTTTTTAGGTGCGAATGATTTTAGCTAAAATTCGACATACCAATTTTTGCCAGATTAATATTTTATTTAACTGTGATTTAAACTACAACAAATATTAATTTTTTCATTCAAAAAAGCAGTAATTGAATATTATATAGTACATACATATGTATGTATAATATTTTTACATATGTATTAATAATAGGAAGTTTAATTAAAGTTTTTCCTAACGGTATTAATATATAAGTATAAATATTGTGACTGCTTATTATTAATTGTTTTTTTTTTTTTAATAATTAGTTTGTGTTTTTATGTGTAAGTGTATGGCTGAGTGTGTGTTTTTGTGTTTATAAGTGAGCGCGCTGATAGAAAAAGGAGCAAAAGAAATGGAGCAGTTATAAATATTTTTTGTTTGAATATTTTTTTTTAGTTTGCTTTTCCATAAGGTTGCACGGATGTACATGCTAAGTTCATACGTATGTACGTTACATAAACTTTTTAACTCAGCTTCCCTATACTTTCTGCTGTCATCATTTGCCAAATAACACCGTCATCATGAACATATGTATGTATTGTTAGCAATATAATTTGCAGTTTTTTTATTAATTTAGTAATAATGATCTTTATTAACATCATCTTTTCCAAACACCTTCTCGTGAACATGTTAATTAGAGCTTCGTAATTCAATCTTTTTTTAATGTTTGTATGTTATATTTTTTTTTTTAATTTATCCACTAAATTAGTTTTATTTGTCTTATATACCTGGCGTATATGTCGGCTGTTCGGTAGCATTGAGCGATGTATTCTCTGTAGCAGCAGCCACTGGTGCGCCCGTAAATGGATTCACGCCAGTGGCGGTTGATTGGTTTGGTGGTGGCATCGCGAAAACTGGTGCTGGTTGTCCACCGGCGCCACCAAGACCTGGTTGCTGGGTATTGGTTCCGGCACCCAAGTTAATATCATCCAAATCGGCGTCCTCCTGTGGATAAAAAAGAAAGCAGAAGAAAAAGAAAAAAGGAGTAATTAATTAGAAGATTAATTAATTTGGACATTAAGTGACAGATAAAATGGCAATCGAGCAATGATTGTGAGTATAAATGAGCGATAATGTAAAACAAATTTAGTTAAATGAAAGAACGGACTGCGAAAAGACGGAGCATGTGTTATGTATGTGGATAGACAAAAGGACAAAAGGCTGTTTTCAACGTATAAAATCAAAACAAAAAATATACAGAGAAAAAAAATAAACTAAAAGAGTATGTATGTATGTAAGCTTTTGGACGGAAATGACATTCAATTTCGCAAATGTAATCTACCTATCCTAAAATAAGCAATTTGTAAATGAAGCTTTGACGTCTGTGTACAAAATGTGTATGTACGTACTATGTACAAACGCACGAGCTAATGATTTGAAAAATATTACATACTGTCAGGCGCAAAATTTATTTTCAAAGGCTCCTAGCACTTTTACTTACCGATATGCCAGGTTTTAAGACCTTCACAGTTGAATTGTGGTAAATGTGTTCATCAACAAGACACATTTTAGTAAAAACTAACTCTAATGCGAACATTTTCGCACAATAGAAATACTTGAAAATAAGCGAAAATTCATAAATACACTCAAAACGTGCTGAAAAGCGCAACATTTTTTAACTTCGAAAAATTTCGAACATATAATTTCTTCTTCTCTGACACTGATTGCAATATTTTTTCAATACGAACGCACAGTGCACGCAATTGATTTATTTTTTTATCTTAAATTTTCGAATATGAGCGCAATTTATTTATAGCACCATCGTATTTTCATTTTAGGATCTATCACTTATCTCTCCAAAATTTAGAATGGATTTTGATTATGTAGTTGAATATTAAAGTTTTTGAGTGAAAGTCTTGCATATACATATGTATGTACTTTCATTTCTGTAGCATTTTGATAAAACAACTTATCTCGAGTTGGGCTATTTTCTCTTTAAAACAATATTTCATTGTGGAACAAAAACAATACTTTAATGACTAACTAGCCATATTCGAAGTAAATATATAAAATTTTTTAAGGGAAATGTATTCCTTTTAAATCTAAAGTTAAACCTTCTAAAGTCACTTAAGTCGGTTTTATCAAAATGCCACAATTTTTTTTACTTTACATATATAATTTTTTCTATAATGTTTTAAGAAACTTTTGCTATTCTAAAATAAATTATATATTTAGCTTCGAATGTTTTGCATAATCGCCGGAAATTCTCGAACATGGAAAATATTTGAAATTAAGCGAAAAATTATAGAAATGTGATAGACTTAAAATGTTTGCAATATATCGAGCCCTACCGCCAAAATAACGTAAGCGACATTTTTTCAAAATTTTCTTTTTGATGCAGAAATATTTCTAGGGCATCTAGATGCATTTCTGCATCAAAAATAAAATTTTGAAAAAAATGTCGCTTACGTTATTTTGGCGGTTAGGGCTCGATATGTATGTATGTATTTTACTAAATTTTCAATAAGAACATTGAGCGCACCAATTTTATTTATTTTTATAACGCAATTTTTTGCCTACCAGTTTTTTACAAATGATCAGGTTTTAAATAGAACTTACGTAGACAGTTTTTGCATTTAAAATGTTCGTAATATAATTTTTCATAATGTTCAAAATTTTTAGAACATGGAAAATACTTGAAATTAAGCGAAAAATCTTAGAAATACACCTAAAATGTGCTGATGGAAAAAACAATTTTGAGTTTCGAAAATTTTCGAATATGCGATTACTCCTTTCTTGGTAGAAATTTTTGTGTTTCTTCAACAAGAGCTCGCTCGAAAACCATCGTTTTGGCACTTACTTTATTTATTTCAACGTATTTGAGTAGTTTTTTTTAATGAAAATTTCGAAAACAATTTCAGTTCTCAACTGTTTTTATTTGCAAACTTCTTTGATTTATTTTTTGTGTATGTATAAACGAATTGAATAAAATTTTCTATATATAAATACTGCAGTTTTTATTTGAATATCCAACATTGTGGTTCCTTTAAGCTTGGGTTGGTTGTTGCTAAGTATGATAAAAAATAAAACAAAACGAGAATTTAGTTTACACCAAATTAAAAATTTTAAAAAAGAAAACAAAAAAAAATACAATAAAGAAACAACGAAACTAGCGAATGTGGGAACTTAAAAGTGTGAATAATGCTTCAATATTACTCATATAAAAATAAGTGTATGAAATGCAAAACGAACAGAATGCAACGTACGACATTAAAAATATCGCAAATGG
Organism: Rhagoletis pomonella; assembly: GCF_013731165.1. Taxonomy (NCBI): domain Eukaryota; kingdom Metazoa; phylum Arthropoda; class Insecta; order Diptera; family Tephritidae; genus Rhagoletis; species Rhagoletis pomonella. Next base: position 31,031,476 of record NW_023458559.1, read on the forward strand.
AAACAGAATGTATTTTCAACGTAATGCCACCGATTTTTGTTTTTATGCACAACTTTGTCATTAAAGCTGTTGTCATTTAATGCTTAGTGAAAATACAGCATAATATTGAGTGCTTCAAATCAAGACATTCGGTATGCCATTACGGTGATGGAATGATTGCTTGTATCGAACTGAATGAATACAATTTTAATTAATGCAGCGCAATCGCTATAGAATGTAGTATACACTTAGGTCTCTTTTTAAGCGATTTTTTATGCGGTTTTTCAAGCTTTTTTTTCGCTTTAGCGATTTTGCTTTTTTGATAGTTTTTATTACTTTTTTCAGTTTGTAAGATACAATGCTTCTGATAAATAATTTGTCTTTGTATTCTTACATAATTCATGTATTTATTGTGGAATGTTTTTATTAATTTTTAGTTAAAATACATATAAAATTTTATTTATTTGATTAATGGCCAGTTTTACATGGAATAATAAGTGTTGAAGTGAAGAAATAAATGGTTTTTTTTTTTTGCTTAATACTGCCTCATTGGATTTTTTATGCGGTTTTTTAGAATTTTGTACATGGAGTATCTGAATTTATGCGGTTTTTGAAAATGCTGTTTTTGTATGAAAGTAAAGAACTTTTTATGCGGATTTTTTATGCGGCTTTCTGAGGAACGCATGTACCGCATAAAAAAGACCTAAGTATAGTAAATTTTTTTTATAATCGACTTTCTTGAATGCCGGGTTCCGAACGTTAAACTTTTTGATTTGTTTCCTAATTTATTCAAGAGTTAGACCCTGTGAATTCCAGTTCTTTTGAATTTTTTTTAACAGGAGCATGTTCTATGAAGCTGCTAAATCAAGCTTCCTCAAACAACTGCTGTTTAATTTTAATAACATCTACGAAACTGGTATCATAGCGCTTACATTGAAATCATATATAAATTTGTAGCATTTTCGCAGATTTCATGAAAATCGAACTTGCGAAGGATTCAGTAATAGACCCGAGGAAAAAGACTTTTTAATCTTAGTTTGAATTAGTTCTCAGTAAAAATGAAGTAGTCGTAAAATGTATAGCGATACGAGATCTACTCCGAAATTTGTATTGCTGGTAAGGAAAACGCGGGAATTTGTGATTGAAAATGGCTTTATTGTCTTCCAAAGTATTCGCCATGATGGTCAACCTACTTCTGCATTCGCTCAAACCACTTTGCTTTAATACAGCCATGCCACTCCCAAAATTGGCTCAACCAACACATGCGTTTTAAAAACATTAGCCGCGTCTGCCGGCATCAAAAATCGTTGACTAAGCAGCTTATTTTTGACGTTCAGTGGATGAACGCATAATTTATGCGTCATGACGAAGAATCATTAGTGGAATATGGTTTTGTTCCACACAGAATTTACAGGTCTACAATTTTCTATGGTTTTGTCGGTTTAGGCCGAGACCAAACATTTTGCGCCAGTTGTTTATCCCAAGTGCAGAGAGGTCCTTCTGTACTTGGTCCTTCCATTTTGTCGTGGCCGCCCTTTTTTTCATTGGGTGCCGAGTCGGGGGACATTTGCACTGGAGCTTCGTCATCCATGCGTACAGCATGGCCAAGCTAACGCAATCGTTGTATTTTTGTGCAATTAACCATATCTATTCCGTCGTCGGCCGCTGTGGTAAACAGTGCGCGCTTCCACTCCGCAGCACCTGGGTTCAAACCCTGGTCAAAGCAACATCGAAAAAAAAAAAAATAGAAAAAGGCGTAAAACTGTAGGTCCCTCCGCTTTGTGTGACAATATCAAGGCGCACGCCATAATTCGGAGGAGAAGCGCGGCCAAACACTAACATATGTGTAAGCGTTAATCTATTATTATATTATTCCGTCGAAAAGCTTGTAAAGTTTGTAATTCCATCTTCTTCGGTACCTGTCGCCCACGCGAACAGAGCCATAGATCTTGCGTAGAATATTTCTCTTGAAAGCACTCAAGGCCCTCTTATCTTGACTCGACATCATCAACGTTTCTGCGCCATATAAAACGACAAGTATGATGAGGGATTTGTATAACGTGATTTTTGTTCGCCCGAAGAGAGCTCTGCTTTTCAAATGCCTAACGAGAGCAAAGTAACACCTGTTGGCAAAAGTTATTCTTCGCTTGAACTCCAGGCTGTGATTACTTATTGGTTATGTTGAGTTCTAAGAACTTCGCTACTTCGAAATTATAATTGTCAACAGTGACGTGCATCACAATACGGATAGACTTTTTATGTGTTGCCAGGAGGTGCTTTGTGCTGCCACCTGTTCATCGCTAGATCAACCTCTTTCGGGTCGTTTTCTTGATTGGAAAATGCTGAACTGACATCCCTGGGCATGAATCACGTATGACGACAATCGTCTGACCGATATCGTGTCGAGATTGTCTTGCTTCATAAAAATCAAAAATTGTTTGATCGTTTGTGCGATATCGTCAACTCGATTCCAGTTTTGCTTCACGTAACAGCAACACAAATGCATAAATCAGTGTTTTGACAACATTGTTTTGTCAGCATCGTTTGAACGACTATCGTTTCAAAGTTACGTGATTCATGCCCTGGGTTCAGTGGCGGATTTAAATATTTGCCGCCCCTAGGCAATTCATAACTTGCCGCCCTTTTTTCACGAAAAAAATAATAATAAAATCGCTCATCCGGAAGATTTTTTGACCTCGCGCAAGACAAACAGAAGACCATACACAGATACACTGCCTAATTTGACATACGACGGAAGCTGACCTTCAGATTATTCACGTTATGATACACTTATGAAAAACTGGTGGGCTTGGAATCAAGAATTTTCTCGAAAATGCACGCTCGTTTTTCGGCAGTGTTGTCAAGTGTGGTAACCTTTTAGATGATTCTCGTTCTCGGGGCAGCGTGTCGGCTGTTTCTTTGCGTCACGCGCAGGCGCGCCGTCAGGTTTCTAAGCCGCGTGAATGAAAGTTAAATGGAAATTTCAACGACTGCTATACTAAGGAAAAATTCGCAGCGTAATTCTAATTTTGAATTGTATTGAATGAGATGAATCATTAATAATATTTTACAGACACAAACACAATTTCAAGTGCAGCTGAATCCAAATAAATTTTTTTCTTTTAATTTAGCTGTCTTAAATTTTGCCGCCCCTTAATTCTGCCGCCCTAGGCTTCAGCCTATGTTGCCTGTACGATAAATCCGCCACTGCCTGGGTTTCAAGCGTCAACGTCACTCTACATAGCCGTATTAATTTTGCGAGGATCCCAAATTAAGGCATGGCGTCGTACAGACAGCCTATCTTCGTGCTATCAAAAGCGGCTTTAAAGTCGACAAAAAGATGGTGTGTGACGATTTGCATATCTAGTATTTGCGCCAGGATTTGAAGGGCTGTGAAAATCTGATCAATGGTGCTCTTACCAGGTCTTAATCCAGATTGATAAGGTACAAAAAGTTGATTCATAAAGGGCTTCAGTCTTTCATACATTATCGCGGACAGCACCTTCTAGGCAATATTAAGAAGGCTTATTCCGCGATAATTGGCGCAGACGACGGTATTTGCTTTGTTGTGGTTTGAACAATATTCGAGCATGTATTCAACAGACCAAATTCCGCTTAAAAGCTGGTATATGCTCCCTACCAGCTTGCTCCTCAGGCTGTCGTTTCTAGGGAGCATTATTGCTGTTCTCACCTGGCCTTGGTCGAGTTGAAGGACGCATTCTTGGCTGCCAACATCTCATACTCTTCGCAATCATGCCTTCCTGCCTCTCGTTTCTCCTTTTGAATAGACGGTTCGCCTCCCTCCTCTTCTCGCGGTATCGCTCAACTGTCGCTCGTATAGCTATTGACTTTCGCTCGCGTAGCTGTTCGTATTTCTCTGAATCAGCAGCAACACGGCACTCTTCGTCCTACCAGTTGTTCCTGTGTGGGCGCTAGTATCCAACCACCTCTTCCACAGCGGCACGACTCATTTACATCCGGTCGATGAAGAGTTTCTAGTTCAAGCAGTATTAAGAGTTAAGAGATTGCAAATTTCTCGGCTGTCTATTGTGACTGCAGCTTCCCGACGTCGAACTTTTGTCGCGTTGTCTGACACACGTTCTCGATGTTAGCTCCTCGCTGTGTTCCATCACACGTCAAGAACGCTCGAAGCTTATCTTCGCTCTATCAAAACATGATCAATTTGGTTCTTCATTCTTTGACCAGGGGATGCCCAAGTGGCTTTGTGGATGTTTCGATACTGGTGCCTGGAACTACTAACAACCGATCAGTGTTTCCAAATCTCAAGATTTATGTTATAGGTGGAATTTCATTAATCATTTCACGAATATCATGTAATAAGGATCTTTAGAATCCATTTCTACAAAATTAGTATGAAATTACCAAGTTTAGGAAGAATGGACAACGGTTTATACACATTAAAATTTAATATTGAAGTTGTAATAAGGTGTTGCAAAATGAACAGTGTTATATATGCTTAGTAAAAGTTCCGTGAAATAAAATATATATGTATATATATGTATGATGACACCATTAAAACGCAGCCCAACACCAAAAAAAATAAATCCAAAAACGAAAAAGCCACAAACAATTAATCCAAAACTTGTCAAAGCCTTTAAGCACAGCCATGACACAAAAATTAAAGTAATAAATAGTTTGTTAAGCAATTAGTAGAAAACAAATAAATAAAATATATAACTAACTACATTTAGTTGTTAAAATAAAATAAATGATGAAAATATTTGAGGGCTACTTACATTATGCGCTGTGGTCTGTATCCTATTTGTTGAATTATCACTAGGCTCTCTATCCCCTTCGCCACGCTACAACATGAGTTTTCAAATCGAAATCAAATCGAACGTATTTTTTACGAGAAAGTTGAGTATGAGCCAAAAAAAAAAACAAATAAACGAACGAGGGTAAACGAATAATACAACAACAATAATAATAATAATTTTACAATAAATAAAAAAATATCAATATAAAAAGGGTCTTTAGAGTGCATAGAATAGCAAAGTAAGCGAAGAAAATTGTGGAAGCAGCAAGTGTAAAGGAGTAATGATTGGTTTGTAGTAGTGAAAGAGGAGTGAGATTGGGGAGTGGCGTTTAACAATGCCAAGCATGAGAAAGTGTGTAAAGATGTGGATAGGGGCGTTATATACATATTGGTATACGAATTTTAAATCAAAAATGGAAGAAACCAAATTTAAGTGCTCTTCAAAGTGAATTGAGAGTAACGCATAATGCCGTAAAGAATACTAAGGATCCGAAGATTGCTTGCCAAATTTAAATACCAAGGAACTAGAATTGAGAGAATATTTAATTTTGCTTGAACAAAGAAAAAGAAGCAATTGCAATGCAATTCCCAGTTTCCGTTGTTCGTTTCTGGGTGACACTTATGTATATGAGGGTTCGCAAAGCAAAGGATATTTGATGATTTTCGTAAAGTGCTGTAATTTTTTTTTTCGTAGTTGCGTGTGTGTGTGGCATAGTAAATGTATTGCTATGATTAATTGTGCGATTTGGGTATTCTAAAAATTAAGTGCAATTTATTATACAATATTTTCAAATATTTTTTGTGTTAAAATTTTTTTGTATTTTAAAACTAACAATTTCTTTCAAAAACAAATTTCTTTTTTATTTTGTAAGGTGTGTAAGCGTGCAATTTATCTGTGCTGATAATTATACAAACTATTAAAAGCAACAATCAAAAACCAAGTGCGAAGATTTTTGGGAACGGTAAGCAAACGCAAAAAAATACTACTTTTAAGAGAAGGTTAATCATACCAACTTTTCCTGACTCAAATACTTAATTATTTTAGCAAAAAATCGAGGTAAAGAGTGTTGATTAAATGTGAATAAATGAAAAATAATAAAATAAAATAATAAAACAAAATGAAATAAATTAAAATAAAGTAAAATTAAATTTAGATAAAATTAAATAAATGAAATGAAACAAATTAAAATAGAATACATATAAAATAGGGTAAAATTTAAATAAAATTAAATTAAATAAAATTAAAATAAATAACATGATATAAAATATAAGAAAATAAAATAAAACAAAATGAAATAAACAAAATTACACACATTTTTCTTGAAAAAAAAATTTTAAAAACATTTAAAGAACAATTTTCGATTTTAAATGAATTAAGGTATTCGCAAGGTGTCAAAGCAGTCGTATTGTCATAAACTTGAAAATGTTTTGCTTTGTTCTGAATCAGCAATACGACTCGTTGAGACACCTGGATAATCCCCTAAATATGTAATTCCTTAAAACTCAATAGCAGTGATGTCTTTGCATATTTTCACAAATCGCTTAAGTGATTCACAAATTCTACAACAGTTAAAAATATTTTTTGGTTATAGTCAATCAGTCAAACATATTTTCCATTGTTAAAAAATGTATTAAGAATCTCAAATCTTGTAATGAAAATTATTCCCGCGTTTAGAGTAAAACTTTTCGCAAGCGCACATTACTTTTATCAATAGAATTACTGTACTTTCTCAGCGCTTTTAGGCATTTTTTTATGTTAAAAAAATCTCCATATACCAGTCGGCGAAATAGCTTTCAAACGGAAGATCTTCCAATAGCCACACCAAAGTTAAATTTAACATTATTATTTAGTGAAAGAGAAGCTAAGGTAGAAGGTCTGAAACTCTGATCATTTAATAATGAAGAAAGGGAGAGTCGAAAATGGCAAATATATCGCTTCAAAAGATCAAGAATAAGGGATCTGAGTTCTCTTGCCGACTAGAACTTCATAGATATATTTGTAGTTTCGAAAATATATATTTACGACATGCAAAAGATTATATCAGAGGAATCCCTATACTTTAAGCTGACATTGAACTAAAATATTTAACTACCGTCCCCTTTATAGTTTTTATCCAAAACATTCTTAATGGAAGTTCCTAAAGATTTCCAAACCAATTCATAGCAGAGTTGATTTGCCTCAGCACTAGCTCTGCCAATAATATATCTAATGTTTGCATGTACAAATATCCAAAATAATGATTAACGCAAAAAAAACTGCCAAAGATCGATGCCAGCAATCAGCAAACTTATTCTGAACCTTTTTTATGCAAAAACCCTTAACTCAACTCAAAAACTCTTGCAGATAATTTGTATTTATTTCAAAATTGCGTTTATCGTTTTGCATTACCTTCCAATCGTTGCAACAGCACCCAGAGAGCACTAAAAAATATTCAGCTTTATTTTACCATTGTAACGTAAAAAACAAATATTATACTACCGACTAAGGAATTAAACAAAAACCCAGCAAAACTTATGTGCACTTTGTTTTCGGTAATTCTGATAGCTTCACTTACCTGCCGCAGCTTCAAACCAGAGGCTTCATACAAAGAGCGAGTATTATTGAGAGGATATGAGTTTATGGGAGATATGGTGGTTTGAGAAAATAAGTCTAGCAAAACATGCGAGTCGAAGTGTAATTTGTAATAAAAATTAATTGGCTGCGGTACAGGTGCATGTACATATGTAGTATGTCAATGTTATAAGTGCATGCAAACTCATGAAACAATCGAATGCAATCGCAAGTAATAAAAAAATGCATAAAATCAATTATATTAAGTAATTTAAATGCAAAAACAAATTAAAGGGAAATATGTTATCAGAATTCAATGGCATGAAAGGCAGTAAATACCGCAAAAGCACTACAAAAATCATCAAAACTATAGGGTACTTAGAGCGTTGTTTGAGGAGAATACTTCTCTAGAGTGACGCGCGGGGAAAGAGTAACGAAAGCAGTGTATGATAACAGATGCAGGAATGTAGGGAGAGAAAGTTAGAAGTGTCAAAATATCTAAATTTATAGTTTTTGATAGCTTGACGCAAACATTTGGATGTAGCTTAGAAGCATAGAAAATTCTTCGGTATGCTATGCACTTGATATAACAAAATAATTTGTTAGCATATGCTAGGTGATGTATGGAATAGTTAATAATTCAGATTAGTAAATGCATAGCGCACGTGCATAAGTAGGCTGATGAGATTTCAAGTGCAAGTGTGGGTGAATGAATTCCATGTAGCGACTACACGTCAGAAATGGTAGAGTGCTTCTGGCGCGGCAGATTGAATCAAAGCTAATGCAACCAGCAGCATTTCTAAAGACTGTTAGACTTTTTTCCTTTACATTTTTATATATAGATATGTATATCCTCTTTTTCTACTGCCTTACTCGATCCCGAACTTTTTTTTCATCACAAAACACCCGCCGTGTTAGAGCAAAGTATAAATGTGAGGAATGCATAAAGGAAGCACTAACATAGAAAATCAATGTAGAAACTAATATTTCGTTACTTACATTCAAATGTGCATATTGATCATGTGACTCGTTCGCTGGTGGCTTAAATTTGCCACAGCAGAAGTTGCAGCAGCAACAACAGCAGCAGCAACAGCAACAGCCAGTCAAAATAGTGCAGCAAATAACAAGCGCCTAGAGGGGAGACGAAAAAGAAACGTTTTATAAATATAAAATGCGTCTAAAAATTGATGAATACAAAAATACAATGCTGCAAGCAAATTGCTTTCAGTACCAAGAAGAATTTTTTTTCACTTTTTACTTTCTGAAACTAATACAAATGGTCTTTTATTTGCTCTGTTCAAGTTAAATTTAAAATTTTCGCACTGAAAGCTATTTACTAGCCAAGTTTTCGAGCAATTATCATCTGCTGTTGCATTATCGTACCTTCACCGCTGGCGATGTCACCACAAAGTAGGCATTTACATTCTCCTCGCCAAATTGCTCGGCAATGTATAGACCTAATGAACCATAATTATCGTAAATATTACGTTTCGTCTGATCGCTCAATATGGAATGAGCTCGATTTACTTCCTTGAACTGTGAAAAGAAGCGTAAAGAGATTATTAAGTAAAAAAATAAGCTTACAAAAAATATTCGTATTCCCATGCTTTGCTTAAAATATTCAAACATATTTTAAGTTCTTTACAAATTAGACTGACTAATTAATTCAATTCAATACAAAACCTCGTATTCCATCTAATTAATGTAATTCCGTACATAAAATAGCATCGCATAATGTTTACAAATTGCCACTTCGCATTTGTTTAAAGTTTCAAGCTATTCAGCGTGCAATTTAGCCAAATTTTTTGCTTTTGTATTCGCCTTTAGCGCGCTCTTAAATTTTTAAGAGTAAATTATATGAAAATGCAAATATATCAAAGAAGTTGCAAAAAAACTACAAAAAAGTGCAACAAATTTTCACCTAAATTTCAAACTCTTTTCTCGGAAGTGTTCGAATTTTTTTGAGTACACAGTTTTTTAGCCCCTTCAATTTTAGTCTAATAATGTGCAAGTTTCAAGTGGCTAAAATTTACCGTTGATTTTTAGATTTTTTTCGCAAAAGGTGTTGCGGATTTCTTCCATATACAAATAAATTAGACAACAAATTAAAAAAAAAAGCCACTTAAAATTTGCACATTATCAGACCAATATTGAAG
>NW_023458559.1:31040948-31073427 GCF_013731165.1 Rhagoletis pomonella
TTTTTTTGAGTACACAGTTTTTTAGCCCCTTCAATTTTAGTCTGATAATGTGCAAGTTTCAAGTGGCTAAAATTTACCGTTGATTTTTTAGATTTTTTTCACAAAAGGTGTTGCGGATTTCTTCCATATACAAATAAATTAGACAACAAATTAAAAAAAAGCCACTTAAAATTTGCACATTATCAGACCAATATTGAAGGGACTAAAAAACTGTGTACTCAAAAAAATTCTAACACTTCCGAGAAAAAAGTTTGAAATTTAGGTGAAAGTTTGTTGCACGTTTTCTAAAAGATATTTTTAACTTGGGATTATATGGGGTTTGTCTTGTTTTTATATAATAACTGTTATTTAAACTTGCCACTGCAATTCAGCGCCACAAATTTGATGGATAATAGTTCAAGTGATGTTAATATTGTTTTCTGGAAAACTGACACCGTTTTGTGTCAAGTTGAAGAGCTTTTACAGCGAAAAAAAAAAATTATTTGATATCCATTCAGCGAAATTCAGCAAGGTAAATAGAAGCGTGTTTTACGGAGTTTCACACTTTTGTTTAACTACCAAATTAAGTTTGCAATAACTTCCAATATTTTTTATATAATACGTGTTACTTAAACCTGTAATGGCAATTGAACGCAATTTATTGGTGATGGAAAACTGCCGCTGATTTGTGTATTCTTCAACCTTATACATAGGCGGAAAAAATTAGTTGATATCTATTCAGCCCATTTCAGCAAACTAAGGGGATGCGAATTTTTCGATGTCTTTTTTTTTTGTATAACACGTGTTATTTAAATTTGCAATTTAGCGTAATAAATTTGATGGATTTTAGTTCCAGTGCTGTTCATATTGTTTTTGGATAACTGTCACTGATTTGTTCATTCTTCAACTTTATCAGCGGGAAAAATTATTTGATATTTATTCAGCGCAATTCAGCAAAGTAAGTAACAGCGTATTTTTCGAAATTTCTGTTTTTTGTTTAACTCACAAGTTAAATTTGAAATAAATTCGAATATTTTTGATATAGGATATGTTTCAGTCGCAATTCAGCGCATTTGTATTGCAAGTGTATTGCTTAAAAGTTTCATTCGTTGGCTAAAAATAAAACGCTGAAGCAAGTTTCACGGAATTCTATGTTTATTTAGCGCATTTTAATGTAATGGCTTCCACTCAGCTTGGAATTTTATTTTCACACAACATTTAAAGTGAACAAATTTCTATAGCAGATTAAATTTTATCGGTTTCAATTAAGCGTACTGGGAAAAAATTTGTTCTTAGAACTACTTTTATTTTTAAATTGGGTTTAAAGAAATTTCGTTTTAATTCAGCACATTACAAGTTGAGTATTTTCGACTCACTCCAGAAAAATACTATCTCTAACAAAATAAGATATACACATGACATGCTAGACTATGAAAATCTTCAATTTATTGAAGAGAGAAATTAACACCAATTCAAGTCAACGACTTCAATCCAGAATGGATGAAAACATTTATACAGCACTAATTCAATTTGAAGGTTTCTACTTCCCTATAGAAGAAAACTTTGACGAGTCAATATATAAAATGTTTTAACGTTTATTCAGCGCAATAATTAAACGTCTTTTCGTAAATTTAAGCAAAATTAAGTAACTAGCGAGCCTTTTTGCATAGTTGAGCAATCATTTTATTTTGTAAAAATGATTGAATTGTCAGGAGTTTTTAGCATACTACATTCAGCTAATTCGGCGCGCTGAATTGTCACCAATCATTTTAATTTATAATTTATATATACATACATACATATCTGTAGCTTATGTCGGGAATTTGGTTTTAGTATAATCCATTTATTCTTTAAACGGCAAAGAATTTTTTGATGAGACTTAGTAAAACTTGGTAGTATCGGAACTATTTCTTGCACGTTTATATGCCAAAAGTTCTTCAACAGCTCGGCGCCAGTGAGTCCTTCGCAATCGTATGCTGCGAATGCTGCATGAATTGACCATTTTGGACATTGATTCAGCTAATTCAGCGCGCTGAATGGTATTTTTTGACTAGTTTGATGGGTTTAGTTTAGCAAACAGTTCAATTCATAATTTGAATATATACATATCGTCGTTTAAAGTACAAAACCACGTATCGTCGTTCTGCTAAACCGCGTAACTGACATTTTTTGCCAAAAATTGGAATTTCTCACACAAGCTCTTGCCTCAATCCTTATCCATTCGTCCTGAAATATACTAGCCAGAACCATTTTGAAATACGAATATTTTTACTCTAAAAAATAATTTATGCAACCTCACATACGCGGTTTTGCATTTTGTTTGTTGATACGCGCTTTTGTACTTTAAGCGACAATATATACATGTATGCTATATTTATCTAATTCAGCGAGTTGTATTTTTTTAATGACTCCATGCCATTTTAAACAAAGAAAGATGCGCTGAATTGGAGGTTTTTGAAATTCAGCTGGTAAAAAAAATCGTTACTGTTTGGGTGGACTTTTTAATCATTCAGAAAGTAAAGTTTCGTATGCCGATCTCGAGTGAAGTCTTTATACAAAAACAAAAAAAAGGTTTTAAAAACGACCTTCTAGCTGGTTAAATATTTTTCCTACAAGTTTTTATAATGTTTCACCTGTGTGTAATCAAATCTTGCAATAAATTTTTAACTAACTTCCTGATGAGCTAGAGTTAAACTTAACCTCATATTTTTGCTGAACTTACCTTATCGGCGGCTTCGGTGTTATTTGGATTTTTATCTGGATGGTATTTCAGTGCTAATTTTCTGTAAGTCTTCTTAATGTCATCAGCCGTGGCTGTTTTAGGAAGTCCTAATATTTGATAAAGCGAATCGCCGGATGTACTGAAAATAAAAACATACATGGATAAAATCATATTAAAAAATTATATAAATTCATGAAAATATAATCACAAAAAACAACAATAAAAATAAGGCTCAAGGGAATCGCATTTATAATAAATTGAGTTAAATGGAATGGTATCCAATTAACGAGGAAAAGGAAATATTTGCACAAAATATGCATATTTTTAAACGACCAACCAACTACGATTTATTTAAAAAAGCAATTATGCAAATACAAACAAATATGTACATATTTGCAAACATTCTTCCACATGTGTTGTGGTTCTCAACAGAATAGCAGGGCCGGTGTGTACTTGACTTCCAGCATAACTTTTCTGCTTACAAAAAGCATAAACAAAAAGAAAAGCGCATGAATGTACATATACATACATATGTGCTTATAATTGCAGACACATGTAAACATGGATCAAAATACAATACAGAGTAAACAAAGCGAAAATATACAGAACTGCAATAAAAAAAATCATGTAAGAGGAAAATCCTTACAAAAAAATGTTTTCTATAAGCAACAACAGAGCAACAGCTCTCATGGTAAACATGATGATGCGGCAGCTGTGGGCCATGAAGTCGTTTAACCGCAAAAGCCGCAAAAATGCCAAACGAGTGGTGAGACGTACTGGCGTTAGTGCTTGAGCATGCTAACTTGATAGACTGTGCTTAATATAAATAGTTCTGTCAATAGAGAATCTTTCAGTCTCATAAAATATGCATTCGATTTGGAATAAAGTTCAAACGTTTTTATATTATGTCTAATTTTTATTATGTTTTCGTTTTAGTAAATTAATTTACTCCGAAAAAAGTGACGAAAGCCGCATTCCCAACGCTTATCAGCGTTAAGCATTTGATATATTGCCTAATTATAGCGTAAAAAGACGCAGTGAGCACATAAACTCACACTCACTCTATGGGCTGCCCAGAAAATTAGTAAAAAAAAAACATCCAACAAAAATAAATAAATTAGTCAAGAACGTAAACCTACCGGTACGTAAACCCGAGTCAGCTGACACGATCTGTCTTACCAAAGCGCCATGCAAATGAAAACTGAACACCGCAGAATTTTTCTGTAGTTGTAGCCCGTAGCGCAGAAATATGCGGAATTTAGATTTTTCCGTGTCAGCTGATTTCTCCTTCTTTAGATAGTTGCCACTTCGTCAGTTTTACAGATGGTAAAAAAGATATAAGTTCCTATTCAATATATGTTTAAAATATTTGAAATTTACTATTGAATAAGGTTTTTGTTGAAAACTAAGTAGTTTATATTTAGCTAAAATCTATTATAGCACGAAAAATTGTAGTTGAAAGGGTAAGTTTATGAAAAGGCATTGATGAGTGGCAACAGTGTAGTAAGCAACACTGAGGGCTCCAGTAATCGACAAAATTCTGCGTATACAGACTGCGTTTATGTATACGTTCTGCGTTCTCGACTAATTTCAGCTTAAAGCGCCTCAAGGCGAGGAAAGTTAGCTACAGTCGCATACGTACACATACACATTCTACATATGTACTTAACTTAGGGCCGTTTTCTCATGTAACCTTTAATTTAAAGCTCTCTTTATATTATATTTAAATTATATAGGTAGGTCTAAAGTAAAGAATTTCCAGCCGTCATCGATTCGTCACTTCGAGGCTTGCTATATTTGGGTGCACCTAATTAAGTTCGTTCGTTTCGCCACTCGCTAACTGTTGGCGAATCGATGACGGCGACTTTTATCGGTTTTTGACGTACATATGTATGTAAGTTTCTTGGTTGTAAACCGCTTTAAAACCGATAATAAAATGATTTACTTTAGACACAACCATAAATTTTAATGTAAGCTTTAAATCTAAAGGAAACTTTAAAGTTAAAGGTTACTTAAGAAAACAGCCCTTATGAGTAATGGTACATTTGTACCAATTAAAAAAAATGATTCCGGCTAATTGTTCAGTCACACGAAAATTTAAATGGAAATTCTATGGACAAATGTAAAACACTGTTTGTCAAGATTGGGACAAAGCCCAATATTTTTCATCACACGGTTAGGCTACCAGTTTAGACCAAACTTCGGGTGCCTAATTGACTGAATCTGCCTTAATTGCTTCCTATCTGAGCTGTTTGAAGGTTTGGCGACCTCTTCTTTCAGTTCCAATTTCAATACTTTCATTTAAACGGCCCTGAATTTACATATAAGCTGATTTTTAAAATTGCAACTTAAATTTCAAAACAGAACTCGAGAGGCTAATATTCAGTGAATGTACATCTAGGCTCAATAAAAGCTATGAAAAAACAACGATCACAGATCGTGCTGCAAAATAATCATGGACGCTAGTTTCTTTTCTCCCAAGTGGGTTAATAGATATTTCACGTTCACTGTATATATATGTATTTAGTCAAATAGGCAAAAGTGAAGTCTGCGATGAGTCACTTTCGCGTAGAGACAGCAAGCCTGCAAGCCTGCAATGTTTTGGAATTTGTTGCATACAAAAATACATAAATTAAATGGAAAAAGGCAAATATGCTTAAAGGAAAGAACAGCCGACAACGTGCTTGAATGTAAGAGTATTTTAATAAAATAAAACAAAAGTAGACTTGAATGTATACATATACTAGCAAAGGAAAATGCACTGCGACTAATAAATGCATTGTACTGCGCGCAGTTACAAAAAATGCAGGTTGCTGCAGAATAATTGTAATGACAGCGACAGCAGCAGCGACTTCTGTAAAAGCAGCAAAACAATCGTAATTTCTAATTTTCTTCTCTTCTTTCTTTGGCAGTCACAAGCGCTAAAGCATCGTAGCCCTTGGTGACGGCATTGATGATAATGGCCGCACTGGCACCGCCCTCTTTTTGCAGCCCTCGTAATCTCCTCTAACCCAAGATCTTATTATAGCATTGACACTGAAACTACGGGCGCGGTTGGTGTGTGGTATGTGCGATGAGAGTAGTAGCAATAAGAGGAAACGGAATGCGAAAAGAGTACATTCCAGCGGCAGCGGCAGCGGATGTGTGGCATTTGCGATTTCGCCTGTTTGTATTCTATTTGAGTTAAATTTCCCAACGTCTTTGACCTAGGACAAGCGACTTGAGAAGTTTTTTTTTTCTCAATTAGCTGTTGAATACTGCAGCCTTTAAAAGTGTGGATAGTTAATATTATCACCATAGCAACAATGTTAAAAATAAACACCTTCAAAGTGCCTTCATTCATCGTACTTAACAGGTGGAAACTCTACCTCTTGTGCCCAGTTTCATTTATTGCTCTTTAGGGTCTGCATATCAACCCTTCAATGCCTATGGGGAGCAATAAATGATACACTTGTACAAAAATGTACATTCTTATACATAGTATATGCGTGCATTATACTAATCGCACTTTATCAAAGGTCGCATGACTATGGGGATTTTGAGTTGAAAAGTGCTGCTCAAGGCCATGGACAAGCCACTTTGGACAAGTGCATATGTACATACAACACATATGCATGACGTTTAAAAAATATATGTATTTTTCAATGTGTTAAGGAGAAATAAGCAGAAAATAAATGCCGTTTAGTAATGAACAATATTATAATTTGCAACAAATATTAGACTAGTCAAAGTACATACACACAATATTACATTAATGTGCGCTTTTTTACCATAAACGGGGTGACTAGTTGGATAGGTAGGCCATAAGTAGGGTGGTGCTTGAGGAATAGTTATTGAACTATGTATTTATGTGGCATTTGCACGGCTTTCGTGCAAATTGTTGCGAGCACTGATAAGCGATAAGACAACACAATACTGCAATTGTTTAGACGCTAATCTAAACTTGTAGTTTAGTATTTTTACAAATACCAAAACGCCGATAGCGTAGACACGAATATCGACAGAAAAGTAGTAATAAAATCAGTACAAATATGTAAGAAAATTAGAGCTAATGATGACATACCGTATTATGCCAATTTTTTGTAGTAACAAAGACTTACAATAATACAACTAGTGAACCCGCATTGCGTCAAAACGCCGACATTTAATTAAATTTTTTAAACAGGAGAAACCCTATTCAAAAACCTCTAAAAATATACCTAATGTGTAATGTAAACCATATGTCAGTGATGAGAGGTCACGCATGGTGTCGGTTTGCATTTCATCAAATTTCAAATCTCCCTGTACCGCTAAAAAGGTTCTAACTTAAAAAAATAAAACCTGTACACATCTATGTAGAATCCCATTTCTTTAATTTGACCTCTCATTTTGGAAATTCGAAATAACGGTGAAGATGTGCTGATCTTAAAAAAAAATATATGGCAACTCTAATTCAAAATATTATCAGCCTATAGTTTTCTTAAAACTCTTTCGTTTGACACTAATATTTCGATATTTCATTTATGTATCTCTTGTATAAGTAAAACAAATTCGACTTTTCAAACAGGTGGCAACCCCTTTCAAAGCATTTTCAAACCAAAATCTTTCGCCGAGTATTGTTACACATATTTCAATTAACTGATGAATTTAGTTGAATTTAATTTTTTTTAAGCACATAGCAACTCGCCTAAATACAGTTTAGAAATAAATTATTTTCAAACCCATTTCGATTGATATCAATCTTTTCTAATCCATCCAACTTATTAAATAATTTGAGCTTACCATTTAATTTATTAAATAATTTGAGCTTAATTTTTTCAATTTCTTTTGATAACCATATTTTAAAATTTCCTGTAACTTATGTATAATTAAACGAAATACCGCTTTCAAAATAGGCGGCAACCCTCTTAAAAATTATTTTCGAACTAAAATTTCTTTAAATATTTTTCGTCTGACATTGTTACAAATATTTCATGTAATTGATGAATTAAGTGGAAATTTTATTTTTAACCACTTGGCAGTCCTCCTACATATAGTTCTTAAATAAAGGATTTTAACGCCATTTCCATTAATAACCATCGGTTATTAATTCATTAAATTATTAAATAATTTTAGTTTAGTCCTTTAAACTGGGGCAACTTTGAAACACATCAAAAATATTCTAAATTGTCAAAACTAAGTATTTCTTGAAGCTCTTTTATCTGACATCCATCATTAATATTTCATATAAAAAATAATTCAATTAGACTTCTCAAATAGGTGGCATCCCTATTCAAAATATTTTCAAACTACTACCTTCTTAAACCTCTTTTGTATGACACCCATATGGCGATACCTTATTCACTTACCAAATTCCTTTAATTAAAATTGAATTACATTTTTTTAACATGCGGCAGCCCTCCTATACGTAGTTAAGTTTTAGAGCATTTTCAAAACCATTTCGATTGATACCCATATTTAATAATTAATTTAACTTTTCAATCAATTTGAGCTTAATTTCTTAACAGGTGGTAACTTTTTTCGAAAAAATAAAACCTTCTTGAATATCCACATCCTAAGCCCTTTAATTACGTACCTCACTTTTGAAAATCGAACGGACGCTGCGGATCTGAAGGCATTGATTAGTAAATAACTTGAGTTTAATTATTTAACAGGTGGCATCTCTTTTCGAAAAAATAAATCCAGTTTGCACATCTACAGGCCAAGCGCTTTAATTTGACACCCCATTTTTGCAAATCGAACGAACAGTGCAGATCCTTTATGCTGTACAAAAAATGCCTTCGCGTATTATATATGTATGTGTTCGTATGGAAAAGTAGCTTATATCGGAAGGCTGACTTTAGTATAATGCGCCATTCTTTTATTCTTTAAACGACAAAAAATTTTTTAATGAGACTTAATAAGAATATTGACTTGCTAGTACCGGAACTATTTCTTGCACGTTTATTTGCCAAAAGTTCTTCAACGGCTCAGCGCCAGTGAGTCATTCGCAATCGTATGCTTCGAATGCCGATTTATACTAAAGCCAACCTTTCGACATAAGCTACTTTTCCATACGAACACAGATATATAGATAGGTGCAAAACATTGTCTCTTACATTGGGGCGAATGAATAAAAATTAAGCAATAGCTTTTTCTGAAACTTTAAGACCCTTTACCTACTTAAATTTATTTTTATTGAATCAAGAAAAGGTTTGAAATTTTAAGAAAAACCAATTGCTTAGTTTTTATTCATGCGGTCCATTAAATCAATTTGAAATTAATCGAAATATGTAATTACTTGTGACAAAGTTTAAAACTAAATTATAAATTTAAAATAGTTTACAAAGTTGCGTCTTCAGGTCTCACGTTTGCTGAAAAAAATTATTAGTTAGCGAGTAGCTGTTATCAACTATAAAAGGGAAATAGTAATTAGTACATACTTATAAAAATTAATTGCTTTGGCACGTCATGCATTTCTCACCCTACATTACTATTTTTACAAATGCCAAGGTTGTGCCCAATGATATGCTCGTGCCACGCCATCCGCTATCCATAATAACTATTAGCCTATTCTCATTTTTTCACCTTTTTTTTGATTCGATACAATTTCGTACACTTTTCCAACAATGCCCTCCTAAAGTAACGCAAACTTCGCATAGTAATTCCAGCGCAGTTTTTGTTGTTGTTGTTATGGAAAGGCATCCTACGGAATTTGTTACTTTTCCCTAATTTGCTCAGATTTTTTTTTGGTTACAAGAACCGCCTACCCACCCGATTAACGACCACCCATTAAAGACCCACTTGGCTAGTCAGTCAGCGCCAGATTGTCAGCAGTGAGCTTCTGCCAACAAACGCTTTGAACTGCACACTCGCATGGAAAATCAATTAACGTCAGCGTCGACGACGACGTCGATATCTCAAGAAAGTTCGCTACTTCAGCTCTGCTCTCTGTCGCATTGCATTTCGGTTGCCGCTCTTTTTCGCCATTTCTTCTATGCTGGCGTCGCTGCGGCAGCAAATGGCAGCTGCAATTTTAAGGCATATTTCTTTGGAAATTCTCCTTCATTTTTGCGTTACTACCGCGTTGTCAGAAGTTTGCAGCTGCTAGGGCGTCACCGCCCATTATAATATACATATATATCTTATTTTTGACAAAAAATACGTTTTTTTTTTTCCAAAACACGTTCGTTCTTATAAAAATTTCTCAGCTGCAGTCGCTGTCGCTGCTGCCTTTGCTGCTACTTCCTATTTCTCTACTTACGACAATTTTCTTTTCTCTCCCATGCCACCAGTACTCATTTTGTTCTGTCGTTAGTTTTTTCTTGCGCTTGCTAAAACTTTAATTGTACAATTATTAAACAATTTGTTTTGTTTAATATTTATAGCACGTTTTATTGCAATACACTTTTTCGGTATAACAATGGTACTCGCGAATTTTCGATTTGAATTCCCCCGATTCTTTTATATATTTTCTGCACTTATTGCTGGCTGCGAGTGATTCTACTTTTGTCGTTCGCCTGCGCCCTGCTTTGACAAGATTGTAAAGAGTAACCAGACCGAAGGTTCTTGAAGAAAATAGGGAAAGGTGTTGCCGTACGAAAAGGGTCTATGTCCTTTTTTTGAGCAAAATATAAGGGCTTAAGTTTCCATTTCAAAAAGAACGTTGAAAAACATGCAAACGCCTCAGCTCAGCCTTTTAAAAGCGTTTTGAAAAAGTTAGCGCTGCTTAAGAAATAAATTTAGACAAATTTCAAAATCCAACAAAACAAAATTTTACTGCGCAACCTGCCGATCAACTTACTTTGACGGCGTTGTTATTAAAAATACCGGCGTTCAAACATGTCACCACAACTGTCAAGTGTCACATTTTTCACGTGTGTACAGCTGCATGAAGCATTTTTACAAGTTTTTTGGGTTTTTGGTAGTTTCGTCTTATTTTAATTTAAATCATGGGAAAAATCAAGACAGAACCTATCGAGCAAGACACTTCCGTTGTATCTGTAGCGAATGTAACAGTCAAAGAAGAGGACTCTTATGATGACAAACTAAAGTATGTGAACAGCATTGCACAGCCAATGGCCTCGAAGAAAATGTCCAAAAAGTGCTATAAACTTATTAAGAAGGCGATGAAACATAAAACTTACCTGCGTAATGGTCTTAAGGATGTGCAGGCTCGTCTACGCAAAGGCGAAACTGGGTAAGTGGGATGCTCAACACTGATTTCGTTCGGAATCCTTATAGCATAACGAAAACTTTCCTAATACATAATTCAAATCATCCACTTTTAGCATTTGCATCTTCGCTGGTGACGTTACACCCATTGATATTATGTGCCACTTGCCGGCTGTTTGCGAAGAGAAGGGCATACCGTACGCCTACACACCAAGTCGTGCTGATTTAGGTGCCGCTATGGGTGTCAAACGTGGCACAGTGGCGTTATTGGTGCGCGAACATCAAGATTATCAAGATTTGTTCGATGAATTGAAACACGACATGGCCGGCTTGGGTGTGCCAGTTTGAGAACTATTTAGCAGTTTTATGTCTACTTTAGCTTAAGAGATTTCCTAGTTTAAATAAAATAATAAATTGTACAAAAAAAAACGGTATATGAATCTGTTTCATTTTCATCAAGGAAAGCGTAATTTTGATAGCATCCTGAGGCCCTTTGGACTGGGATATATGAAAACACGCTTTATTTTTGGTTGTCCCTGTGGGATCTTTTTTATTTGCAAATTTGCAGTTTTTTCCTTTTGCTTAATTTTTGTTATAATTATATTCTTTTACTAAAATTACAGAAATCCATATAAATAGTATTTTGTAGCTATTCTTAATTTTTAAATACATTATTTATGTAGATATTTCGTAATGTTATAATTAATTGTGTTTTTGTTCAATATTTTCATTGTTTTATATACTAATTTCTTCCTTGTTCTAACACTTTTACATGTACACTTTGCTGGTATATTTACTGTTATTTTATGCCTTTATTAATATATGCAATAGCGGTTTACTTTTTACTTACTAGACATACATTTTATATAGCATTTTTTGTTGAAAGGTCCGCATTCCAAAGCATTTTTTTGTTTTTGTTTAAGGATTTATCGAAATTGTCGCTGTATACTCTACAGCAGCTCTTGTTTATTAAAGTTATAATTATGAGAAGGTAAAAATATATGTATTACAATATAATCATTTATCGAAATTCAAGATCAGAAGATGGAAATATCCATTTTCTGACTGTGAAATTATTGAAAAGTTCGATTCGAGATAAAATAGAAAGAAACAAAAGGTTAAAATATTGAATTTACCAAAATTAACCAATATTTTTTTAAATATCAATTTCTTACAGAACAACTTCTTCCAAAGGGATTTTCCGTAAACACAAAGACATTTTTTTGAAAATCATGGTTTCAAGAAAAAGGAATCATACAAAATTAAAGAAAGTTTTTATAGTTATTTTCTATGAAAAAACCTTTAAAAATTATTTTAGTTTTTGTTTTGTTGAGTCACGATTTCAGAATTGCGATAATTGTGATAATTCTAATACCTTTAAAGATTATGAAGTGTTGAAAATTGACGGAAACTTTTAATTTAATACATTAAAGAATACTCATTTAGTGGGCACGTATTTGAAAAATCTAGTTTTCGTGAATATCTGATCTGCTATTTTATTAAAACGTTTTTATATGTATAAAAAAATCAATTCATATTGATAAACTTTTTCAATATTGTTTTCAAAAACATTTTCAGATGCTCGAAAAATTTTAATTTTTTTAATTTTAGGCATTCGAGTTTTTTTAATAAGTATTTTTCCCCATTTTGTAATTTTTTTTTAATCATTTACAAAACAAAAAAAAAATGAACTAGAGATCCTTAACTTGGCAAAATAGTAAGTAATGGTCTCAGGGCTTTTTTTAGTTTTTGTTTTCAATGATTTAAACATTTTTGATGTAATTTTTCTTGCATAGAATCCAATTTAAATATATGTACATATATTCTTCAAAAAAAAGTTTAATTTGAATTTTAAAATTGTATATGTATTTTTCAGTTATTTTTTTTCTAATCGAAAGCTATCATAAAAACATTTAAAATGTTTACTTTTTGACAAGAAAAATTCGCTGAAAAATAAATTTTTCTTTGATAAGTGGTTAGGAAAATATTTAAAATTTTTTTGATGTTTCCAATTAAAAACAAAACTCTGAAATATTTTTTACTTGGCTCTCATTGAAGAAGTAGGAGTTTATATCTCGAATGAAAGTTTCCTTTTTTTAAATCTGAAAGTTTGAAACCTTTTTGATTTTTTGTTCTAGCATTCTTAATTTTTTATTTATATATTTACATATATAGAACATAGTTGCAAACAAAATGTATTCAACAAAGTGTGGTTGAATTTGACATTGTTCTCCGAAGAGCCATCCTATGAAGTCAAATTGAAAATTTTTTTTATGAATTTTGAGTCGCTTGCTTATATTTTTTGGAATAATAGGACCTTAAAAGGGAGCCTATCTGAGTTGTCAATCACACCTTATTTAATACGCCTTGGTTGCAAATGCAGCTTTCATTAAAACACTTAAAACATTCCGACAAGAAAAATTCATTTCATTTCATTTCATGAGAAACCTTTTTGAATTTTTAAGGTTCTGGAACTTTTCCTAAAAGTGATGAGGTATGGAAAATATTTTTAATTCTAATTGTTTATGCATTTTCTAATCTTTGAGAAACTGTCTTTGAAAAGCTAAATGAGTTGATATTTCATATGAAAACTAAAATTTTTTCCCCGAATAATAGAAGTCCTCGAATTTTTTACAATAATCCTCTTAAAAAGTGTTTCATTTTCTTCAGAAACAATGTTTTGGAACAAATAAAATAGTTTTTGATTGTTAATGCTTCTTACAGGGCCGTATTATGATGTATTCTGGAACGAATTTCTGTCATCCCCTATCAGTTTTGGGTTGGAAGCAAGACGGTTTCGGCGTTGTATCTTCTGTATAGTAATTTTTCCTTCAGAAGGATTTTTCCCCAAACCAAAATTTACAAGGGAATGAAAAAATCATAATTGCAACCCGGCTGCGGCTACCTATTCAATTCAAGGTATTGCATTTTTGTTTACTTTTTGGAAAGGTTTTTAAAAAATTCCAAGCGCACATCTGTAAAATACGACAAAATACTTTTAATTTTCCACTGAAATAAAATGCTTAAAAAATTAATAAATAAATTGCTTAAAAAACACTTTCTAAAATAGTTTGAAAAAATGTTATAAAAAATTGTATGAGTCCAACAGCAGAAATATTTTGATAGTCATTAAAAGCATGCCAAAATAGAATTAATGAATTTCTTTAAAAATTACATTAGAATTTTTAAATGTAGTTTTTTTTTATCAATAAAAACGCAAGCTATTCCAATATTCGTTTTCTAACATTAAAAAAAAAATCAGTTCCAAATTTGCTAATGTAATTCTTTAATAAGTGAAAATCCACGCAACATACGTACATAAGTTTAAAAAAATTAATATTGCATTTTTTATTTGAATTGAGTTGTTTGCTAAAACCCATCCTTAATGTAATTTAGCATGGGAACAAGAGTACGCAAACATTTTTTTGCTATTATTATTTTGTTTTGCCTAAAATCCCCTTCCCTTGTGTCCAGTACTCAGCACTCTTCGCTTGACGACCGCTTTTTACTTTGAATATTCGTTTTTTTTTTATTATTTCCACGTTTTTTTACTAGTTCTAGTTTTAGTTCTTTAATCGTTTACTTTAAGCAAATGACAATAATAAGTTTAAAAATCTTTAATTTAATTAGTTTTCTTTAATTTTGCTTCTAATAATAATAATGATAGTAAGAGTTATACTTTTTTACAATTAATCATTAATTAATTAATTGATAATGTAAGAAATGTAATAAGGAGCGCATTTAATATAAGAAGAGTAATTATAAAAAATAAGAAATCATATTTTTTATGAGTGTTACATAAATTTAATTAATAATGCATGTGCTGGCGTACATATACATATATACGTAATATTTATAATAATTAAAGTGTTTGTTTTTATTTATATATGCCTGTGCATGTTCCGTATGTATGGGTGTGTGTCGGTGTGTGGTTTATCGATTAAAAAAGAAACAGCGGCCAGCAAGGCGTTTCTATTGAAATTCGCTGCACAATTAATAAAAGAAATTAGTAATTAATATTACATTTATAATTAAATATTTATATAGAACATAGTTGCAAATGTAATTAACATTTCATTTAAATATATGTTTATTTTTTTGTTCATATGCACACTAGCATACCGACATATTTTAATCGCTTTCTTTTTTATTTTTATTTATTTATTATATTTTCAGTAACTAGTCGCTAAAATCTTTTTCCTTTAATTCAAGTTAAACAATAATTTGCATAGCAATTTTAAATTTTTTTGTTTGTTTTTTTTCTGTTATATTTCATTATAATCTTTTACGCAATTAATGCTTACACTCTTTTTCTTTTTTATGTTTGTTGAAAACGTTTATGAAAATTTATGCTACACTTATGCGTAATCAATTATGTATGTATGTATAAATTTTACAGCAGTTCTCCGTTTTCGTTTTACCTTTGTTTTTTTTTTTTGCGTTTTTGTTTTTGCTTTCCTATTTAAGTGTCAAATTTATATTTGTTTTTGCAGTTTTTTTCTGTTTTACTTTTTCTTTTGTTTTACGTTTTTTTGTTTTTAGTAATTTTTGTTTTTGTTCTAGTTTTTCTTTTTAAAACTACTTATTTTCTTTCTTTTTTTATTCAAGTGACGACACGTTAAAAACTTACATTTATAAAAAATGTCTTCACGTAAAACGTAAATATTTTCTTTTTTTGTTAAATTTAGTTATGCGTAAATATGTATGTATGTATGTATTTGAAATATGTAGTATATTTATATCTGCGCTTATGTATTAAATTTTAAATTTTACATTACACACTTAGCATTGGTAAATTTTAATTATTCTATTATGTAAGTTTCGGTTTAGTTATGCCATATTTGAAATTGTTCGCACTACAGCTAAGAAATTTCGACCCCCTCCGGTGTTTACTACTTTTTACATATTTTTTTAATTTTTATTTTTTTCCTCAAATAATTTTTATATCATATACATGTTTTTTTTTTTGTATTGTAATATTCTGAATTGTTACTTGCAAATAAATATTAAACTATTATAATTTTAAATTAGAAATTAAATACAAATATCTTCTTTTTTTGTAATTTTTATTCTCAATAAGGATTTTGCAATTTTTTTTTTTACTTAATTAGTGTTTGCGCCTGTCGCGTTGAAACGTAATTGTAGGCAAGGCAGGCGAAAAGCTAGGGTCGCTGACGGTTCTTCCGTCACCGGAACGGCACAGGCGAGCAAAGATAAAACCACTGAATAGGTTTTCCAACAATCCTTGTAAATTTGTTTTTTCATGTTTTCACAACAAGAACAAGCGCTAAAGCGGCAAACGGGTGGAGTGTGAAAAAGGAAACGCTCACTAATTCTTACAGCTGACCAAGTGTTTGAGTTTACAAGGTTAATTTTGAGTTTTTTCCTTAGAGCAAGAGCGGCGGACGAAAATGAAATCTTTGAGCAGGCAGTATACACAAAGATTATAAATGACACTTCAGCGAAAAAAATAAAAAATAAAAAAATTATTAAAAAGTCGAAATTATAATAAACAAAATAAATAATTTTTGAAAGTAAATGCAGCTTTGGGTGGTTGAGTGCCAAATTGCAGTCACTGTTTCGAGTCACTGTATCCGAATAGAACTGAGTTTGGCCTTCTTCGCCATGCGAAGAGTTTGGTTTTGTTTTCTTCCATTCTCACAACCTCAAAAAACCCACAACAAATAGTACAGATAGCAGATAAATTTTTTGGTAAGAGGAAAAATTGGAAACAAAATCTGCAAGGATTAGCCATTTTCCTTTCAACGAACAAAAAAATTGGTTTTTGAGGGGTTGCGTAATTGATGGAAATATAGCACAGCTAGAAAAAAATTGAATGAAAGTAGGCAATCCTTATCGGCTTTGGGTCGGGGAGTCTGAATTTGAAGTTCGAATTCAATTCTGCTATATACAGTGGTGGAAAAATAAATAGGGACGTGGCATTTGAACAAATTTTGCCTATTTTTCTTTTGATTATATATTTAATACTTAATATCTATTATGTTTTTTTTTATAAAAGTATAGCTCATTATCTAACAAAAAACCATATTGTGCGAAAACTTATTAATCAGGGCTTTTTTTGCGTGCGCGTTTTTATAGTCCAATAAAGTACAAGTTTGAAGTTGCTAAAAGATCGCGTTGATTTTGATAATAGTTTTTTCTGAGTGTATGACGTATTTTTTCCATATAAAAAATAATTTCGAATATACTTTGTATGGAGGAAAATGCGTTAAAAAATTGTCAAATATCAACGCGATTTTCTAGCAATTTCAAACTTGCACTGTGTTATACTAGAATGGCCTAAAAAACTGCATACTAAAAATATTCTGAAAAATTTTATTAGAGTTGAAAATTTAGATGCAACCTTGCAGAAATTTTATAATTTTTTCAAAAAGATTGAAATATGAATTTATATGGTTTTGATAGGTAATGAGCTATAACATTATGAAACAAATAATAAATTTTAAATCAAAAGAAAATTAGCCAAACTGGCTACCCTATTTATTTTTCCACCACTGTAAATGTTTAATTTTACCATCAGATTTTGATGCATCGACACGAAACTGACAAGAATTGACAATAGTTTTTTTCGACGGCCAAACATTTTGTTTTGTAGAGCTACGTACTTGAACTATTCTTATAGGATTTCGCCAATTTTCATAGATTTTAGATCGCTAACGTCAAATCTAACTTCGAAATAGAAAAATTGTTATTGCCTTTTCTTTATAATCTTAAAAAATGCGCTATATTTGCCGAATTTGACGCTTTTCTAGATTAGAAATAAAACACAAAACCACTTTTGTTTTCTGACTTTAGACTCTGATTCAGCGATTTAAAATTTGTATAGATTATCTGGTCCCGTAAATTAATAAAACAAAAAATCATTACAACCTTTTTATGCAAAATTTTGAATATAAAAAAATTATCCGAGTTCGATAACAAAAATGATTGAATACGTATTGTGAAATCCTGCTTTGCCTGCTGTTATCTGAGATGGTATGTTTTGGACTAACTAAAATAAAAAAAAAACTTTATTTGCAACAGGCGTTTCGATTATGTGCTGAATTCGAATAGTGGAAAACTGGCGCGCCCCACGAATTTTGTGCTAGTAGAAGGAACTCACAACACATTCAACTATTTATTGACTTCCCAGCAGCAGCAAATTTCTTTCTACTTCTCCCGCAACAACTAGCGTTCAAAGCGCTGCCAACTTTTCTCTTCTATTGCGCGCGCGATCCCACCTCCACTTAAAAACTTGCAAGCCTGTTTTTACTCATGTTCGCTGCCTGCACTAACAATACATACACATTCGCTCTATTTGCATAGAAAGTGTGTTTTGTGTTTCCACGTCATCATGCTAAACTAATTTAAATACATATTTACTTAATTATTTCACATTCAATACATATACACTATTATATATACTATGTATATTTCATATTATTATTTTTAAAGTTATAAATACATCAATATAGTATATATTTATACATACATAAATGTTTATATATGTATAAGATAGCATGTATTGTGGTAGACAAAAAGAGGGCAAAGCGAGAATTGTCGCTGTACAAAAGCTCATCAGCCATTGACCAACTTCCGCTAACCTCGATTCTCTCAGCGCTACTTTAAAAAATTTCCATACGTTGCTACAATTCAACTGTTTTTTTTTTCATTTTCTTTTTTTTTTGTTGCTATTATTCTTTCAAGTATATAATATACGTAATATGCAATATTTTAAACTACAAACTAGGTATTATTAGATATTAAGGGCGGCGAGCGCGTGTTTACAAAATATGCACAGGAGTCAGACAATTCAGTGATTGAGGTCGATAATGGCTCTCCACCATAAAGATTGGTGGTAAGTTGAAAAAGGGGCAAAAGAAGTTTCAATACGCACAAAAAAGTGCTAGTATTTAAAAAAAAAAAGTCGTTCCCTTACGTAGATGTATCTGCGGGTTTTTGAAAAGAAATGCACGGTTAGTAATAATTTTTAATTTGATTTTTTTTTTATTTTATTTCTTTTAAATACATTTCCTCCGCGTGAGATTCCCACGAAAACAAAAATAAGAAAAACATAACGGCAACTTCTAATCTCTTTTTCATGCCCTCCTCGCCTTAGGCTTTACAATTAAACTAAATAATAAACTTAATACTCGCATTCATTGAAAAACGATAAACTAAACTTAAAATTACTAATAAAAATACATATACAATGATAACTAATAGCGAAATTGCTCTGAGATGGAAGGAAGACGAGTAAGGTGCGTTATGCATATAAAAAATGAGCAGATATAACTTGGGAACAATATGAGAGAAGACTGGTGGAATATTGTACTGTAGCTGGAAATTACTTACATATGTTGGCAACTAAGCAAAATGGTAAAGTTATCTAAATGGAAAATTATTTTAATGTAAATGGTGGAGAAGAATGAGATATTTATATGTTTTAATTGTGATAAAAGAAAAATTAAACCACCCACCACACTGACTGCGCACCAGCAAAACATTTGCATCACAACGCGCATCGTACCCTCAACGCTCATACATTATATCGCTGACGCTGTGCAGCGAATATCGTTTATGCTTACGGCATATAAACGAAGCAGTGTTGAACTTGTACGCAACAATTCAACAAATCATCGCTATTACCAGAGAAAATATGAAAATATAAACTCGGCGGAACGGTTCAGCAACAGCTAGCCGCAAATGTCGACTTATTGAAAATAATTATAGAATCCATTCGTGCCTTGACCTAGTTCGCGTATGGCTGCAAAGAGGTCCTTTTCTACTTCAATGCCACCACCGCCACTGCCAGCGTTTCCACCACTGCCGGCAGCCACACCACCACCACCAGACGCGGCAGATGACACGCCACTAGTGGGCGGTTCAGCTTGATGTGATGGATGATGATGATGGAAATTGTTGTGATGTTGTTGTTGCTGTACTGCGTGATGCTGTTGTTGCTGCTGCTGCTGATGATGGTGCTGTTGCTGATGATGTTGTTGCTGCTGTTGCTGTTGTTGGTGATGTTGACCCTGGCTTAGCACTGCTGCATAAGTGGTGCTATTGCGATTATCGGCATTGTTATTGTGGTAATGCGTGTGATGATTATTGGTAAGTGGTGCATCACCACCGCCACTATTACCACCGCTAACATTGCCACCAGTGCCGACTCCGCCAACGCCACTGCCACCGCTACCACCTGCACCAACTCCCAATTGATGATCGCGCATGAACAAATCCAATTCATATTTTTTTCGCCGTCGCTGCGGACGAGCCGTAAATGTCATAGCTGTTAAACATCTTCTGAAATGAGCTGCTGTTGCTGCCTCCGCTTGATTGCTGCTGCTGTTGTTGTTGCTGCTGCTCTAGCCCAGTTGTCGTTGTAATTGTGTTATTCGATACCGAGCTGGGGGCAGAACTTGTTGTGGAGTTTGTTTGGAATAGCGCTTCGATCAGATTGCTTGCACTTGTATTCAACCCGGCCAGTATGTCAGTAGTGCCTCCGGTAAGTATGTTGTCAGGTGGTGGCAAAAGATGGCCGCTTACATTGCTTCCACCACCTGTGCCACTGTGGCCACTCACACTATTGTAGTTGCTGTGATTGCTGTTGTGGCTGTGGCTGTGACTATTCCCGCCAGCGCTGTTGCCACTCATACTAATGCTGTTACTCAAAGTGTTGTTCAAACTGCCGTTGCCCATTGCCTGACGTCGGTACAGTGGCACACTTGAGCCACCACTCAATAGGCTGTCATCGCCGCCCAGCAAGTAGTCTTTGCTATTTAACAAGGAATCTGAGGGAAATTCAATTTTTATTAGAAGAAGAATTAATGGATATAAAGGACATCTAGTTTATTAACCTGATTCGAAAATTAAAAAAAAAAATTATATTATGCACTAAGTTAATGATTACGGTTACAAAATCGTTGATATTTTTCCAAAAATTTCTTTTAAATTCAATTTGGAAAATTTCTTTCAAAGTTCAAAATCGTTTTTTTTCCAAGTTAAATATCGAAAAAAAATTCAGAGTTTAAATTTCGTAAATTTATATTGCCAATTTTTGATTATAATGCCGAATTGTGAACTTATTTCGATTATCAAAAATCATACTTTGGCTGCATTTCTTTATTCAGTCTGAACGTTTGGAATAAACTTTTTTCTTTATTTATTCTTTAGAACGTTCTTGTTGATATGTTGACGTCTATTTCAAACGCATTCTGTTTATTCCGGCTGTGAAATGGGATTATCCGGAATGTATAAAGAAACGCAGCCTTTATGTTTCAAGTCCGAATTCCGATATATTAGTAGGGATGATTTTTGTTTCAAAGCAGCAATTTGCGAGCTTAGATACGTATTCCAATCATTCATAAAATTACTTTATGTTCCATGTTCAACTTCCGAAAATTTTGAACCTGAATAATGATATCAGCTTCAAAATTTCTGTAGGATGGTTCATAAACCCAAAGTGGTTTGTTTTAAACTAATTTTGATTATTCAGAAATAGATACATTTCATACTCTAATTTCGAAATATCAGTAGGGATGATTTCTGTTTTTACTTTGTTTTTTTTTTTTTGTATTCAATAATATCGGCTATCAAATGTAACATACGAATACAAATGTTTCAGTTCGAATTTCGAATTTAGAAATTTCCGTTATTCGGAAACACATTTTGTTTTATTGTTGAAAATCGGCTATGTGCACTTCGGTTTTTTTTTTTAATATATTTTTTTTTAACTAATATCGCCTATCAAAAACAGTACACATGATTCAAGTTAAGATTTAGGATAAGTTTATACAATTGTACTAATTATGACTATCCAATGCCTCGTGCTCGAATTTTGAAGTTATGGTAGGGATGACTTTTGATTCTAATTTGTAACTTTTGAACTAATATCGGATATTGCAACCGTACCTATTATAAGTTTTATGTACGAATTTCGAAATTTCGATAGAAACGATTTCTGTTTTTATTTTGAATTGTTTTTTACGTAAAATCAACTATCACAAGTTTTAATTTTCTAACGAATTTGGTAAATTCCGCCTACGTAATGTTGGTTGAAATGTTAAATTTTTTCGTAATCCGCATGAAAAAAATATGGAAAAATCACATAAATGAAATGAATATATACTCACTTCCTCCCAAGAAACTACCACCAACTGGGGGCTGTTGTTGCTGTGTCGGCGGCTGGCTATGCATGTGCTGTTGTTGTTGCTGCTGCTGATGTGGCATGGGCGCAAACAACGGCCCCTTTTGCATGCTGTTTAACAACGGCTGCTGTAATGCCGAAACCAAAATGTTTCCACCGCCCAAATCACCAACGCCGCTGCCGCCGCCGCCACCACCTAAGCCAGGGAACAGCTTCATTTGCTGTTGCTGTGCAGGCGGCTCAAGACCGCCACTCAATCCACCGCCAGATGCCGAAGTGCTGGTGCTGACCAATGAAGATGTCGACGTGCTGGACGGTAGCAGAAAATCACCACCATTCATTAGACTGTTGGCGTTTGTACCGCGACTGCTAGTGTTGCTGAAGAGATTGCGCAATATTGGCTGTGCGTTGTTCCCATTCAACAGTGTGTTAAAGGCCAAATCAATTTGCTGATTGAAATTTATGCCATCCAGAGGCGGTGTCTCGTCTGTGGGCGGCGGAAGTAAAGAAGGTGGCGGCGGTGGCTGCTGTTGTGGTCCTTGCTGGTTGCTCAAAGCAGCGGCCGCCAACGGGTTCATGGGGTATGTGTGATGCATGCCGCTACCTATTAGGCTGTTGCGTTGCTGCTGCTGATGTTGTTGTTGTTGCTGCTGTTGCATAGGTGGCTGCGGTCCCACACCGCTATTGCCACCCCCCATCAAAGCGGGCAGCATATATTGCTGCATTAGGTCCCGCGGCAATAGTTGGTTGACATTCAGATGTGGCGGCGGTGGTGGTGGCTGCATTTGTGGGCCACGTGCGTTTAGTTGTTGGGCATGCTGTTGTTGCTGTTGTTGTTGGTTGAGCATATTCAAGACTTGTCCCAGACCCTCGGTGAATTTGTTGACCGCTTCTTGGCCGTGTGTTTCGAGCAACTTGAGGCACCACTTGTATTGCGATTCCTTCGGCTCGAATGCCATGTCATATATGCTCATATTTGGTGGCAGTAGCGCTGCATACTCCTGCGGTTGGGGGAAGCGCGGCGCTGAAGGCGATTGCTGTTTGTTGTTGCCTGGCGCCGGTGGCTGCAAAGCGCCCGGAGGTTGGAAAAGATTATTGGCGCCAGCACTGCTGCCGCCACCGCCGCTGCCGCCTAAATTCAGTTGCGGCATATGCACATTGTTAAGAAACTGGAAGTCTTTGCTATCCTTACCCAGAGCAGAGATGTTATTCACACCGCCAGCTCCACCAAAGAAGTTTGTTGATGATTGCGGTGCACCGGCCTGAGCGCTGCCCCCTCCCTGTCCTCGCTGCATATATGGATCAAGTGGACTTATGGGCCCATTTGGCATGCCTCCGCCCAAATTGCGTTGATTCAACAATTGTAATTGGCTGGGCGGTGGAGGTGGCGCGTTGCCACCAACGTACGCTCCAAAAGAGCCATGCGGTGGTGGCGGCTGCTGCTGTGGTCCAATCGGTGCGCCATGCGGCCCATAACCCTTCTTCGTCAAATAACCCATGTCATTCGAGTTGGCCCGTAGCTGTTGCGCGTTAGGCGGTGGTGGTTGTAGTGGCACGCTACCGCCACGCATTCCCGCGCCCGACTGCTGTTGTTGCTGTGAATTAGGTGGCGGTGGCCCCATTTGACGTGCTCCTCCGCCGGCACCAATACTGTTTGGCGGCGGTTGTGGCGGCATCTGTGCTTGCTTGTTAGGCAGCGCGCTCCACGGATTCGACTGCGGTGGCGGTCCCCACAGACTAGCGTTCGGATTTTGTGATTGTGGAGGTCCTTGCTGCTGTGCACCCGGTGGTGGATAGTTACCTCCTGTACCACCGCTGCCTGGTGGGCCACCACGAAGTTGTTGTGCTTGTTGCCACGGCATGTACTGTGCGGCGAATTGTGACGGCGGACCAGTGGTACCGGGTGGTGGCGGTTGTGGTAAATGCACGGCAGATGGTGGCGGCGGGGGCCCACGCATATTATACTGCTGTCCCAGCGGTCCCGAAGGCGGCGGCCCTGGTTGTTGCTGAGGGCCACCTGGCTGATGTGGTCCCATCGCGCGCATATTCATGTGGTTCGGTCCGTGTCCGGGGCCAGGGAAATGATGTCCACTAGCACCACCTTTTCCAGCGGCCATGCTCTGATTCATCATGACTGCCGCGGCTGCGGCTGCGTTGTAGGCTGCTGCAGCGGCAGGATGCTGCGCGTACATCTGCATTTGCATTTGTTGTTGATGGTTGGCGGCGGCGGCCATGGCGGCGTGATGCGGTTGCATTTGCGTACCACCTGGGCCGCCGCCAGCGCCTGCCGCAGCCGCAGCGGCCAACATACCGGCAGCGTGTGGCGGCAATGGACCTCCTGGATGATGGGGACCCGCTCCGGGATGTGGTGCACCGTGATGATTGCTAGCGTTAGCAGCCGCAGCACCCATCAAGTACATGGCTGTTTGATCGCGCAAATACGCTTCAGGTTGCATGGCGCGCGGTATAAATTCGGGCGCTAGCGGATTCAACACATAACCGCGCTTCAATTCTACACCGTCCAATTGCGAGCGCAAGTACGACCACGTGATGCCAAATAACGATTTGTTCTCGTCACATATTTCGATAAATCGCTCCCATACCTTGCGACAGCGCCCGATCGAACAGAGCGCCACTGGATCGCCAACCACAGCGACCAAACTCTGTGCGCGTGTAATCGCAGTATTTAGCAGCTTGGAGTTGCTTAGGAAACCGAAGTCCGTATCTTCTGCAGGCACGCTACCCAGCGCGCTCATGGGACCGCCGCCCATGCCTGGATGCATGCCGGCAGGTCCGACAAGGGCGTTCATCATTTGCGGCAAGCAAGTGGCGCGCGTACGCACAGTAGAAAGGAAGACAGCGCGAAATTGTTTGCCCTGCACGTTGAGTACTCGTTCCACAGATATGCCGCCCATGCGGCGCTTGCGCAGCTCTGAACGTATGCGAAACACCTGGTCGGCGTAGGGCGTCATTATACCGATGCTGGCATCGTTTACCTTACCCCAAGCGATGGGCCATTTGCGACGAAGCTCCGACACGCGTTCTACTACCTCATACACCTCAGCGTTGTTGTAAAATGCTGTTGAATTCTTATCCTGGACATCTTCACCCCGCGTGGTGAAAAACGTCAGCGGATAGAAACGCTCGTGACGTGGTTGCTTGCCGGAAGCGATTAGTTTTTGTTCGTAAAACAGTTCAGATGTAAATTTAATAATGGCTTCATGGGCGCGATAGTTCTCACAAAGCAATATTTTGCATGGAAAATTTGAGGGATAATGATCGTATAGACGTTCGAGCAGCGAAATATGCAGCTTGCGCTCCTTTGCAAAGGCAGAGAATAGTTCAGGGCTCATTTGCATGTGATCACCGGCCAAGACAATGCGTGTGCTGTCGTTAGCCAGCGCTAAAGGCATGATGGCCTCGCATTCCATAGCCTGTGCGGCTTCGTCGAGAAAGATGTGTGTGAAGTAGCCTTTGGGTAGGCCGAGATTGGCAAGTTCCATGGATATACTGAGAGTTACTACAACTATTCGATGTTTTTTGATATCCTCCACAGAGGGCCGACGAAAATTACCGGCGCCGTCCGTTATGCAGTACTGTGAAAGAGAAGATGAAAGAAGAGTTAAGAGCATGATAAAAACAAGGTTGAGAGAACTTTTTATTATAAATCAATCGAAAATTTTAGGTTTCTTTGTCAAGAATTTTAAACCCATCGCGTCTGGATAAGTAGGATTTTAGCCTGCTGCTAACACTGTTGCGCCAGAGATAAGCGTGTATCTCGAGAGTGTTTCGTTGCGGGCGCAACTTTGTAAGGGAGGCCTTTGCCAAATCCAACACTACTAAGACAGTCGCCTCACAGGAGGATTTCAATTAAGGTCACGGTCCCCCCGAGTGTATATCACGGTTTACTAAAGCTTACCCACACCAGAGGCGAAACGTCAAGTCTTCAGTTCCCGCTTCTCTCGAATCAGAGCAGTGAAACTCCCTCATATGGAAGAGGAAGCTTCGAGATGTGTAAGCGGAGAGGATTCCCGTAGGAGAAGGATTTGGAGTAACCCAGCCTAAAGGTCTTGTACAAGGCAGAGATAGCGTCTGCCTAGGCTCTTGGTCAGCTATAACCAAAGTCATTCCTAACCCGCAGAAATAGTACGTTTTAATATCACTCCCCCCAACTTACCTTCTGCACCACGCTGTTTACGGTAGCAACCCAACGTTTGTGGTAGTACACACGCAAAGGTGTTGCCTCCTCTAAGCCCTGTTCAATCCACGGATGCAAATATTCTTTAATATACAAGTCAGCCGCTGAATTCGAGTGCGTACATATTAAAATCTTTGCTTCAGGTTGCGTTAAAAGCTGCTTTATCGCTTGCGCAAGCGTATATGTTTTACCAGTGCCAAATGGACCGATCAGTAAAATGGGCGGCAGTTTAATGCTTAGAGATGTAGTGATGGCATTAACGGCCTCGCGTTGTTTCGCATTTAACTTTGGCTCACAAGCATCCGACCACTGCTTTTTTGGTGTCCACGGTATGTTCGGTTCAATTTCTGTGGCAGGAAATATTATCTTGAAATCAGTTATTTTATCAACTGCATTGTGCCATTCACAGTACGGCAAGCGATTCAGTTGAAATTGTATGTCTACTTCGATTTCGGTGTCAGCCTTCAAATTCATGCCATCCACACATTTGGCGGATAGTTTTAGATAGATCACATTCTTGCCCTTATCTTCGATGGTGGCCTCATAAACATTGCGTTTCCGATCCTTTAGTACGTGCAGTTCTTCGGGAGCACTTATATAAACGCTAGAGCAATTTGACAGTATCAAACGTCCAGCTGATGTATCTTCCGAAATGTCTTTACCCAGCCGCATTAATGCAAATAATTCACCCGTAAGTGAAAATTTAGCTGTGCTAGTGGCCATGCCCGCTGGCGTCAGTATATAATTGGATGTCACAGTCAGTTTTGTGCGCACGTTGTAGCGCGCAATTTGCTCGTAACGTGCAATCTCTTCCACATACAGTAATTCATGTATGCGAGATCGATAGTTATGCTGAGTGAGACGCTTCTCAACAATAGTAGACTGCGTCAACGTGAATGTTTGCGCGCGTGGGCAAGGATACCGTTCGAGCATCTCTTTTTCGTGCTTCAGATCATTCAAATAGGCTTCAGTCTTCAGATGTGTACCAATGGTGGTCTCGAATTTTACTAAATTCGTATTGGATATATCCCAACGTGTTACCGAACTGTTGATGATGTCGCGTTTTATCTCCTCAATCCGCTCGGCATCACCAACGGGTACTACATCGACACAAAGTTGTTGCACAAGCAATGGCTCGGTGCCCAAGTCAAAGCATACCGTTTGGCGAAAAGTACCATAGATATCTGTGTGGAATTCTATAGTCACTTTGTGTTCCAGCATTGAGGTTTGCACATCAGTTGTCGCATTGATATGCCCCGACAGCGTTGTATCGTTGAACTCTCCTCCTGGTTTCATTGAATCTTTTCCACCTGGCGACACCTTATGAGTTGCAGATACCCATTCTTGATTAGATTTTAGATCGAAAATAGTCGCCGCACTGTCCACTTTAATGCCTGTGATGGCGAAATGATTGCGATGTGCATCTTGCAACAATGCAACGGCCCGCAATACGCGAGATGACTTCAACACAAAAATCCATTCACGTTTCGAGCTTTTCGAACTGATGCTCGTTACCAATTCTTGTTCGCAACGTACTTCCACGCCATCTACTTTCTCACACATTATGCGCTCGGGTGCCGTAGCTTGTATCCACCGGTCTAATATTTGTTCTGTATACGACTTGCCATAGAGCTCCTTTTCACTGGCTTTCTGCAGACGCATACGCCTATACTCGAAGCGTTCTTTCCACTCATTTAGTTCGTCCTGTCCGTGCGCTTCAACACATTGATTGCCATAATGGCACGTCTGTGATTCTTGGTACGCCTCGCACAAGCTGTATGAATCCAATGTGTAGCCGCGAGGTGGTGGCCTCCACTTCCAATCGCGTCCTGATAATATGAGATAGAAACAATGCCTAGTAAATATCACAATCAAAATCAATACATGTACAGACTTACCCTCGTACGACATGATGACATTCTGATGGCGTTCAGTTTGGCAATGTTGCCGCAATTCATTACGTGTTTCAAAACTAATAGCACAGTAGGAACAGTAAGTGGCATTGTCATTCTCTTCGGCGGCTACACCTATATTTGGTATGCCATGCTTGCCGCCAGTCACTTTTATCGCGGCCAACAGATCGGTTGTCTTTTGCAGTATCGTTGTAGAACTGCCACTTCCACTACTGCTACTACTACTTATACTACTGCTGCCACCACCGCTACCTAGAGAGCCATTATGTTGACCAGGGCCTCCAATATTATTAGAGTTATTGCCACCGTTACCACGACCATCACCGCCACCGCGTTCGCTGCCACCCTCACGCGTCTTCTTCAGTCCTTTGTTACTCAGCAACTTGCTATACTTGTCCAAAGGCAGATTATTAGTAGCCCAATGATCAAGTTTTGTATCCAATATGGACATTTCGTCTTCAAGACGCGATTGTGAGATCTTCTGTGTGGACTTGTGCCCGTTAATCATTTGAATGATCGATTTGTATCGTTCCAGTGTTTTGGAAATATCTAAAAAACTTTGTTGGCCGCTCAATTCGCCGATCCACTCGCGCAGCAGTTGCTCAGCTTCCTACATAAAAGCAAAAAGGAGAAAAATATCTTACTTTAGAACTTAGAATTGTTAAGATACAAAAATCTTGCTTACATTGTATTTTTTCAGCTTGCATAGCGCATGTACGAGCCAACGGCGCGCACGTGATACACTTGCCAAGCAATCCGCCGACTGATCAGCAAGCAGTGCCAGCACTTTGCGCGCATCAGAGAGGCACTGCTCATAGCGGTTCAGCTCTAGCATGCATTCGCAACGGCCCAATAGACAGGCAATTTGCCGATCTTTTTGAGAACGCGCCAATGCTGCATTATTGTTACTACCCGCGGTGTTGTTGCCATTGGCGGAGGCGATTGTGGCGGCGGCAGCAGCTGCCGAGATTTGCGCTAAAATTTGGTCGTAGAGCGAAACGGCACGCGACCAGTTACGCCGCCGCACGAAATCGTGTGCTTGCATTTCTTTCTCGGTCATTTTTTTCTTTATTTTTATGTATTTTTTTACAGAAATTATTATGCTTTATTATGTTTTTTATGATAGTTTTTGTTATTGTGCACTGACGTGATTTAAGATATATGATGTAGGTATATGAAGTGTTGATTATTATACAAATCTATTTTACAATGTTATTAAATTTTTTGTTGTCGGATTAATTTTAAGTTCTGATGCAGCATCCATATCCTACTTAATTACGACATCTTGAAATGCATATTTTTACACTGCAAATAGAAGAAAGGTAAAAATCAGTCGGTTAATACAATTTTCAACATACGATTTTTAAAATATGTATTTTAAGTAAACTTGCGCTGACATGGGTGTTTGCCGTTTTTTATGCAACAGTTTACTTATAGACACGGAAATCTTGGAGCTACTTTTGTGGTCATAAAATATGATTTTCGGTGCTTCAACAGCAACAACTTAACACAGTTCGGCGCAGTACAAACCGCGTCATATATAACAAAGCACCGAGTAAAGGCCGGAAATTTGATGGTGAAATACGCACATATTTGCACCCACTCATCTGGCGCCCGCAGCGCGATTTAGCTTTTCACAGCTTTATACGCAGTAGCTATGTTTCAAGCACAGTTTTCTTGTAACTATTTGTAGATTAGTGGTAATATGTATGTCTAATCACTAAATTAGTATACCATTTAAGGTCTTTGAGCTTCTTATTGCAGAACCCACAACCCACTTGCCCGAATTTCCATTTTAATGGCATATATCGGTACTCAACTGTTACAGCGTTCAAAAGCTATGCGTTAGTCTCCTCACTTCTTAAACCTACAAAACAAAATCCTATATATATTAGAAAGTAAATTTTAATTTGTATATCATAATTTTCTTCGCAACACCAGACTTTTGCTTATTTTTTACTTGTGGTCACCATTTCTACGTTTTTTCACCAGCTCGTAATTTCTGCTCTACCATATTTTATTATTTTACTTTGTTGTGGCATTCGTAGTCGAATTTGTTTTTTTTTTTCAACATTTTGTATTTCTTTTTATATATTTGTTGATTTGCCTTTTTTGTTTTTCTTATCCAACCAGACGATTTCTCTATTTAATCCAATTCTCGTTCTTGCCTTCTTGCTCGCTCTCGCCGCATAGGGGACTCATCTGCTTACGGTAGTATTTCGTATCTCTTTTTTTCGTCTGAACACTTTTTGCTCGTTCACTTCCCCCAAGACGACCTTATTTTCACTATTTCAACAAAATTTCACAACTTTTCCACACTTTTTTAAATTTTTTGCTTTCTGCAGACCTTCAATATGGTTTTTATATGGATTTTCGTATTTTTACATTTTTTAGAAGCAAAAAATTGCAGAAT
Source organism: Rhagoletis pomonella (assembly GCF_013731165.1). NCBI lineage: Eukaryota > Metazoa > Arthropoda > Insecta > Diptera > Tephritidae > Rhagoletis > Rhagoletis pomonella. Next base: position 31,071,456 of record NW_023458559.1, read on the forward strand.
ATTCCATACCTTTCTCTACGGTTGAACAAATTCGCAGCAGTCCTTCGGTGTCGTGTGCGAAATAGAGCGCTGCCAGATGGGTCCAATAAATATATTAAGAGCGAAAATGAGGTGAAAAATTTATAGTCCAGATGACAACAAAAATTAAGATTAAAAACTTCTTTAAAAATATTCAGCCCTATCGTGAGTTTAATTTTCGCCCGAAATCGCTAAATTTTTACTTATATGTATTCACTAAGGGCGGATGAAAAAATTTACAATGATTAAATACAAATTTATCTGCCTTACGCCGTTTCGCCCGAAAAAAAAATAACCCGGAAATTTTTCATCCACTCATAGTGCAACTTAAGTCACGAATAATGGCGACTTAGTTCTTAGGTTCACTTTTGGTTTCCATGGTTTTACTATGGGGGTATGACAAATTTTCGGGTGAATTTTTTTTCACGCGAAACTGAGGATAAGAGATTGTGAAAAATGAAGTGTTTTTAAAAAGTATATTTAAGTTATGGAGTATCAACGAAAACAGTGAATGGAAGTATAAAATATTCAGTCTTATCATGAGTTTCATTTTCCCCGAACTGGTTCACTTTTTATTTCCATATATTTACTATGGGCAGATTACAAATTTTCGGGTGAATTTTTTTTCGGGTGAAACTCAGGATAAGGCAGATTAGTTGTGAATCCGTATGAGACAGAATTTAAAATTTTTTTATCAGAATTAACCAGATGTGACTGCAAATCGATATCGTACTCGGTTCTCTGGCAACTGGGAGAAAAATAAGATAGCAAATAAGGCCTTCTCTTTGTCAGCAGTCACCAGTTTTAGTCCGAAGATTTTTTTACTGTTAAATGTGTCAAACGATCAACTAAAGTGTGTTTGACAACCAAATTGTAAACAAATGAAGTGTACTTGGCTTTTGCATGTTATCAAATATTCAACTACTTGTTAGTTATTTACATGTGTGAGCTGAGTATGGTTACTTGCAAAATAAGCAAAATTTGAAGGTTATGTCGAAGTTGTCAGAAGTTACCCTTTTTACTAGAAAGCGATCCGGTATTTTTCAGTGCTACTCTCTCGTACTGAGCGAATTTTTATTTTTTGACATATTTCCTAGATTTATGCCTGGGTTATAATGGAAGTTACGGAACGGAGTGAACTTTCACTTAATTATCTATTGTATGGGAAATGAATGCAAATGGTTGTAATGCACGTAAACGTAACGTAAAACGGAACAATCTAAAATCAATAGATCCTTACGAATTCGCCGCGATTTGTTACTATTCGCCCCGGCCATTATAACCAAGGCATTAGTCCGAGGAATACGCGATAGAATCTATGATTAAGATTGCCAAAAGAGATGATTTATGATTTGGATAGATTCAAAAGCATCGTACACCTTCCTAAGTAAAAACATATCAGCTGATTGCCGAAACATGCATACAGCTGAGGTCACCTATTTTTTGTCATTTGCTCTTACTTTTACAATTTCTTTCATTTCTATTGCAATTTTTTTTAAATTTCCATCACAATTAATTTAAAATACACTAACACATTGAACCAAAAACACCAATACACTAACCAAAAACACATCTACAGCCTGCCAGGAAAAACGGTAGAAGAGTTACTTTACTTATGGAACTGTACGATGTTCGAAAGTACGTAGAAAAGCCTTTCGCTGCGGTGCTACCATATTTCAGAATGAAATAATCAGGCAGGTTCTGCAATTCACTTCCGAGTGAATTTCAACCCTTCAATTTGAATTGAACGCAAATCCGACTCAAATTCACTCGGAAGTGAATGTAAGAACCTGCCTGAATTTCTATACTTAAGTGTGAATTGTGAAACTGAAATTTGAGCAAAATCTTAAATTGATCTTAGCTAAGCTTTTTCTAAACTATAACTTAAGCTTAACTTTAGTTAGGTTGGTGAAACCGGCCCTGAATGTTTTATTCGTCACAGTTCGGGCTCACC
>NW_023458559.1:31073437-31177195 GCF_013731165.1 Rhagoletis pomonella
GGTGAAACCGGCCCTGAATGTTTTATTCGTCACAGTTCGGGCTCACCCGAATTAGATGGAAAGGTTTTCTTCAAATCATTTCGAATATATAAACACAGATATTTTGTAATAAAACTTGCCTGTTTGTTAAATATTTGGTGAAATATGAAGAAGACTTGTCGGTTTCAAATATTATGGGCATTCATATAACGTGATAAACTGCCGATAGACCTGATCAAATTATAACATCCATATAAATAAATCGGAAAACACTATAAGTTACTATAAGTTCAGTTTATTTAGTTCCTGCTATTTTGCAAATCACAATTGTATTAATGGTTATTGTTAAGTGTGAATCACACGGTGTTACAGATGGAAACAAACAAGTCTCTGCCAAAAATATGAGTGCGATATTTCGAACAGTTTTGACAATTTTTCTTTTGTTTAATGTTTATTACTTTCTTTTTATAAAAGTATAGCCTACAAAATAACGTTGCTTTTTAACATCTTCCATACAAATTAGGTTCTAAATTGTTTTAAATTCAAGGAGACGCCTAGCACCAGCACACATTGTTAAAAATAAACGCTACGGTTTACTTGCTCAAACTTACATTTTATAATGCTAAAATTTAAGGGCATAACTAAAATTTGTCTGAATAAAGTTTAAAAGTTTGGTGGAAATAGGTTAATTTTATTTAATTTTTGCACAAAGGGAGAAATTTGGATTTATATTTCTTGGGAGATAGTGAACTACATATGCATACTTTTATAAATAATTTACAAATATTAAGTAAAGGTAAAAATATCTTAAGCCGCATGGAAATATTCAAAACTTATATTAAGGGTCTGCAGTAAATATTTTTTTTTTCTATCATGTTCAGTTTACAAATTAATTTAAAATCTATTTCATAGAAACCCCGGGTTTCATCGTGCACAGTGTTAGGGATGTGCAGGACTTCGAGAATACCCCTAATTTATTTGTACACCATAATAAATTTTTCCACCTCTTCACACCACGTAGTAATAAGTTACCGATTGGCTCAAATAGCAGAAACTGATATTTATATAACATCTGGCAGCGCTTCTGGCACCGAAGAAAGTGGTGAACAAAGAAACGTAACAATTTGAGTGAAATAGACAATCGTCGCAAACCGGAGAATCATTCTCCTGTTTCAGACATTTCGTCTTTCGTTCGACTTTTATCAAGGTATGCGTTTTCGGCAGGCAAAACGAAATGTGACCAAAGAGTCGGAAAATTAGAAATTTATGCTTGATGTAATTTCAAATATTTTGCAAGCAATGCGTTTAATACACCTGTTAACTACTCTAATTATATCCACATTTTATATGAAAGGCTTTATGCTGCGAATATTTTTACTTTTACAATACGTTCGATTTCGGCAATTTTTCACATACGCACATACATACACACCACGATTTTTTTTTTCACTGCAATAGAGCCGCTCGGATTACAGCTGCCAAGAAAATTTTCGCGATTAGATATGTACAAAACATATTTCACAAATATTTTATCGCTATTTGAACAGGAGTTCGTTATTTTGAAGCCGCTTACCTTTTCAACTCAAAATAAATCGCTTTTATAACATATTTTTTACATTTTTATCGGATGAAACAAATTGGAAATCTCTACAATGAAAAGTGAACGCACAGCACATAAAAGGATGGAGAGTTGCCGTTGCGACCAAAATAGGTGCTAACGGACTAATCATGATAATTGAGGTCTGCTTTGAAATATTGGACGGCGTAAAACTTTTTACAACAAATTTGATTTGAATAAAATTTCTTGAGAACTCGGGAAAAATAGCAATGTGGAAAAATAAAAGCTCTAGGGCTTTATTATCTGTTTAATTATATTAAATTTTCCACACTGGCAACCTCTACCGGCCCTTTTCGAAAAGTAGATAGCAGCTGCCATCGGCCTACCCGAACAGCTGTCATCGTTTATTTACTCTCCATGTTTCCCCTCTTTGAGAATTTGTTTTTGTGTACATTTGTCGTAGCTGTCACAATTGCTTACATCAACCGAGTAGGAGAAATTTTAGAGAAGATTTTTGTAATTCTATTTTGATGCTCACTTCGCTGATGAGAATCAGATATGTTACTTATAGAGTTTTGTTGATTTGAAAAAAAAGTGGCATGAATCGTATAAGAAAAATAAAATAAAATCAAGGAAAAAACTTCAAACACGTACATATTTTAATAACTAATAAAAGTTCAATATTCCTCCATGGTTTAGACATTTTGTTATGTGTAAAAAATTGAAGATTTTCGTTTTTTGTATATACTTATGTATACATTTTTAAATTCAATAATACTTTCACAAAAATCAACGATTTTTAAATTTTTAATCATATAATCTTTTTATAAATCGTACATTTTTACTATTTAACACAATTACACTACGTTTACCATCCAAAAATAGAATATTAAGAAAATCGACTCTTCTGACATGTTTTATCCTATTCGGATTTTTTACGCTTACATGAGAAATGTCATCGCCGCGTGGAATGAGCAATATTCGCCCCTATTCCGATTGTCGGAACGACAGTCGTTCGTCGAAATCTGAGATTTTTTATTCCTATTATCCTTTCGAAATGACGATGTATTGAAAACGTGTTAAAACCTGTCGTTAATGTTTTTATTTACGACATAATTCAACGACCGACAGTCGATTCGAACGACTTACGACAGCCACAATAGATGATTGCATTCTATCATTCAACTATCATCCTTGTCTGAGGGCCGCTTAAATTAACGGTAACTGCCATCAAAACAGTGAATTTCACTTTTATTTTATTGAGCAGTCTAGTTTCCTATCATTCTTGGCTCTATTTTGTGTTTTTGGTTATATTAAAACGTTTATCAGGAATTATTTACATATTTACCATCAATGAATCTAACAGGTAAAATTGTTATTAGAATTCGACAAATAAAGGTGTTTTATCATATTCTTCATATTCATTAAATAGATTGCAATTCCCCCATCGCTCCCTTCCCGCCGTTGATCATTAGGGATTACGGCTTCGATTTTGATTGTGCCAGCAGCGATGATGATCCTGATGATAACACCACACTAACGCCCTTGTTGCGTCGCATTACTGCTTCACCAAAATTGCTAACTCCAAAATCCGCATTGGCATCGCCAATAACAGCAGTGTTAGCTACAACGCCAACAACCATCAATGGGCGACTTGCACCACCCCAATTGCCGGAGCACTGCGGCAAATCGCCACAACGTCGTGGCTCACCGCTGGCCGGTTTTCGCCGTTTGCGTTCGCCACACAGCTTTATGCGTACACGTCTTCAGGTGCCAACACAATGTGATTTCGGTGCAAAAAACCCCAGTAGTCCCTGCAGTGATAGGGGTAATAGTAAAAAAGCGAGTAACTTAGCTTCACGCCGTCGTTGCTGTCAACTGCGTTTAAAGGAGGTACAACGTCGTTATGCAAAGCCATTTGAGGTGCATGCTGTGCCGAAACCTTTAAGTCCGCGTGTTGGCTATTTGTTACGACGAGTAGGCATGATACGTTACAGATCGTTGTTTCAAATGGAGGAAGTGGATTATGTGGTGTTTCGAACGCTGAGCGAACGAGACTTGCAAATGTTGGGCATTGGGGACGCAAGCGATCGTGGAGAAATTTTAAAAGCTGTTTTGCTAGCGGATGTGTTGATTACGGAGTTGGAATCTTAAGTGCGCGATAGCTGAAGTTTAAGGGATTTGTTTAGGGGATAATATGGTAAAATGAGTTTGTTCAAAAAATATGTATGTATTAAGAGGCATTTATGTTTGATTATAAGTCCATTTTCATATCAACAGGTTATTGTATTAGAAGATAAGTATTTTATTATGTAAAAACTGTACGCCAAACTATAAAGTAATTTAAAAGTAATGAAATTTCAAATAAAATGTACGCTTAAGCTTAAGCGAACAATTTCGTACTTAAGATGTTGAACATCTTGGAAAATATGTAAGCGTGATTTTATAAATCCGATAGAGACTAACTTAAAGCCGGGCTACTCACGGTATCTGACGGGTGCCATCCGCACGGATCTCATCCGATTCCCACTGTCATAAAAAGCTGGGGTGAAAGATTAGATTCGTGCGAATGGCATCCGTAGGATACATTACTGTTGTTATTGTTGAAGCGGCTACTTAGCCCTGCCTAGATCGGCTTCGCTCTAAATCGTTGTTGTCGCTCAACTAATGGGAGACCCGGGAAGTGCGCAAATCAAACTAGACCTGTCCATAGGGATAAGGTCGTTAGTTGAGTGGTGTTTTGCGTCGTATGTGAAGAAATGCCGTCAGTCATGAGGTGACTCTCCGCATGTCGAGTACTCGTTGGACATATCTGCGTTTTTTCTGCGCAGGTAAAAGTTTCGCCTGCTGCAGTATCAAGAGGGAAGTTAGGCTATAGCGAGGTGAGTCTTCCGGAGTAGATAAAGTTCTGTCTCGTACACGTCAGGTGGCTGTGTACCCGAAACGGCATTCACAGGTCGGGAGTCGGTGTTAATCGACACTGTGAATGTCGTTTATGGCCTGTCGGTACGCTGTCGGGACCAGAAGTTGTTTTATAAACCTCTGGACTTAGTCCGCTGGTTCGTATAGATACCTTCTGACGTGCCTATGTGCCTCTGCGGCAAGCAGGTGTCTGTTCGAGTGCCTACGTCTGTGGTATCCTACTAGAATTTGGTTGCAAAGCATTGTATTGTGCTCCTTGACGGGAAGCATTTGGGCCTCGTTGTGTAGATGGTGTTTTGGCGATATCAGAAGGCATGCTTTAGTTGACCAGAGTGCCGTGCTTTGTCAGGTATATAGCTTCATCCACTGCGTCCTGCTAATCCCCGGCGACCACTGCACAGTTTAGAACCTGCCGGCGAATTTCGTTGTATGTCGGCAACTACGTTTCTTTGTCTTTGCCCCAGGTGCTGCTGGTTAGCGACTTGAGAACCTTATTGCGGCTCTGTACTCTATCGACAATTGCGGTTGTGTGCGCCGAGAAAAAGGGCAGACCGTCGAAGGTAGCGCCGAGTATTTAGGGGCTGTTCACATACGAAATTGGTTCGCCGTTGGGGATTTCGTAGGGGAGAGGGCCTCACCTCTCCTGGAAGTAACTGGAAGTTTACTTTCCAGCACAAGTCATCAATCATGAAGAAAAAAAATATTTGAATAAATTGGATGTAAGTCCTATGAATAAATCGCCCTAATTTTTTTGAGTTGATCGCACTTTAAATCTCGGAGTGCGATATCTTCATTACTAAATATTTTCCGAACTAATTCTGGCTATTTCTGACAAATTCGGACTCTGTGGGATCGCAACCGGTGTCAAAAGCCTATGACAGATCCAACGCTACTAGAACTGGGCGGTTTCCGCAATGATGAGAGTGGACGTAGAAAAATTGAGGACCCCATTGCATATTCCGTCTGAGGCTTTACCGATGGCTACCTGAACCTCACTGCCGATGTAAGCAAGAGGCGCACTGGGTGTTGGCAGATTTGCAGTTTTCTGGACACTCGGATGTTTAGCTTTGTCCACCGTAGGATGCAGCGTGAACTGTCGGCTAAAATAGCTCGCGCATCGTTCCGAGTCCGACGAGAAAGAGATATCGACTCTATCATCGTGCTTTGTCCGGTTGGTCAGTGACTTTACCGTTGAACTGAGCTTGTGCACACCAGAGGTGAAATCGCAAGTATTCAAATGCTTATTCCACCTCAATGCAAGGATCCTCTTGCTAACAGCGCTATAAACGCGTCGCTTTATATCGTGCATCGGTGAATGAAAGGAATATGTACGGCCAACCATTCTCTAGTCGTGCAGGAGCGTTATAGGGGGACGATATCCTAGAAGGAACTGCTGCGATAACATCGTATAGTGCTCTTTCACCGTCAGCATTTGACTATCGTCATGGCGGTGATACTCGAACAACACGAGATTTCCGGTAGAAATTCTGGGGTTTAACAGGTCTGCCTAACTTACTATGTGGCAGCGGAGAGAGTGTGGCCATGTAGAGGTTTAACAGCGTCGGCGATACCTTGTTTAAATCTACGTGGCTTGGATTTAACTTTTCGGAATTCAAGTAAAGATTAACGTCCACACAGATTTTTTGTTATCCAACATTTTTTCCTATTTCAAAGTAGCGAGTCTGGAATGATTTCGCAAAGGGTGGCTTGGTAAAGCATGTCGAATGCCTTCGACAAGTCGAATAGCGACTAGAACTGTCCTATCACTAGGTCGACGTTGGTTCAGACCCACATTTACCTGTGTGGTAATGGCGTTTAATGCTGTTCTCGTGCTGTGCATTTTCCGTGAACATACTTGTGAACTAATTATTGCTTTTCAAAATTCACAATTTCCGACGGAAGGATTAAAGGTTTCAAGTCTTTAATATCTTGTCACCACAAACCATGGCTCTCACCACAAACCATGGCTGCCACGCTGCTATATCGAGGACATTCAACCAGCCGAAAAGAGACACCTTTCCCCATTAAGGGACCGTTTATCCCAACTACGTATCTTCATATCATACTCCGTGATCGTTATAAAAAGTTAATGTTCTCATCTGTAATTTTCAGGTACTTTGGGATTCATGCATGAAAAGTGAGCTAAAGCTCCGACACGAGTTTCAGTATAAATTCTTCAGCTAGAGTTCACTTCAACTGGGTAAGAATTGAGCCTGAGATTAAGCTTACTTTTTATGTATGAGGCCCTTTATTTCACGTGGTAGGTCTGAAACCTATGCGCAACCGTATGGTGAGGTGAATCCACTTTTATATAGCAGTCGAAGGCTCTGTAGCTAGTGCTGTTATATTTCCTAGGTAGTATAATTATTTATGTATAATTATATTCCCTTTTAATAAATAAATAAAATAAATATAGCAAGGCAGACAACCCTAGCGACTTATGTACTTACTATGTAAACCCTCTCTTTCTGCCGTGACCCAAGACTGCACCCGATTTGATTATTGCATGTGTTGATCAGGTGCACGGGCTGTGCGAGCCATTATAAACAAATTTAAATTAAATTTATTTAAAAAAAGTAGAAGAAAGAAATTCAAAATTAATCACCCTGTTTAGGCTTCATTTCATCTGGTATTATTCGCAGCGTTTTTTTTTGTTATTTTTCAAACGTTTATTTCTTTTGAGAACCTCTAAATTTACCTGCGATCAAGTGGAACTTCGAAAAAAGAAATAATTTACATAAAGAAAGGTTAATTCGCTCTAGGCTCAAATATCATTATTAGAAAAGTTCAAAAAACTCTAGGCGAAAACTGGTTTTGAAGATTTTGTTCATATTTTATTTTTCGTCTTTTAACCGCCTTTGTGTGACCAACAAGAAGAAAATAACATTTTTATTGAAATGAGCTGCTTTATTTATTTTTCATTTTCCGTTTCTTAATACTTTATTTTCTGATTTATTAATTTTTTCTCTTGTTCGTCGCGCCTTTCAATAACTTGTTGCTGTAAATTGTTTACTTATGCTGCCGTAAAATTTTAAATTTCAACCATTTGCTGCGATGACGAAGGCCTAACACTTAGAACGAAGCGAACAAATTTTAAAAATATTTAAAATCTAAAAAAATTGATATTTTTATCAAAAAAAAAAATAAATAAAAATAAACGCGTACAACAAGTTTTACAATCGCGTTGAACCCAGTCTGGTTAGATTTAAATCCACCAGATGCGGTGACGCCATTGCTTATACTAATATATGGACAATACATCCCTACGTACATACGACTGCAACTGTTGCTTTTGCACAAAATATTGTGCGTGTTTTTTTTATGTACATTTATGATTGCAATTGGAAATTTGCAAGTTTTATTGCTGTTATTGTTATTTAAGAAAGGAGTCAATGACAAGGTAAAAAATTCAATTCGAATGGGAATTAGAGAATTAGATATCACGGACTAATTGGAATTGAATATAGATAAAAATTTCTGCTATTCTGATAAAGCAAGTATCAGGGTTCGTATTTGCACACACATGCGCAGCACATCCTAACATTTTACGCTCACACACGTGTGCTGTGCATATAAAAAATTAAAAACGTGCTCACATCACATGTTTGTGCTGTTTGGTAAAAAGCACGGGCACATGTGTGTACTTTATTTTTATTAATATAAAGCACACGCACATGTGTGTGCTTTGCGTAGAGAAACTTATACACTTCGATTTCTATCTCAAATCTTAAAATAATTTTTTAATATGTTTTCTGTCATATAAAAAACAAACAACATCTCACTTTTTATTGAATTGTCTTTCAAAAAATAACGTTTAATAAACAAATTCTTTTAAAAATATATTATGTGCATGTGCATGGGCTGAAATTTGTACAAAAATCGGCTCACACACATGTGCATGTGCTTAATAACAAACAGTACCCACCAAACAATTTTTGTTGCCGGCAATAAGAAAACGTTTCGCCCTCGGTAACAAATTTATTGCCGGTAATATTGCCATCGTGTCGATTTCCTATTACCAGTCGCTCTAAAACGTCCGCCGAAGGCAACTCGCCTGGGCGAGTCGTTTTCTTATTACCTGAATGAGTCCTTTTCGTATCGCTTCAGGCGATTTTTGGAATAATTTTATTCTTTTTAATACTTAATTTATTTTTTTGTACCAAATTGCAACTTACAATCGGAATTAATTCATTTTCTCGCTGTGCGACTTCCTATTTTTTCAATCTTGTCCTTGGGCATAATTTGGATGCTTTTGGCCAATACTATTGACGCCATATTCATAAGTTTCGGAATTTTTGAGAACTTTTTTATTCAAAATTGACATGAACGAAGTGATGTTGCCGATTTGTCACCACAGCAATAAATCGCTGAGTCGCCAATTTGTTGCCATTGGCGATTGTTGCTTATTTCTCATGTTTTGCATGGTGGGAAGCACACGCACATGTGTGTGCTTTGCGCAGAGAAACTTATACACTTTGATTTCTATCTCAAATCTTAAAATAATTTTTTAATATGTTTTCTGTCATATAAAAAACAAACAACATCTCACTTTTTATTGAATTGTCTTTCAAAAAATAACGTTTAATAAACAAATTCTTTTAAAAATATATTATGTGCATGTGCATGGGCTGAAATTTGTACAAGAATCGGCCCACACACATGTGCATGTGCTTAATAACAAACAGCACACACTTTTCTGTGAGCAGAGTTTCCCAACAAGCAAAATAAACTTAAAGAAAGTTTTTTTTATGTTTTCAATTATAAACATTAAGCTTACAAAACGTTGATTTTTTGTTTATAAAACGCTTGAGAGTAAGCGTAATATAATCGAAAAGGAACATTGGTTACAAGCGTAGAAATATAAACTTGTAATAAATGTTCAAAAGAAAGCTTTTTATAACCGTAAAAGTGTAAACTTATAATAAAGGTTCAAAAAAAGTTGTTTATAAGCGTATGAATATAAACTTACTAAAAATTTTCAAAAGAAAGCTTTTTATAAACATTTTTATAACCCTTTATTTAAAGATATTTCATTAAAAACTCATACATAGATTGCTTAACATCTAGAAACTAAACGAAATGCGAATTTTCGGCGGACTCATCTACAGTCGCGAAAATATAAATAGGGAATAGACATTTTAGCATACAAATTCACGATAACACACAAAAATTAAGCATAAAAAAGTTAATTATTACATCTTGTTGCGTGCTTTCAATTACATGCGGGTTTTGGCAAATTGAAAAAAAGAACTTCGATGCAGCTATATATTCCGCTTCATCGCCGCCATTCTCATTGATGAACTTTTCTGAAGAAAATTTAATACATTTGTAATTGAATGTTAAACTAAGAAAGGATACGGAGAACTCATCATTTGAAGACTCGAATGCTCCACCGATTAGCGCAGCGGGTCCTGGATTGGATTTTTTTTTACCGCATCTGTTTTATTAAATTTTTTCTTTTAATAATATATTTTAAAAAACGTAAACACGTCACTTACGATTGAAAAAATGTTTTATTTACTACGTCATGTCGTTGGCATTTGCATTTCATTTATAAGTTTAAGTTATTTATAAACATACGCTCACAAAACTTGATAAAGGTTTATTTGAAAAAACTTTTAATAAGCTTAATATTAAAAATGCTTATTTAACGCTTATTATAGCAAACTTACTGTAAGTTATTTTTAAAAACATTTACTGAAATGCTTGTTGGGTTGTTTTTCACTTATACACACACATATGTATGAGCAGTGAGTACAAGTTGAATGTGTTTCTGGCGTGTGTGTGAGCAGAGCATGTGTGTGCAAATACGAACCCTGGCAAGTATTGAATTTCTAATCTGATTGTGATGCATATTTAAAATGTAATTAAGTATATATTTATGAACACTTAGACAATTAATAATATTAAAGGCTGGACATATTTTTTTTTGTAATCTAAAACTGAAAAAAATGTTCGCTATTAAAAACTGGACATAAAATTTTTATTGTTTAAGAGATGGAAATACACTTTTAGAATTTTATTAAATGAACTAAGTTTTTGATAACTTAGAATCTGGACTTACTAAGCTGGTTAATTAAACATAGTTGTTTTGTAACTAAAAGACAGACCTACATTTTAGATCATCTAAAATTTTAAATTAATTTTTGGTAATTTTAAAATTGGACAGCAATTTTCGACCGTTGAAGAACTGGACATAATATTTTTGATATTTGAAGAATATACATAAATTTTTGGTAATTTAAAAAGTAAACATACGTTTTTGGTAATTTAAGAACTGGACTCAAATTTCTTGACATTGGGGGAATATACATACAATTTTGGTAATTTAAAAGCTGGACATAAATTATTTGGTCATTCAAAGTGACGCATACATTTTGTTCTGAGTTTAAAACTTGCATACAGTTTTGGTCATTTGAGAACTGGACAGACATTTCTGAATATTTTTGGTCTGCACATGCATATTTACATGTATATATGAAGATTTCAGGAAAATATCTAAAATTTAAGGAAAATATCTAATAAACTTTTGGTAATTTAAAAAGTGATACAAACTTTTCGTAATTAAAAAGCGGGACATAAATTTTTGATCGTTTGGGAAATGGAAACACATTTTTGGATATGTTAGAAACTGTACATAAAGTTCTGCTCATTCTAAACTGGACATAACTTTTTGGTAACTGATGGTTAGACGTAAATTTTAGATCACTTAAAATCTGACATTAATTTATAGTTATTTAAAACTGGACATACATTTTTTTTAAATTTAAGGTATATACATATATAAATTTTTTGTAATGTAGAACCAGAATATAAATTTTTTAAAATTTAAAAAAATTTACGTAAATTTCGCGTAAAAACTGGATATAAATTTTTGGATATTTAAAAAGTGTACATAAATTTTGGCCCTTCAAAATGGCGCATCAGTTTTTTGTGAGATTTTAAAACTTGCATACAGTTTTGGTAATTTAAGAACTGAACAGAATATATGTATAAAATGAATAATGGAAAGTGGATATTATGTCCTGTTTTTAAATTAGCAAAAATTGATATTTCCTTTTTTACATTCAACATTTCATATAAGAAAGGTAGTGCATATGTATCGTCTTGGGAACAATTTTTGGTGCGGGATTATCGGCTTTTAAATTTTACTTTGATGCGGAGCAAGGTAACCATGACAGGTTTGAAGCTTCGAAAGCATTTGGCTTTTACCAGGGACAACCACAAACTTAGCACGAAATTCCCAAGCCGGAGTGACTGGATTCGGAGAGATACAATGCTTGGAAGAAGATGACCTTCTGTACAGATGGATAAAGAAAAAATGCCGGGTAGGTGTAAATATTCACATTCAACATTTCTGTCTGTGGCTTACCTTTCACCTTCGGTGGGTGGTATATCTGCCATGAAAATGCTGGTAGATGCCTCCATTTGTGTAACAACATCAATACATACAACACAAATTGGCAGACCAGACGTACTTACAGATAGGCCTTCAAATTCATGAATCGATGGGTACATAATTAACACTTTCACCACTAACCTTGTGGAACTTGTATGACTCTGTTCCTAGTCTCAAGATTCGGATGTGATCTCGTACTCTGATTTATCAGCTATCTGCACTGATGGCTCGACAGAGCTCTCACTTAGCCTCAGTTTTCGTCTGCAAGATCACTGCAGCATTTTTCAAGCTGAACTGACAGAAATCAACGAAGCTGATCGATTCTCCTATTAATTTGCATGCAGTAACTATCTGTTCGATTGCCAGGCAGCTATTATAGCACTTACTTGTGATAAATCTACATCAAATGTTATCATGGAATGTAGACGTACTCTAAATGAGCTTTCAAGCAGTTACGTCTCTGATTTTGTAAGGGTTCCAGGTCATAAAGACATCCTGTGCGACTGTGTTGCTGACAGATGCACTAGCATGGAAAGGTACCTTACTCTCTGCAATCAGTACCACTCATAATGCTATCTTCATGCAAACTCTGGCTGGAAAATAAATTTATGGAAATACAATATGGTCTGCGGAACTCACGTGCTGGATAGCATAGCAAGATATATCTGGCCTAAGTATGATTAACGATTTCCTACGATTGGAGAGACCACTGGAGTTATTGGAGTTATCAACGGGCGCCGCCTGATAGGAACCCACGCTTATTATAATGGGTTTGCAATTAAACGATTACTGTCATTGCAGCTCGCTTTGGTGGGGGCTTGTCGATGCTAGTTTCTCCACTATTCTTTTGAATGTCTAACTGAACTGGATTCGGCCAGTATCAGCGCTTTTGTGAGCTTCATCACAGCTAAAAATTGGTTCTATTTCTAAGATAAGAGGATGAGGCAAGAATTCTCTAATATGACATCATATTCCTGTGCTGGATGAGGGCGGAAAAGATAACTTACCCAACCTGGTCCAAGTTCGTTTAAGTTCAGTTTAGGCTCATACTTTTTAAAACTAAACGAACTTTTAAGGGTAAACCTCCTCGCATGGGCACTCAAACCGATTCAACTAACACCCCTCCTCAAGGTACATTGAACAGGTAGTATCAGTAGAGCAGCTGATTTGATTTATTTTCAAATTATTTGGTCTCGAAAATGTCAAATATTTTAAATTTTTTCTCACAAAAATTCTGAATTGTTAAAATCCATTTGCATGTAAAACCTTTTTCCATACAAAACAAGCGATTGAATAGCAGCTTTTGGAACGTTCGCCCAACTCAGCAGCACAACCGCTGATTACTGGCCCTTGTAAAGGATGGATCAATGCTTCGAGAAGCCAACAAATTTACTAGGAAAGAAAGTTACATTAATTTTTATTTTTTCCAATTTCAATTTTTTATTTTTTATAATTTTTTGTATTTCACATGGCACGCTTTGATTTAGAAGAAAAAATTCAGAACAGTTTTTGACACTTTCACACAGAAGCAACAACAAAATACACGCAAATGTTGTCTTTGCTCTACTGATACTACCTGTTTAATGTGCCTTGCCCCTCCTACTTTTCTATTGCTCCGTAATTTCGTTTCGATTACAATTAATGTCCCCCCTATTTAACTTAATAGGGCCATTCTGGCTAAGGTAGTCTTTTGTAAAAGTATGTTCACATATAAATATTATCTCAATCAAAGCTCGTTAAGCTTGTAACGGAATTTCCTGAGTGCTGGGCGTAGCTCTCGGTTGTCCAGGGTCCTGTAAGGAGTAAACACCCTATCTCCTCAAGAAATTAGAACGCACCCGCTTCTAGTTTACAGCCTCTTTATGCGCTATAATCTCGCTATATCTACTCTCTAAAGTATAGAACTAGAGTAGGTTTAAACCCTACAGCTAGGACCAGTCTCAGTGGTTAAAGCCCACTTCGAATATACAATAATAGTCTCGGAGGTTTGATCCCTCTTCAACTACCCGTGTGACCCACGTTGCGACGCGTGCCACGTATGCCTAGCTAATGAAATGCTTGTTAGCACCGCTCCTTTTATACCATTTTTGTCCATCCGCAGACAGTTATCCTCATTACAATTGTTTGTGCTTTATACATTTTATGTAGGTATTGTATGTTGTAGGTATTTCTTATACTGTGCATACAAAGTAATAATTCAAAATATATTAGTGGATACGCATATATATAATAATTCAAAACATAAGTGTACATATATATATATTTGTACATGTGTGTATACAATTTCAAATCAACAATTCAGGGTAAATAGTACAAAGGATATATATGTATGTGTATATAAAAGTTGTTGTGGGGCCCAGGGCCACAGGATCCGGGGTCCTCACAAGCTCGAAAATGAGGATAATCTACTTAAATGTAAACTTAGTATAAGACAAATGAAAGGCCGATGGCAAGATAATTCGAAATACTTTTATTATTCTAGTACAAAGGCTCAGAAAAAAGCATTCTCATTCACCAGTCGTGGTGAAGCGGTATATCATTTAGCTGACGTCACTCCAGCAGTCGCAATGGCTAAGTGAGCAAAGCATTGGCATGCCATACCAGAGATCCGAGTTCGAAATCTCGGGCTGCGACTTTTCTTACCATAATTTTTTCTCTTTTTATTTAATAGATTTCATTGCCTTAAAAAATATATATACATTTTTTTAACTTAACTTAAGTTTAAGAAGCTTATTTTATTTTGTTTAAATTTTTATTTTATAAGACGTTATTGTGTTTCATTAAATTTTCAGAAACGTATGTATGTATTTAATTTTTTTCTCTCTTTTAATAAAATATTTATAATATTTTTAGTTTAATTTTCTTTTTGGTTTTAGTTTTTATTGTTTTAAGAAGAAAAATATATGTACCTTTTAAACTCATTAAATTTTAAGGATCTTATTTTATTTACTTTTTGATTATATTTTTTAATTTTTTGTTTTTGTTTTAAAAATAAGAAAATATATTTTTCTAATCTCATTTAACTTTTAAAATATTTGAATGTACATATATTTGCTTGATTAAAAAAATATACATATATGTATTAGATTTGATTAAATTTTTACAAATATATGTATTTTATTTTTTTCCTATTTTGTATTAAATATTTTTGGTTTTTTCAATTTAATTTTCTTTTTTGGCTTTATATTTTATTGTTTTAAAAAGAAAAATATACTGTTTTATTTTACTTATTTTATAACTATTTTTTTACCTTTTTTAATTTAAGTTTCCTTTAATTTTTAGATTTTGATTTAAAAAGAAAAGTATATATATATTTTTATACCCGAGCGCACTTGTGCATAACGGTATTATAACTTTGTTCACATAACGGTTGTTTGTAACAGGCAAAACAAATCGAGATAGATATAGACAAATGTATACATAAATGATCAGAATGAAAAGAGAAATCGATTAAGCGGTGACTGTCTGTCCGTCCGTCCGTCTGTCCGTCCGTCTGTGCACACGATAACTCGAGTAAAAATTAAGATATCTTAACGAAACTTGGTACGTGTACTTCTTACGGGCGTAGGACGGATGGTATTGAAAATGGGCAAAATCGGACTGTAACCACGCCCACTTCCCATATAACTGTAATTTTCTGAAATACGAAAACTGCGATATTTTACTAACTACTGAAGATTATTCACTCAAAATTGACATTTACAATAATTTTTAGACGAAAAAACAGAATATTATAAATTTTTGGAAAATGGGCGTAGCCACGCCCACTTATGGTTACATGTGTATATCTTGGTAACCCCTGCACCAATTTCTTTCAAACTTGGCACAGTTGTTAGCCTGGCTACAGCATACCAAATGGCCGCAAATTTTTAAAATCGGGCAATAGCCACGCACACATCCCATATAACGGTAATTTGGAGAAATACGAAATTTTCGATAAATCAGTACATGCAGAAGCTAATTTATTCAAAATTGATGGTTGCAATAATTCTTTACCAAGAAACATGTTTATGATCAAATTTTGGAAAATGGGCGTGGTACCGCCCACTTATGATCACATATATGTATCTCGGTAACCGTTCTACCAATTTATACCAAACTCGTGTGGTTATTGTGCTTGCCACATAAAAGCAAAACGTTGAAAATGATTGAAATCGGACTAAAATTGAGGCCGCTTTTCATATAATGGTAAATTTCAGAAATGCTTGAAACTTCAATATTTCGAAATTTAAGGACGCTAATTTACTCAAAATGGATACACCCCGGTTTACGGGGTAGCTTTCGGAAAGGTTAAAATCATATATTTAATACTTGCGCCGGGTATTTAATGTTCGGCTCTGCCCGAACTTAGACTTTCTTACTTGTTTATTTTGTAATCCCTATCACATAATTTATGTACAACATAAAATATTATATATTATATATGTATGTATATTTATACAGGACAATCACGCCGATTATACTACATCCAAATATTAATTACAACTGTAACTGAAGCTGTCGGAATGGACGTGATCCCGAGCAGCCCAATAGCTGAGTTTACTGGCTAGGTAGGTGGTCTGAAAGGACGAGTTTCAGAGCCACACCACCTAGGCGATCGGAAAAGACTATGTTCTAAGCCGCAGCTTCGCGTCAGGGTTTTCATTTATGAATCAAACTACCAAGTAATATATTTTCGGTCGGAAAGGACTAGTTTCCGAGCCGATCTATTTCCAGAGCCGCGCTGGTTGGGGGGATGAGAAGGACTAGTTCCACGCCGAGACCCACCAGCGCTCTCGTACGTATGTATATATGTACGCACATATACTAAGGTAATTAATCTTTAGAACATTTAACAGATCTACTTGTATATACTGACTTTTGAAAATAAAAAATTCACTGCGTAATTAGTTTATTTATTCATCGCTGAGAAGCTGGTATAACGAGTAAATACTTCAAAGCATTCAATTAGTATTCAAATCAGCAGTCAAATCAAATAAAATTGTTAAGCTGCTTTTACAAAACGTTTTTATCAATATACATAAGTACTTAAGTATGTATGTAAATAAATATGTATGTGTAATTTTTATTAGCTTTTTTTGGGTTTCTGTGTTACTGGATCGAAGAAGCGACCTTGACCATGGCTTTGAGTTACTTCGGTTGCCATTTAACGAGTTTTCAAACGCGCACATTTATTTTGAAAAATTAGTTAAATATACATATGCACATACATATACACCAATTGTTTAAGAATTTAGCACAAAAATGCATTAATTACATATAAACAAACGAATGTGCGTTTGCATTTGTTAAAATGTAATTGTAATAGCCTTCATGGCGTTTTTAAAATGGGAGAACTGGTTTAAATTAAGTTTTCATAGATTTGTGGGTCATTGTCTTTGTTTTAGACAGAAGGTTTCATTGAATTGTTTTTTTTTTAATAAAAAATACTTTGTTTTTCTAATTTTGCATTGACTTGTCGTTTTTGCACGTGATCAGAAAAATATACATTCATACATATGTACATGTTGTATATGCATGCATTCTAGCACATGAATTTTTTGAGAGCTAAAAACTCATAAAATAGAATTATAATTCTATACTTAATAGTGCAACGAACGATAATTACGTAGCAAACTCATGTTTAATTGGCGTTAATATTTTTCAAAATGTAGATTACAGAGAGATGCAATACTTATGAAATGGTGATAGTAGGGATATCGGAATAACATCGATGCATCGAAAATATCGATGTTTTGTTTAGATGCATCGAAAATTTTAGACTCTATGTATAAATAGTCGATGTATCAATGCGTCAATGTTTTTTGAAAACTGACATCGCTAGTACATTGAACCGTCCTTGCAGTTTTTCCATTGAGCAAAAAAAGAGACTCCAGGTTTGACTAAAAGATTTTTAAATTAAATTCTTGAGGCCGTTTTAAATGAAAATTTTTATTGTGGAAAAGCAACAATAATTTGAAAAAATGGTAGAAGTGATAGCTATTTCGGAAATCACCACATTTCCTCATCAGACTTCTTTCAGTAGCATTCGAACCGACGATCCCACTGACTCAACCATCACTACATTTCCTCATCAGACTTCTTTGCTTTTTTTCCACTATTTTCATTTTTGTTATGCCCTGTGCATATGCAACTGGCTGAGTCAGTGGGATCGTCGGTTTGAATCCTACTGAAAGAAGTCTGATGAGGAAATGTGGTGATTTCCGAAATAGCTATCACTTCTACCAATTTTTTAAATTATTGTTGCTTTTCCACAATAAAAATTTTCATTTAAAACGGCCTCGAGCTCAATATAAATTGTTGAATATAAATTCTTGACTACAGGTTTGTTACCCATCTCATTCAAAAATATTACGTTTCGCATCTGAAATGATTTCCTTCATTAATTTAGATTATTTTTAGCCGTTTTTAATGGTCATACCCCACAATTTCTCTATATAAAAGTAAATTACTTTTTAAGTTATACATATGTATGTATAGCATGTTATGTTGTGAAATAACATCTGGAAAATCCTGTGCAAATCGGTGCATCGCCAAAAAAGGTAAAGTCCCTAGCATTGTTCTCTATCGGAAAAATATACCCTCGTTTTGTTCCCAAATCAAAAAATATTTAAAGGTCTCTCTAGGCACTCAAAAGTTTTCCATGTATTTTATTGAAAAATTTTTTTTTTAAGGCATACTGTAGACATCTTAAAAATCAATATTTTTTCGATCGAAAAACTCTGTTTCTCTTCAGGTGTCTTCCAATAATAAATAGTTTATTTTACCATTTTTTAATACTAACAATTTGTTCCCCCATTGCAATTATTGGGGGTTTTCGGGGGCTTACAAAAAATAGTTAATCTTAAAAAATGGTTAAATAAACAATTGGGTATTATTGTTGGAAGCCTCCGGAAGAGGAAAACAGTTTTCCAACAGAAACATATTAATTTTCATGAAATCTGTACCAACAATCGAGTTGCATTTCGTACTTTCAGGAGGAAATATTTTTTAATAGCATGATTCTGTGAACATTTCCTAAAAAAAATCGGTTAAAAGAGCAAAAGTCGCCCATAATTTTGGAAAAGGGTCAATTATCTAAATTTTCAAAAAGTCGGATCAAAGGGTATTTGCGCTTAAAAAGGCCCAAATTGCCCACACTGTCTCCGCGGGCACGCAAGGGATCTTTGGTCCCACGGTCGGTAAATGCGCAAGCTTTGTGGGATCTTCATGGAGATGTGAGGAAAGCAGTGTATTTTCCGTAATAAATAGAAAGAGAACGAAAAATGTGAGTGCGAAGAACTCGAAATGCTGGGGGATAGGAATATTTTAACCCTAATGGTCTGATTATGCATAATTCGCGTAACTTCTCACAACTTCGCATAAACTTTAAACTGTAATTTCGTATGTACTTTGCATGTATTTTGTATGTATTCCATTATCCATAAATTGGCAGTACTTTTAAAAACTTTGCGATCTGTTGAGTTTAGATTTTGCTTCACATTTTCTTAAGTTAAATTTTTATTTCACTGGTACAAATGGTTGTGCGAAGTTATGCGAAGTATGCATAATCATACCTTAAGTTAGGCCACTTACGTCAGGTTTAAAGAAAACCTCAAGTTTTTGGACTGGTGGACGCATCGGACCGTACTTCTGGGCATTAAATGACACAAAAATATTAATGACAAAGTTTGACATTCAATTCTGTTCAAGGTGGGATTTTTAAAATGGCAGACATTTCATATCTAATTCATGTCAATTCATAACTATGTATTTGGCGGACGGGCGACTTAGAAACTAGTCACTTTATTAAACTAACCCAAGCCCACTACTGCAGCATATTTATCGCCATAAATACTCTCGTGCGCTCACTCAATTGCTTGCAAGTCAATCCAACTACACACCATTTCAAAAGTCACCAGCCATTCTCATTCATATCGCTTGACGGCGTCGACCTCACACAATCCAGCGCATGTTGTTGCGTATACGTAACATGAATTTCAACTTCACCACAACGATACATGGCAACTCTGTACATAGCAACGCACAGTTAATAAAATCACAAGCAAATGCTCGTTGAGGCTTCAGTCGTAATTCGTGCTTCGTCGTGGCAGCAGCAATACTAGCAGCTAATAGTTAATAAGCGGATAGCAAAAATAACACCAACAAAAAAAAAACGGGCGGAAATTTAAATTTCGAAATAAAGGCGTGAAAAATAATAATACGATCGGAAAAACAAAAATTTTAGCAAAACAACAATACATAACCAAAACAAAGTTTTAATAAAACAACAAGAAAAAACAACGAAGATAAACTAAACAGCGTAAAATAATAGAAAAGTGTGAAAATAATAAAAGTTATAGAAAAAAGGTAAACGCTAGAAAAGTGGCAAACGGAAATTGCTATATCGAAGAGCGGGCGCAGAAAAAGACCACAACAAAACAAAATTGCGGGTAAACATGGCAACAACGATAACAACAAAGAAACATATTGAATAAGAATATTGAAGAGCAAAAGCGGCAAGTGGCAAGTGGCAAGGCAATGAATGTTAGTGGCAAGCGTGGCTGTTAATGTTGTGGCAACAAATACAAATATTGCATTTACATACATACATACGTATTTATTGGTAATAAGAAACTGACTGCAGCAACAACAACTGCGTGCGCTTGCAATTGCAGGTGTGAAACCTACACACCGTTGCCTTCCCTTCACCATTACGATTGCCTTCAACAGCAGCAGCACCACCACCACCACCACGACCACTACCTATTGCCGCCTTTATTCTTGTTTCTATTAAATAAATATGTTTGGCTTGAAGTGTGCGTGTTTGTTTGTATGTGCATGCCTTCGCGTTTATTTATGCTAATTGTGCTATTTGTATTTGTATTAGAATTTGTGTGTGATTTTTTGTGCTTTCTGCTTTGCGCTGCGGGTATTTGTATTTGTTCGGCATTGCGTGGCTATTAAGCTGTTGGTAAACAGTTGATGGCATTGCGAATGCAGGTGTATACTTACATACATATGTATGTAGTATGTTCGTACTTACAATACAGTGCCGGCCAATTGAATAGTGTTCTCTTTTGATTCTTAGTATTGCCAGTTTTCCTTTTGTTTATTTAATATTCATTAATGCTAAAAAATATAGCATATTATATAACAAAACCATCATTTTCAAACTTTATTGAAAATGTATAATTATTCAAGAAATTTTTATCAAAATTTCAAACTAAAAAAAAAAAATTTGATAATTTTTTGAGAATAGAGTTTTATAACCCGTAAAATTTTAGAATAACAAAGTGCAAACATCAAAGTGCTAAAAACTACCGTTGGTTTTTGAGAATCCTTTTTCTGAGGGTTTTGCGGAATTTCTTTCAAATAAAAATAGATTTTGCTCCTACGTTGCATACACAAAAAATTCTAAAATTTAAAAGAAAGTTGAAATTTTAATGAAAATTTGTTGAATTATTAAAAATTTTGTATTAACTTAAAAAATCGAATATATGTACATGGTTTTTGTTATGGCATACGCTTTATTTTTATAAAAAATTATGAATTATAAGTAAACAAAAGTAGAACTGTCAATACTTAGAATCAGAAGAGGGGGCTATTCCAGTAGCTGGCACTGTATGTATGTATGTACTATACACATTCATACGTTAGTTGTTTTAGTTTTGCGCGCGACTTGGCTTAACAACTGACCACTAAACAAAGCGTTCACGCAAGCTCGAGCCAAGCCAAGTCAAATCAAGTCAAGAACTGTGAATACAATAAAAAAAGAACGAAACTTAATTTTTATTCTAAGTTTTCTTGTTGGTTTTATTTTGCGCGTTTTTTCGTGCTAGGTATTGATTGCAGAATTTACTGGTTTACTGTTGCTTGCTGACTTTGAGTTGTTCTTAGACAAGCGTTGGCGTAGCTGGTGTATTAATTTAATGAAGCAATGAAATATATATGTACATGTACATACATATGTGAAAATTTGTAGTGCGGAAATTGCAAAAGTGCAAAGCTTAAATTAAAATTACTAAAAAAATAGATATGAATAACAATTTCATCTTAAGTGAAAAAAAGAAGATAAAGATATAAAAAGTACCACAATTAATTGGAAAGAAATTCAAAAAAAAAAAATTTATCACAAATGTTTTTAATTAAATTTGAAAACAAACATGTCCATTTTCTTACTACCAAATAGAGAACCAAATCTTGAAAAATTTTATGTGGACCAAAGTAAAAAAAAAAATAATAATCTTATTAACAAAACTATATATAATTTTAAAGGGCTTTTTAAAATAATATTAAAAAAAAAAATCGCTTTATAAAGCATTTAAAATCGTTTGGGCTCATTCATAAAAAGACAAATAGGATTATAGAGATCTATAAAGTGAAATTTTCATCACTTAGTATTTTTTATTTTTTATGAATTTGGGTTTAATAGTTCATAAATAACACTGACATTGACAGCACGCAGTCTTTTTCAGCTAATCTGTAAATTATAGCGCTTCAATCACCCTGGTCAATATTATTGACTGAAGCTTCAAAATGTTGCCTGAAACTTGGGCATCGATACTGAGTTGGAAGAAAGCCACACGCGCATTTGGAAAGCGTATGCGGTTCCATGACGCAACCTATGAGGCAGAATATGTGTTTGGGAGTCCTGTTATGCGTTTCAAAGTCCATGTTTTCTATCCGTCAACAGATCTTTTACCGATTGAAGTGCCGCGCTGCATTCAATAATATCAAAATGTCCAACTTGTTTACACCGATTCTTGAGCCACTGTGATATGTGGGTGATCTTCCAGAAACTCGGGCCTGTTTTAATCTACCGAACGCAGAGCTTAAGAATGCTATAATGGTTGCTACTCGAGCACTAAAAACTGCATACCCAAATTATTAAGCAAGGTTCTTACTGACTACTAATAAGATTCATATTTTTGAACTAATTAGGACAAATAATACTTCACCAATAAACTGAATATAGCAAAGAGAGCAATGCATCTTTAGACAAAGAGAAAGAAGCATTTTTCGCACAATTAGTCCTAACCCAGGGTAGCAGGGACAAAATTTGTGTAGTATCGTCAAAGTGACCAGAAAGTGAATACATTCTAGCAAATACGGACAATCAATTGTTGAAAACGAAAGAAAGAGAGCGAATCGATCTTCCCGATTCAAGTGATTAAAGGTGGAAAGGTGGAGGCAAGCTTGAATGATAGGGAAGAATAGGATCGGAAAATTTTAATATACGAAGGGAAAGTTTTAAGATCATTTTCAATCCTATTAATAGAGAATTGGAAATAAGGCCTCCAAATAAAAGCGGTAATTCCAACTTAGAACGAAGAGGAGTTATTGAAATCACTTTAAGAGTATGAGGGTCCAAAAATGTCAAACTGTTTCTTCGAACAAAAATCAAAGCTGAATATGTTTTAGTAAAAATAAAATTTATATGACAAAAATGACTCCATGGTCCTTAATTTCTTAAACAGATTGAAGCACGTTATTGGAGATTATGTAGGACGGTTTACAATATATTTTAACTTTTAGGAAAAGTAATCGGAAAGCATTTTTTTTTTATTAAATGAAAGGCGAGACCACTGACATCAAAGAAACAATGTATCTAATTCCGCTTGAAGATAAAGTGCGTCGGTCGCGTCATGAATAACGGATTTTTTTTAAGTCATCGGCGTAAATTAAAAAGTTGGCGAAAGAAAAACAATAATGGTATTCACCAAAGTGAGCAAGTGGTCTGGCAGTCTGGCGACTGATCAGATCAGCTCAAGCAACGACTTTTGGCAAAGTGCCAGGCTACTTGCATAATTTGGTGAATACCACTAATATCATTAATAAACAAAGCAAACAGTAATGAACCCAAAATGCTTGCGCAATGGGTCCAGAAGAAACGCCATCAATAGTCACCACACAATGCCTATTGTTTTTTTTTTTGTTTGTTTGTCGGAATCAGACACGAAAACAACGCGTACAAATACAGCACCCAGATTCCCCCAGATGCATATTACTTAGGTAGGATTTTGGAAAAACAGAGTGAAAGCCCCAAAAATTCTAGTCGAGAGCTTCGAAATGAGCCTGCAATTGCACTTAGAGACATCGGCAAAGTTCATCTTTATCTCATTAAATAAATAAATAAAAAAATTGGTGGAAAAGAGACTTATGTATAGTTTTCTTTTTATAGCGCTTTTTGTAAACATTACGAAACAGCTTTTTATTTATCACGCTTATATGAACTCGATTTCTTGTCTATTTAGATTTCAGTATTATTTAAAAAAAAAATTAGCTTGTGATTCCGCTTACTGGATCATTGAAGCGTCTTACAAGCAGGGCTGACAACGCCATAATGGAGGCTTATAACCTCCACCACTCCAGGATGGTATATCGACATTTATTGATAGCCAGGCGGAAAAAAAATCTTTAAAATCTAACGGAACAACGTCCAAAGTATCCATAAATTGCAGATAGATTATAAAGGTGCTGGCATCAAAATGCCCCTTGAGTGTTGTTTAGGTCACCGGACACTCCGAAGTCAATTCTGCCCAAAATGCCGGCAAACCTCTAGCCTCCTGCAAACACAGATTAAAGGCTGAACTCATCGAGGAGGTAAATGCCAGGCGGGCTGTGGAAACTACCTGTTATACCATCAGGCAAATTTGGCCAAAAATGTATGTATAGCCGTCTAGAGCTATCACTCGGCTTGGCCGCTCTTATATTAAATTAGTAGTCAGAGTAATCAGCGAATGAGCACGCGCGGCGGAAGGCAGGGCTATCCACACAACGGCTTTTGCCGCAGTTGCAGAGACCAGGATAAGGTGTAGCGCTTCGAACATTCTAAATTTTTTTGTGCTATGTAAAACGCACTCGATGGTCGAACTACTCTAGCCTAGCCTAACCTTGCTTCTGATTCATCTGAACAGGCATAGTATGTAAGTGTACCTTCCTTTCTCAATTTCAATTCTCAATTTCAAATTCAATTTATTTCAAAATTAAATATTAGTATAATAATACCAAGATCTTCTATAGTACAACAAATAAATTCAATACAAAGACATACATTAATAAATATAATTGAATCACATATTCGTAGGTTTTCAGATAACACATAGCAGTTATGATTCAAACAGGTGTCCTTTATGGGCAAGCTTTTGCACATAAAATCAAAATAAGTGTAAAAAGTATTATCAGCCATCGTCGCATGAAAATAATACAAAATGTTGCCTTAAAAAAGGCTACATAGAAACCAGAGAAGGTCCATTGTAACGTGCGATGCGATTTTGGTTATCTCTATGGTGTGGCTACAGGGAACATTTTTATGACGCTAAAGTAAGCTATCAAAAAATGGAGTTAAATTTTTTTTTTTGTTTGCTTAGGGGAACTGAGCCACATATTAGGTAATTATATATGATATAAATAAACCCCGCACTCAGAATTTTTTACACTAAATTTAACCACATTAAAGAACTTAAAATTTTAGGAAAATCAAACAAAAAACTATGTATCTGCAAAACACACACACTGTTTGTTTAATACATAATATTTATATATGTAGCTAAGAATTCCTAAAATTATCAAAATTATTGAAAAAATTAAAAGCATTTTAAAAGATAAAATCACTTTATGACAAATTCGTTAATAACACAGGGCAACACAAATTTTGGTGTGGAAAATGTGAAAACTATTTTGGGTAAACGTTTTTGTGCTGATTACGATTCCGTAAGTATAAAGTTTTCATCAGAAACAGATTTTGGGAAAAACGGGTCACAATGTCCAAAAATCGCGTTATTTGAAATATTTGTAAAGCTCTAGAAAAGAAAGAAAAGGTGATAAAATCTTCTACTTACGCTTAAATTAAACCTAGAAATCTGGACAAATACCATCCTTTACCGTGTGGTCATTTATAGTGATTTATTGAACAATAAAAAATACCGGAAAATTTTGCTATTGAAAAAAATATGATTTGCCAAAATCCGTTTTTGCTGTTAAATAATTGACTATAAGTGACCTTAGGGTCAAGGTGCAGGGATGACATTTTTCGGGATTATAGTCAAGAGCTCAGGCCTTAGTCTAAACCTAAGTGGAGGGTTTTGTTTAATTGCGGTAAGTACTCAAACTTCGCCAAAATCAGTTGACTATAAGTGACCATCAGGTCAAGCTGCAGGGATGTATTTTCAGGGACAAAAGTCCAGAGTTCTACCTTTAATTTCAGCCTAAGTGGACGATTCTATCACCTTTTCTTTCTTTGCTAGAGCTTCTAAAATATTGCAAATAACCCTATTTTTTGACACTTTGACCACGTTTTTTCTCAAAATATGGAGCTGATGGAAACCTTATACTTACGGATTCGAAATCAGCACAAAAAAGTCTATCAAAAACAGTCTTAACATTTCCCACACCAATTTTTTTTCCCCTTTTTGGTTGGCCTGTGTAATTTTTACTTCTATTATTGAATGTAAAAAAATGCAGTTAATTAAAAATGCATATAATCAATTAACTACTGGCATAATAGCGTGAATATAAATGTAAATTAGTGTGTTTCTGCATTTATATATGTATGTATGCGAAAAGACGTAACTAACAATTTTTTTTTGTTTTGTGGGTACCTGTAATTCGATAAAATGCATCTTAATATATATATCAATAAAAAGTTTTTGGATTTTTTTGTTAGGTACGACCTTTTGCATTTCAGGTGACGATATACATATGTATGTATATATGTGTAGGCATTTGTTTTTTCATGTCTCGCATAGTATTTTTTCACTCGATGCAAAGAAAGCTATGAATATTAAATACTACTTAAAAACCTTGCTAACTGAAATAAAATGTAAAATGTTTTATAGAAAAAAATACGAAAAAAAATGTTTAAAATAATTTAAATAGCACTGTGCGGCAGTCAGTAAAAGATAAGCATGCGTTATGACAACTATGAAGGAGGATGAGCTCTTGAATATTGAACCATCTGCCGTTATGTTCCAGTTCTTTTACAGTGTACATATTAAAGTTTTACTAACTTGGTCTTAAGTTGATCTAATATATTTGAAAAATCTCATATAAGACTACATTTACTAATATTCTTTTATTTAAGGGTAAAATTTAATGGCGCACATTTTTGCAGAACATTTAACCCACTATTTCTCATCCACGTGGGTTGTTTTGAACCTTGTTTGGGCAACAAACTTCAGTTGTTTTAAACTATGGAAAATTTGTCTTATTTATTTGATACCCCTATTATTATCAACATTGCTCTGAAGTTTTTCAAATACTATTTGCGAAATTTCAAAGTATTTTTAAACAACCTGACGTCAGAGAAAAAACTATAAAGGCAGATTTATTATATTTGGTCTACTTTCACGAGTGGACGTATATGTCGATTTTTCGAGTGTGTAAAATTGACTGTAGCACAGTGTTATCATACTCAATTTCGGCCTTGCATACATATGAATTAATCCATTTCAAATCGAAAAATGGTTCCAAATTTCACAATTTCCCGGTTTTGCAAGTTAATATTTTGAATATACCAAAAACTATTATAGATAGAAAAATGCTTGGGATCTCAAAAATTTAGAATTTTAAAATGTAAAAGCAAAAACTTATATAAATTTTTGGCATCTTTTATATAACGCCTCTATACGAATTTTTAGACTTTGCAAACAATTTTTTTTTTGCCAACTCAAAATTGGAAATTCGAATTAAATTAACAGTGTTTAACCTCACTGTATTTAGAGTTTGCAAACAAATGTTTTTGCAAAGTTCAAAATTTATATATTAAAAAAAAACACCTTTAAAATTTCAGGAACTTTTAAAAGTTATTGTATAAAAAAATTCAGCAAAACATTTTTAAAAGTTTCTGCTCCTACGATTTTTTAATTTCAAAATTCTGTAAACTTTTATATATATCTTTTTATTATAGCTCCAAATATCACCTTTAAAACGAGACCAGAACTTGTAACTAAAATAGTTTTTGCGATATTCAAAAATTAAACTCACAAAATCCCGGAAATTGCGAGGTTTAGAAGTGGCATAACTTTCGAAAAAAATTGTTTTTCTTTTGACTGAATTTTTTGTTATGTACTAAAGAAAATTCATCCAAATAAAAAACGGGTGTTTCAAACCATTGAACGACTTGACATACCCATGTACATACATACATATGTATACACATTTACAGATATTCACAAACATTTCTTTTTTCAGCTTTAAATTATATAGTTGCAAATTTTTTTGTTCCACAATAAAGTTTTTTGAACCACTATTTTATTTTCTTTCCTTGTATGTTTTGCACGCTTGATTGCCTCCGAATGGCGTAAGCCAGCTAATATTTTATTACCCCTCTGAGGGCAATATTTTTCGCCAAATTAACACAGTTTTTATTGCTAATGCGTTAATTTGTGAATTTTTTCTTCTACAAAAACAGTAACCAGTGATCAAGGCGATCCATTAAACTGTAATAAGTAAAAAAAAAATAAAATAGAAAAATTAAGTGAACCCAAAAATTTACTAAAAAGAAGCGGTACAAACGTAGCAGACGCAAAAATAAGTGAAAAACTAATAAAGCTGTCGGAAGTGAGGCAACAAATTTGGTGTTATCAAGCAACCAACAAACAAAATATACAAATATAAAAAAGTATTAAAAAATAATTTTCAAACAATATACTCGGCGCTCTTTTCGCTTTGCAATATTAATTTTTGGAGCAAATTTGCCAAGGTTTTATGATAGCTTAGCTGGCCACCAATCAGCCACAAAAGCAAAAAATAAAGAAGACAAAAAAAAACAATAAATAAACACGAACAAATTACAACACTAATAACGGGGATTACAACAGCAGCAGCAGCAGCGCCAACACCAAAAGCCATAGCAGCAACAATTGTAACAACAAAAACGGCTGCAACACTAACCTGCAACATTTGGGTATGTTATAAATACTCGTATACATAAATATTTTCCATTACGCACAATTGCATTAATTTGGGTAAATTTTTTGTTTTCCAAACCCAACAGCAAAATGCACTAATAATACTGAGTTTATTATTCTTCAGTGAGTGGTTGGTCACTGTAGGGTTAAAGTTTTGATTAAAAAAAAGCATTTTACTTCCGCCATATTTTAAACTTTTGTGCACTTTTGACTAATACAAATGCTTACCTCTTCCAGGCTAGTACGTAGACTAGTCCGGAATATAACAGATTACAACTTAATTATACTAGTAACATTATCTAGTAGCAATGCAATTAAAAAAAGTAGCTACATTTTAATATACATATTATTATTTTTTTCCACTTTTGACTAGTTAAATTTTTACCTAGAAAATGTTTAATTTCAGTACTTGGTTTTTAGAAATATTCAATGAATTTTTGTCAAAATTTTGAACTTTTTAATCTGAACTCTTGGATATGCAGTTACATGCCTCCTGAAATTTTAGTAAAATAAATGCAAGTTTTAAACCGCGTTTGTTTTCATAACAGAAGTGCATATATAAAAAGTGGCGTTGCTTTTTAAAATTTTTTTTTTGTGCAAACGGTCTTGCGCATTTTCTTCAAATTAATCTTTATATGGAAAAAAAGACATCATCAAAAACGTATCAAAACTCCACGCAACTTTTAGCCGCGGCAAACTTGCAATTTTTTATTAAATTACTAAATTTTCATGAGCCATGTAACTGCATATCCAAAAATTTAGATTAAAAAGTTTTTATGGAAGTTATTGTATTTTTCTAGAGTTTGTTTTAAGTTTGAAAGTTTGATTTAGTTTTATGGGTTTGGCTAAAGCATAAAAAATATTTTTCTAAAAAGTAACAAAAAAATTCACTTGAAAAACATTGTAAATATTTAAAATAAAATCACCATGCACTCAGTTTTGATCGCCAGTGTAACTTTGTTTTGTTCAAATGATATTGAATTTTTATTTATGAAGTTGTTCCATAAGCAGATAAATAAAATTTTTGTTGAATACATTTAGTTTTATTTGTACCCCCTTTTCTTTCTCAGTTGTACCACAAGTCCCCCAATCTGTTCTCATTTGTACCCCCTTTGGCGTTTAAGGTCTGGCAACCCTGGTATATTAATTTTGTTCACATAACGGTTGTTTGTAACAGCCAAAACGAATCGAGATAGATATAAACAAATGTATACATAAATGCTCAGAATGAATAGAGAAATCGATTAAGCCATGTCTGTCTGTCCGTCCGTCTGTCCGTCTGTCCGTCCGTCCGTGTACACGATAACTCGAACAAAAATTGAGATATCTCAACGAAATTTGGTATGTAGGTTTCCGTTAATCCAAGGTAAGTTGGTATTGAAAATGGACGAAATCGGACTGTAACCATGCCCACTTCCCATATAACGATAATTTCCAGAAATACGAAAACTGCGATATTTTAGTAACTACTGAAGATTATTCACTCAAAATTGTTATTTACAATAATTTTTAGACGAAAAATGAGAATATTATAAATTTTTGGAAAATGAGCGTAGCCACGCCCACTTATGGTTACAAGTGTATATCTTGGTAACCGCTGCACCAATTTCTTCCAAACCACAGTTGTTGGCCTTTGTATAGCATACTAAATGGCCGAAAATTTAAAAAGTCGGACAATAACCACGTCCACATCCCATATAACGGTAATTTAGAGAAGTACAAAATCTTCGATAAATCAGTAGATATTAAAGCTAATTTATTCAAATTTGATGCTTGCGACAATTCTTTACCAAGAAATACGTTTATGGTAAAATTTTGATCACATTTTGATTATGATCACATATATGTATCTCGGTAACCGTTCCACCAATTTGTACCAAACTCGGTATTTTTATTGTGCTTGCCACGCTAAGGACGCTAATTTACTCAAAATTGATACACCCCGGCTTACCATCTAGCGGTAGCTTTCGAAAAGGTGAAAAAACATATATTTTATACTTGCGTCGGGTATTTAATGTTCGGTTCCACCCGAACTTAGACTTTCTTACTTGTTGT
Source organism: Rhagoletis pomonella (assembly GCF_013731165.1). Lineage (NCBI taxonomy): Eukaryota > Metazoa > Arthropoda > Insecta > Diptera > Tephritidae > Rhagoletis > Rhagoletis pomonella. Next base: position 31,104,243 of record NW_023458559.1, read on the forward strand.
TTTTGCGTTTGAGAGTGCAATGAGGCGAACGCATCCACATCAGAGAAGAGTCAGGTGAAGTATCTTGTAGCACAACAAGACGAGTTCAAATTTTCAGCGAGTCCACCACACGCAGACCAACTAGTTTAACAGGTGCAATATTATAAATTATGTAGAATAATACTAGGAACCAACTAGCTACTTTTGGACTAGATCGCGTTAGAAAAAAAGTTAGTGCGCCTGGGCCACACTGGAGAAGTGAAACTTACGTTACTTATCTATTTTGTCTCATAACCAATGTATGTACATACATATGTACATTACATAGTACATACATATGTACATCTGCTTTTGCTTAAGGTTATATTTTTTGTCTTTTTCCTATCTAGATCCCTACCTATACCCCTGTTCATTCTAATTACATTTATGTTATTCTGTATTCGATAGTAACATCCAACAAAATATCAATAACAAAACCGATAAAAACATCTATAACAAAATCGATGACAAATTCGATAAAAATTTCGATAGCAAAATCGATAACAATATTGGTAGCCAAATCGACTAGGAAATCGATAAAAGTATCGATATAAATATCGATAGCAAAATCGATAAATATCGACAACAAAATCGATAAATAATCGATAACAAAATCTATAAATAATCCATGACAAATCGATAAATAATAACAAAATCTATAAAATATCGATAACAAAATCGATGACATATTCGATAAAAATAAAATAGTATTGGCAGCAAAATGGATTAGAAAATCGATAGAAATATCGATAACAAAAACGGTAAAAATATCGATAGCAAAATCGATTGGAAAATCGATAAAAATGTCGATAACAAAATCGATAAATAATCGATAACAAAATCGTTAACAAAATCGGTAAAAAAATCGATAACGAAATCAATAACAAAATCGATGACCAATTCGTAAAAATTTCGATAGCAAAAGCGATAATAATATTGGTAGCAAAATCGATTAGAAAAATATCGATAAGAAAAACGATAAAAATATCGAAAACAAAACCGATTAATAATTGATAACAAAAATCGATTAGAAAAACGTTAACAAAATCGATAAAAATATCGATACATTCAAGAAGCACTTATTTCCGTCCCAACCATTTCCGTTGCATCATTTGCGTGTGCAATTTCCGTTGAATTTTCCAATTCACTCCCAACCAACCAACCGCCGCTAAAGAAGTTCCACTTCAAAAATTAATAATAATTTTATACTTTACTTATTGTTTTATTGAAAATCGGCCTTATCCTGAATTGCACCCGAAACAAATTCATCCAAAATTTTTTTATCCGCCCGTAGTTAATACACACACGCAAAAAGTGAATGATTTCGGGGGAAAGTTATTCTCATAAAAAAGTCATAAGGCTGAAAAAGTCAAATTTTTAAGGAAGTAACATATTGGTCGCTTTATAACTAGTTATTTGCCCATACTACCTACCAGGCCATCCACCATTGTCTGTAATAGCATTTAAATACAGTCGAGACTGAATCGTATTTCCAGAGTTAACATAACTATAAATTTTATAACTTTTCTAGGTTATACTCACTTAAAACAAAAGTATTTTGAAAATTTTAAAGAGACTTCAATTTAAGTTTGTATTTAACTGCATACATATCTAGAGTTATACCTACGGTGACCATAAATATATTTTGAAAATGCAGGACTTTTTTCAAAAAATTTACCTACATATGATTGCGTAGTATAAAAATTACAAAAATATACTACATATATACATTCCTCGTCGTTTGAATAGCGCACCCCTTTTTTGATTTTCTACCATACAAAGTATGCTTGACAAAAGTTTTATATGGAAGAAAATGCGCAACACCGTCAACCAAAAAAATTGTCGCCCCTATGTTTATTTTTTTTTTAAATTTTCAAAAACTTTTTAAATGGGATGTAGACGTAGAATATGCTATATTTTTATAAAAAGTTAATGAATATTAAACAAACAAAAGGAAAACTGTACCTACTAAGTATTAAAAGGATGCGCTATTCAAACTCCAATTCCAATTTTAAACTTTAAACATAAATCACATTTGCTTCATTGGTATTAATTTTTTATTAATGAATATTTACAAAATTATAGTAAGGCATATTACATATTACTTTACACGAAATATAAACCTCTATATAGCAAATTTTTTAGGCAAACTTTGGGTCGTTGAACACGAAAAAATACCCATGGTTTCAAAGAAGTGTTTTCGAGATTTGTTCGAAAAACGTATTTCTGGTACTTTTTCAGTTATTCCTCAATATCTCATGAAACGACAGCAAAGTAATATATTTTTGTAAGAGGACTGTACGTCGCTTATGTTGATTGTATAATTTTTTCATGAGATATTGACGAATAGGTCCGAAATGTACCAAAAACACGTTTTTCGAAAAAAATTACGAAAACGCTTGTTTGAAAAGAAAATTGGCTTGGAAAATATTTTTTTTCTTAAGCAATTACCACTTGTAGAACAGTGTTATCGGTATATTTGATGCTGGTTTTCAATTTCTCGTCATCCATTGTCCATAACCGTACAATAGTTAGAACGCATTGGCTAGTTGAGCCTTCAAAACCAGCTTACCCTTATGTAGTTATCAATTAGTTATCGACACTGCTTTTATTTCGATTAGGAAAAGTTAATTTTAAAATATCGAAGAAAATGCGGGACAAAGGCAGGACACTTGGAAAAAATCAGTACATTTTGGGGGTTTTCTGTTTTGAAAAACTACGCAGGTCAGTCCTTTAAATAACAGTACGGTCCTGCAAAAAACAGAACGGATGGTCACCGTAGTTATACCACTTGCAGAAGACTCGTAGTTCAGAATTTTTTATTATTTCTCTTATTTAACTTTTCTCTACTTAGTTTGTTTATTCATCACACGCTTACACATTTTATCGCCATTATTATTTATGCTATTTCATTTGCCACACAATAACGACTATCATAGAAAACATAAACAACAATAGCAACAGTATGTATATATTTAGCATAACATTGTGAAAAAATGTGATTGATTTCGTCTACTTGTTGACTTATGAATTATTAATTACTCTGCTGCGAATGTTTTATTGTTTCTTTTATTTGTTTTCCCTCCATTTGATTCAATTGTTTAGAGCTATTTTTTAATTAATTTTTTTTATATGTAGTTGCTCTTTTCAGTTCACATTGCTAACTATTTGGTTTTTTATTGCATTTTGTTTGTTTGCTTGGCTTGCGAAAAATGTTTGCGCAAAAAGCGAAGTGTGGTGAGAGTAGTTGGTAGATATAGTGCTTTTTCTTTGCTTACTACACTTACACTTAAAAGTTACTACACACATTTCTTTGGCTTTGGTGGGCACACAATTTTTTTGATTAGAAGCGATGAAGAGATTTGGAAAGTTTCAATTAATGGGGTGGTTCGGTCGAAAATGTTTAATTTTGTCAAATGGCATAACTTTCACTAATCAAATAAAGTGCTTATCACAATTATTCTATAAAAATATACTTAGTTTATTATTTAACACGATTTTTTTTTAACGAAGAAAATGAGCACTGATGACAGTGAAATTCGACTGTTGTGAAATGGCAGGGTTTTATTACTCCAAGTACAATATCGCTCTTACCCAATTCAACAGAAAGTGACCGTGAAAGTCCATTTGAAACCGTTGCAGCGGTAGTCGAAGTTTGAAGAGAGACTTTTTTACGCTATGCCCTTTGAATATTTTTATCTTATTTGTCTCGGTTGGTATTCATAATACTCAAAACGATCATCACTCTTCTTTCAATTTGCGCAAGGGGTAGATATTTTCATTGCCGTTTGATCAAAATTTTCAGTTATAGAGCACAGACTTTCTTCCTTTGTATTTACGGCCGCTGTGGTGTAGTGGTAAGCAGTGCGCGCTTCCACTCCGCAACGCCTGGGTTCAAACCCTGGTCAAAGCAACATCGCAAAAAATATAGAAAAAAGGTTTTTTCTTAACAGCGGTTGTCCCTCGGCAGGCAATGGCAAACCTCCGAGTGTATTTCGCCATGAAAAACAGCTTCTCATAAAAATACAATCGCTGTTCGGAGTCGGCGTAAAACTGTAGGTCCCTCCGCTTTGTGTGACAACATCAAGGCGCACGCCACAAATCGGAGGAGAAGCTCGGCCAAACACTAACATATGTGTAAGCGCCAATCTAAAAAAAAAAAAAAAATTACTGCCAATTCAGAGTTCCAACTGGACTCGCAGTGCCTATTTATGGCACCCTCTGAGAACGTTCCACCTGTGAGCAGAGGTGGAAAAAAACATGACCGCTCGAACATTATTAACCCAGGGAACGAATATTAATTGTTGTTTCAAGTCTCCTATATATATTTTTTAATTATCTTGTCGATCTCTTTTCTTCGTTTTGGGGGTAACTCATATGTAATTGTTTTCAACTACATAGTTTTTAATATGTAAAATTCATTATCAGGAGCAGCAGAATCGATTTTTTTGAAGACTGCTACTTTCCTTGCAATTTGCCCTACAAAATGTAATACAAACAAATAAAAATCAAAAAATCGGGTTTGACAAGTCTTAATTTCATAAGCTTTCATTGGAAAATGTTCAAAATAGTTCAGAATTGTAGGCTGTAGACCCTTTTGAAACTCAATTTCTGTATGCGGTATTTCGGTATTCTCCCGAGGCACTCAATGGCCTGCACCAATATTCTGCTCGGAAGAAGCAATAAAACGTCTCAGGGGACTCACTACCACAGTACCTCACTTCATTGCATTCTTAGTTTTTTACCTATCCTTTTAAGGGCCAGTCATATGCAGTCAACGAAGCCACCAAAATTTCCTTACCCGGTGAGTACACGTCAAAATTGTCCTATCTTACCAGCTCATGGGCCATGCAGATTTCTACGATATCAATGCGGCCTGGAATTCATATGAACTTGTGACAATCAAGTTGAGATCAGTAATTGTCAGAACATTTTTGTTTGTATCGTCAACAAACCAAGCTCCTTAATTGCCGCCTGTTCAACGAAATATACATATGTATGCATGTGTGCATTTCCTTCGGGCTTCAATCGGCAGCTTTTTTTATAATAGTTACCCTGCAGTGAACCAAAAGCCTTCACATCGTTTATTGCAGAGTTCCTCACAGAATACACATCGACGGTATTTTTCTTTCAACTGCATAAACTTCGATCTTGCAGTTGCAGTATTTCAATAAGTTCCCAAATAAATTTTTTTTGCGATTAAGTTAAGGGTAGTTTAAGGTGCCAATTTACTAGAAGCTTAGTCAAAAGATGTTCCCCAGTGAAATAAGTGTTTTTATTTGCACCATCAAATAATAGATCAGACTAGCCTACAAGTGTACCAAATATATTCTACGAACTGATCGCGACAAAACCAAAAAAATAAATTTTATTATTTTTTTAATTCAAGGTCAAACTTTCAAAAGTCACTTAGCTACTTTCTTTGAAAGACTTTAATTATGAATCGTATATGTTAACTGAAATTGCACTTAAAGTGCTTCCATGGCTGAAAAACATCCATCGTTGTGAATATTCGACAATTTAGTGCGAAAATAGATTGAAAATTTCTTAAAATCGCACACATGCGCAAGCACAGTAATAATAGTCAGTTGTACAAATTACAAAAACAGAAAAATTCAACAGAAATCCAAAATCCAACATACAATGGCAGCCACATGGAAGGCAAATATTTGCAAACGAAAGCAACAATCAACAAATTAGAAATCGACTTAAAAGAACAGAATGGTCAATGCAAAGCAATGGCAGCCAAGTAAGCGGAGGTAGGTAAGGTTGGTAGCAGTGGTTCTTTTATTCTTTTAAGCTGACTGCAGAGACACAGAAGGCAGCGAGGAAAGAAGGTCACCATCCAGACTTGCTTGCCTTTTTGCCTCTCTACTCATATTCTACGCGTACAACTTGCTTACTTATTTCCATGTATGTACATGTATATTGTACATACATATGTTTATAGCATTCGTATTTGTTTGCACCATTTTTAGTTGCTTTTGTTGCAATCTATTACAAAATGAACTTACCGAACTGACAGAAGGTCGACAAGTCGGTCAATTTAACAATCAAAGAACTGTACTATGAATAAGTAACTAGTGCTACCTGTCAGCTGAGTGTGCTCAAGGTTAGTTGATGGGGTGCCTGAAGGGAGAGTTGTGGTGGAAAATACAGAATCGGGCGTAATATGCGGAATATGAACATACAAGGTGATGCAATAAGACCGCAAATTTTCTTTTACATATACATAGATAAAACATAACGAAACTTGTCGAAATGATTTTTTTATTTCCATAATGTTTTTTAGTCTATGTTGTTTCATGCGACGTGTGGCAAGTGGCACCATACTGTTGAGGCCACATATTGTCCAAGTCGATGTTATCTGGTTCCTGCCATTTACCAATTGTTATCATGTCATGATATCATTCATATTTCACCGTAACAGCGTTACCGGTATCATTTTCGCAGAAATACGGACCAATATATATAAAATCCGCTGAATGGTGCTGTAGGAAATGTTCAATTGCTGTGCCCGGCGACGAATTGAGTTCGCAGCAGCCTGGCCCACACATTGTTCTACAGCAGCAATATTTTCGGCCGAATGGCCTGTAGGAAGACGTAGGGAGGTGTTGCCAAGTTTTGCGTTGGCCCAGTTTCTTCGAATTTTTGCACCAAATGACTGATTATTGACCCGGTTGGCCTGACAGTATGACAATTTTCATAGATCACTTTCACACGTTGTTCAACTGAGTATCGCTCCATGACTAAGTTTGCCAAAGCCTGTATTGCCTACGGACTGAAAAAATAATAAATAAAAAACATTAATATATCAAAAAGAATTGCTGTCAAAGATCTCTCATCACTTATGAATCACCCTATAGAACGTTAGCAGACATTCGACAAAACCTGACTGCAAGTTCAGACAATATCAGTTTGCAGCATTTCGAAAAGAAACAAATACATATCTCTACTCGCATATGCATTTGTATGCTTCTGTAGACTATCTGACGTGTGGCAATTCGTCGTTGTGCATTTAAACTTTACATTTCTTGTTGCAGTCGCTCTGTTGGAAAATCCAAAATCAGTGTTTTAGAAAGAATTAAAACCCAATTTCAGTACATTTCTAATATTTTCCATAAGTGAAGTGCCTTTTAAGTATTGCGTAGTTTTTTCGATTTCCATAGCGTTACACAATTTGATCCCGCAGATGTCGAACTCAGAAAAGTTTAGATCTCATTGTTGGCATTGAATATTATTTTACCCCTTCTAAGCCTGAAAAAGAAACCGTTCATTATAAGCGCTCAAGTATATATATCCAGGTGGGTCACTAATCCAGCAATTAGCTAAGCTAATCGCGATTTTCCATAGAAGATTTCAATTCTTAATTGCTCGATTAGTGCTTAAATGAGTGCTAATGAATGAATTTTTTCATACAGCCCTGCTGGGTATATTTAATTTTGACTTTGTGATATGTTTATTGAACAAATAACAATCAGCTGTTTGTTTCTGTTCCTCTGTTAAAGCTGATAATCCACCGGGGATGAAAAATTTAAGTTTCAAATTGTGCCTAATCTGCGAAAAAATTTTACCTCAGAGTAGATAAATGGAGGATAACCTTTACTTTCGATACCATATCAATTTCAAGACTCACATTAAATTTGGCTATAAAAAGAAGCAGTTGAAGACAAAACTATATTTTCGAAAAGGTGAATCACTTTCCTCCGCGATCTTCGATCTGACGTTTTAAAAATAAATATATACTTTGACCACTTTGACTTTTATGCTCTCCTTTGCTTTTTGTGGTAAGAAGGAAAAGCCACTTAAAAAGCAGAACGTCACACTCGAAGCCAGGCAGATACTTACAAAAGATACAAAGGAAGGGCTCGGCAATCTCGCCGTCTTTGCCGGATATCCAGTTCATTCATAACGCGGTTTCTTTGGGCGTATTTGTTTCGCCATAGAGGTTCATTTTATCATCGATTTTTCTTAAACTGCCCTTTTGACAAGCGGCGAAAATCTCTTTTGTTCATTTTGACTTTGTTCTTTTCTCATACATCAGAAAATCTTTTTGGACAGCACTTGTTTCGCTCGCACGGCGTACGCACAGGACTCCAACAAAACAAGTAAATTTTTTTGAGATTGGGGTAGGTTATTTTTTCTTACTGCTACCGAAGATCTGTGGAATGAGGTGTACAGGAGGCACTGTTAGAAAAAAGGAGAGAGTCCCCTTAATTGAAAACCATCCAATGGACATGGAAGCACTTAACATCTTGATTTTGTAGGGGAATGATTAACCCTCTAGTAAACCAATTTTTTTATGAGTTGAAAAATTCAGGAATGGGTTATTTTAGCACGAGAAATCCAAAACTGATGTCCATTTCGATCTGTGACAGTAACTTTTTCCTACAGGGGAGAAAAACCAAGACCGTCTGGAGACGGGCTCGCCGATATACTTACACATATTTTCAGCTTTCTCTTACACCTACGAACCGGCAATCCCGTCTGCAGACGGTCAAAAATGCAAACTGGGTTTTTATATGTCGGCAATCCGGTCTGTAAACGGTCTGTGAAAGCAATTTTCTCCATTTCGGATAGTCACACAATTATAAAACTTATATCAAAATACTGTGCTTTTAACTCCAAAACCAACTGAATTTTTTTGTATCAAAAAATTTTCAAAAGAAAAAATTTCTTTAATTTCGAAATTATTAAAAAGCAAGAAATAATTAATTTTAAGCGTGTTTTCAAAATCTGTAATTAAACTGCCGATTAAAATAAAACGGATTGACATAACCGATTAAAATTTACTTCGCCGTAAGGGTACGGTTTTTGTCTAAAGATCGTGCCTTACGAATATAGAAAAAAATTATTATAGGTGCACTAAAAAGGTGTTTAGTTAACGACCGTCTGGAGGCGGTTCTGCCTACTAGAGGGTTAATAGATCCCGCTTTTGGCCTAGTACCGTATACCTACTTAAGAAGCCATTTTGGGAAGACTCAACTTGTACCGTTTCCTCAGGATTCGACTTTCGCTAGAGGGGTTTTGTTTTACCGGAGAAAGGATTACTCAAGAGTAGTTTGAGATCTTTCGGTGTCATCGATGCCATTACGAATAGTTGGGACTTCAGCACCAGAAGCTAAAATTTTGGGTTGTTTCATTTTCATTTTACCAGATTCTTTTACCACTTACTCAGATAAGATCTATTACTCACCAGAAAATAAGGGAAGAAAAAAGAAATGATCGACTAAAACAGGCCCATGCCGCTGCAAGTTCATCGGTGCTTCCGGAGCAGTGGCGGTATCCCACGTAGGCTCCGTTAGAATATAGTCAGAAAACACCTCGATTGACGAACTTGCGACGTGAAATGGCAAAGCTCAACATACCTGACCTACGGGTGAAGATCGATAGAGTTCATCGAATTTATGTGCATACCTAGATCCCTTCAAAATTGAGGAGAATAGTACACAGCTTCAGTTTGAGCAAGGAGAATCACTGCCTTTTGTTAAATGGGCAGCCGGGTGTAAATATAAATATGTATTTCAGCAAATGGATTTTGTTTTACTAAGTATTTTAAGTATTCATATATGATTGAATACAAAACATGCAAAAGATTAATGTTATATACCTGCAGGGTATTTACCCCCACTTCAGCGCCTAATGGCACCGATGGCGCCTGTGGCAGTAGCCGTTGTTGTCGATGACGGTGCAGTAGTACCCAGGCTTCGCTTTAAATTGGCTCACAAAGAATCATTTTAAATTTTCATATTTTTACTCTGCACTTACAAAATTATACTTAGTTGTTATTTCATTCTCATAATTTCAAGCATGAAAGCTGTTGCAGTAATATTTATTATTTGATAATGTGTGCGCGTGTTTAGCTCGTTTCGCAAAAGTTGAGAGTTTTGCCCACTTTATGTAGACTTTAGTAACTACATACATACATACATACATACATGCTAGACATTTTGTTATTATTATTGTTGTTGGTCCACTTACTGTAGCTACTGCTAGTTGCTGCTATTTTCATTATTATAAATACAAGTGCATACATACATACGTTCAGAAAAATTTGCCTACCTACATACATACATATATAGCATATAAATATTCACATTACTTGCATCTAACGTCTAGTGTCGAGCTGAGCTCTTTTTTGTGTTTGCTAGTTTTCTTCTTCTTCTACTTCTTACATATACACAAATGAGTATACAATGCTATCTGGGCAATAACAATCAAAATTACAACAATAGCCATAAAAGTTTGCTGCTTTGGCAAATTATTTTATTTGTCTGCAACTGGTGGCAGTGCCCGATAAGGCAACAGCAGCCAACGCGACCGTCGCACAATGGGGCACGTACCCTGAAAAAATGCGGAGATTAAAAAAAAAAAAATTGATTTCAAGATAATTTGCCCATATTGCTTAATTGGTATACTGACCAAGGTACTGTTAGACAATATTTAATAATAATAATACATAATATTTTGGCGTTTACACATTTGCTAAGTGTTTGGCCGAGCTTCTCCTCCAATTTGCGGTATGCGTGTTGATATTCTTACATAAATGGAGGGTCCTACAGTTTTAAGCCGCCTCTGATCGGAAAATCGATTTTATGAGAATCTTTTTCAGGGCACAAATATATTCTGAGGTTTGCCATTGCCTGCCTAGGTGCGATGTCTAAGTAGTACAGTATGTATTTAAATGACCCACAAAAACACAGCTCCTTTAAACAGTGCAGTAAGCTTGCTTCTTGCGGACTGAGCTATTTAATATTAGAGATTTTAGTGCTATTTTTAAATAATTTTGCGATTCATAGGCCATAGGCACATTCTCTAATTATAAAGAGTCAAGAGCTGTAAAGTTTTGAGTACTTTTCTGTGATTTAGTAACTAACAATAAGAGCCATTCGTCGTTCGTATTCGTCCACAGTATTATGGATAACATAAAGGGACATAGCAAATTAATTATATAAATATTAACATCTTTCTCATGCAGCTAAAAACAATTTTTTTCTTATGCCCTTCTTCGGGGTTATATAGAGATAAATTGAAGATGTATGCACCACAATCTAGTAGATCTGTTACGCCCATAGGGTCCAGGAGAGCCTTTGGAGGTAAGGAGTGTAAGTGTTATCTCTCAGGCCAGTTAGAGCCCATGCTGTTCATTCTTCTCTTCACTATAGCCGATATGGTGTCTCCTTAGTTAGATCACAGCAAAGACAGAGATGGGCCAACCAGATTCCCAGCTTGTGCAGATGTCCTCTTAGTCTGCAGTGTCCAGTGAGGATGTCTGTAATGACCATTTGAACCATTTGTTTGGGGCGGTTAATTAAAAGTTTTTTTGTTTTGCGTTTGCACTCTGCTTGAATAATATTCGAAATTCTGCCCACGGGCATGGATAGCCTCATTCTGGGACCATAAATCCCTGCCCAATGCCTTCTGGTGTTTTGGTGCCGTTTTTATACCATTGTATGGTGCGGGACTGCACATGTCCCTCCATGATAGAGTTACTTCAGGTCACCTTGCTGCTGAGCTCTGACTTGAATTTATTTTCGAAAACAATTACATTGTTTATATTATCTCTGTGGAAAAGAAATAGTTGAAGCTGGGATCGTAGATTCTAGATATTATTATTACATATTATATATAGATATTGGCTGAGCCCTATCCATAATCATATTTTGCAAAGATTAGGTGAAGTGCGATTGGTGCCTGTTCTATGGTGTGGTACAGTGGCTAGAGTTCAAGAACTATCCCGAGTGCTATCGTCGGGTATGTGCGCTGTAGTTTGATGGCTAAGGCGGTTCTTGAAATCCAAGCCATTGCATTATAGGTCACCATTGATCTTTCTATCATACTGTGCATCCATCTTAAAGTCTTGATGCTGCGCCGCCAATGATAAGCATCTGCACAACATTAGTGCCCTCGTAGCTTTTGTTGTGTTGACGTGAAATCTCTACTACAGCTTAGAGTCCAGGATTAGGCCCAGCTACTTAACATTCGGCGGATATCTTAAAAAAGAACTCATTCCGCACTATATTCTTCATGGCTGGTAGACTCCTTCCCCTAATAAAGAGTACGATGGCCGTATTTGAGGTATGGATGTTGAGTCCTCTTTGTATTAAACCGCATAAGATGCTATCGAACTTTCGTCTGGCAATTATTACTATGTCATCCGCATATCCCTGGCAGCGGAGGTGACAGTACCCCTCCTTGTACCACACTGTCCCACGCAGTTTGGCTATGCATCTCTGGATGGCTGGCTGCACCCCCTGTTTATCGAGTGTCACTAAGCCCGATCGAGATGGGACAGAGCACATTTTCTCCACACTCAAAGGCACCATCTACCACCGCAGTCAGCGCATATTGAGCGGTGTCTGTTAATCTTCACACTATATACGCATGCTGGTTCTTCAGACTTACTATTTATTGCTTTCCTTTTTTAAGTTTCTTGCTTGCTTTCTATCTTACCTCCAAATCTAACTTCTTTAATTACCTTTATTTCGCTGCTATTGCGTCACCTTCTTACAGCATCTTGTAGTTGTCAAAAAAGATTTTTTCAACTTTAACCTCAAGTTTCTCCTTACTTATAGTTCTTCAATCATTTCCTCTTGCCATCTGAAAGATAGCCTATTCTCTTCCTATGCACCAGCACAAACAAACACACATACAATCAAATATCTTGCGAAAATCACAAGATGAACGCACAAGTCGAGGGCGGAGTACTTATGTAGGTTGACGCATCAGCAAAACTTAATTAACCGTCAATTCTTATTGACTCACATATTTTCATATACATGCATTTGTTTATATATCTACATATGTATATGTGCGTATGTAAGTCATGCACACGCATGCAGAACTTGCAATCTCTGCATTTCACTTGTCGTCCTGTGGTTTTTTTGGTTTTTTTTTTTGGTAAGTGCCTTCTACTGCCTGCCTTGCCTAGCATTACGTTGGCAGTTGATTGTCGGTCTTTGGCTTCTCGGTCTTCATTTCATTCTCTGCATGGACTGTTATTACATTTCCTTTGTGGGGCTCAAATAAGTTTTTTTCTTTCCATTTGGCTTACCTTTTCTTATAATGTCTCGGATGTATGGACATTTACGGTTATAAAGACAGACACCGTGGTTATTACATATATAAATACAATATACGTATGTACATAATACGAAGTTAAAAGCAGTACAGTTAATCAAAGTAACCCAGTTATTGTAGAGTTTATTTGACGAAAGACTATCCATGAAGCATTGTTGTTTATCGCTTTCTTTTACTAATTAATTTGGTTATCTTCTCTGCTTTTAAAAATCTCTTAAATAACGATAGTCTCTTTCAGATACATTGGTTTTGTCATTTCACGACATGCAAGGGAAATAGTGCAGGACACAATTAGGCTCTAGGCTCCTGCGTTGAAGTTTATATTTACACCTATCGCATTAATAACCGTTCGTGGTAAGAATGATACCCTTTTGGTTTTTAATATTTTTCGAGCCGAGACAATCAAGTTTCCTGAAAAATTATTTGCCCTCGTTTAGCAGGAGCTGTCACCAACTCTTCCTCAGGTCGCTCACCGGAAACACTTGGCGTAAAAGCAATGAAACGTTGCCGTCTACATACTCGTACAGGCGATTGACCACAATGCTGCGTCAGTCTGTATGCACTGGATGAAGTTAAATGTTACCATCTGGAGAACTCAAATAAGCATCTGCCCTCCGATAGCCATTATCGGACTCCAGTCACTACCCATTGCAGGTGAGGAGCTTTAGCTGTCTGGAGAGGCAGCAGGTACCCTGCAGGGAAAGCTATACTAGTTGTGAAATAGAATTCTACCAGTTTGCGTTTCAGCCCAACTAGTTCACGTTCTATCCTTTTTCAATGTTAGCGACTGGTATTTTTAACATTGTGATGTCCTACGAGATGTCAATTGTCAGGCTATGCATCAGCATCTATTAGTAGAAATACTAGTAGCATCATACCAGTTGATGAGATTGTCTGCCAATTCATCCCCCATGAAAATCATTAGTACGCCTTTTTGCTCGCAGCGCTCCAACAGCCGCAATGGCCGACAGAGCAAAGCACTCGCGTGGTTTGCCTAAGGTACCAGGTTCAAGCCCTGGCGCATGGAATTTTTTTTATTTTATTATTTTGTTTAATAATATTTTATTTATTTATATTCTTTATTTACGTTTTTTTGTTATTCTTAAATTTAATTAAAAACATCTTTTTTTTAATATATTTTTTTATGGCACAAGTATTTCTTCCCATATATTTGTTTGTTTCCTTTTTTGTAATGCAACTAGATTTTTAAGTTTGTTATTTGCATTTAAATTGAAATAATTATTCCTACTTACATTGATCTAACTTTAAAAATCTTGACCACCTCCAAGCGGCCTCGAACCTGCGATCCCAGAACCAGAACCAGTAGTCTTCACGTGACGCCACAGCCGACATTTGTAAGAAAAGCAATTAATTGCGTTTTATTTTAGGCTTTGGCAATTCAAAGGCAGATGTCGCTGAACGCTTAAGTTCTTCGAAAATGTCGAACTGGTAGGCACATGCCAGTTTATGAACTAGTATTTTTTCTAACTGGTTTGGGTTATCACTGCAGGGTATTTACCACTTATGAGTGCAAAGGTAGAGGTAGCTGCCGAGCCTGTGGCATCACCCAGAACGTAGCTGTCCTAAAGCGCATTTGGTATCGATTAGAAGTTCTGCTTCCTCAATAAACCATGTTATCTTTGCGGGTACCAAGATTCGTCATCAGAAAATTCCTTTGTACGTGGTTTAGTGCCGCTTTGTATCATGCCTCATTGAACTTGAGATTTACGTACGTTTAGATTTCTACTCTTCTGTCATGCTGGCCCGCCCTCAAGTGTCGGCCTTGGGCTGGTTCCCACTATTGCCCCGATTTGATATGTCAGCCACAGTCTAGCACGATTGCGTGTTAATTGTTTTTGACGATTACATTGGTTGCGTTCATAAGACGTAGCTATTTAGCTCATCTGCTACGAAACTGCTGGCAACTGTTGAACCCAACAATTACGTCTTAAAAACAGCTTGATGAATATGCTGCCAAGTGGACCGCTGATAAATGTAAACAAATGAAATTGCAACAAATAGATATAGTTGCGCCGACACTATTTAGAATTCAACGCTGAGCGGCCGCCGTGTTGAAAAAACCGTTCAATGTTACACTGAATTAAACAGTGGGTAGGTTTAGAAGGTGCAGAAGTTGAGCGCAACCGTTGCTAAAAAAATTAATGATTGTAATGCGTATTCTGAACGGCTTAATACATTAGCTGTCAAATTCAAAACACACAACACGTTGTCTCAAATGATCAGAAAAATATTACGATCATCTAACACGCAACTGTTCAGTTGATCAGAAGTACAAAACAACGCGTTCAGAAGGTGCAATCGCAACAGTTACTGAGCTGTTGCGCCTTCTGAACGTGCCCAGTCTAAAATTATACACCAAACATCTTAAAAGCGTAGTATTATTATAAAATATTTTAGTTACTTTATCACGTCAGTAATATAAAATACAATAAGTTTGTTTGTAACTGACACCTAACAAAGCGGCGTTAAATTTAATATAAGCGGCGTAAACATCTTAGAAACGTAGTATTATTATAAAATATTTTAGTTACTTTATCACGTCAGTAATATAAAATACAATAAGTTTGTTTGTAACTGACACCTAACAAAGCGGCGTTAAATTTAATATAAGCGGCGTAAGCCTTTTTGATCAGCTGTTTAGGCTAAGCTCAACACGTTGAGTTCAGGTAGCGTAAAAATTTTCCGCTGGAAAAAATGGCGGAAAGTTGCCAACTGTTGAGCTGAGCTTAACTACTCAACTGTTCGTTTCTAAGACAAGTAGCCAACGGTTGGGCAACAGCTACGTCTTATAAACGCGCCCATTGGCGCAGCATAGTTTAGCACTGTTCGGCCGATCGCCTTGCATGTATGTTGCTAACAGTGTCGCTTTATCGGCTCCTCGGCTGCTGTCGGCTATCGACTTGAGGGATTTTGTTTCTGGTGCATGGTTTGCTGCTTGTGGAAAAGGTATAGGAATAAGGGAAGGCCATCTAAAGTGACACCCAAGATGCTGTGGTGCTTTACATGCGGTATTTTTGCGCTCTCGATGTAGAGTTAAAGCTTAAGATCACTGGTCGATGTGATGAATAACGCAAATTTTGAGGCGAAATGTTATTTTTTTTGGTAGTGGAAAAAATTAGAATAATCGAAAAGGCAGTATGTTATTAATTTCACCGAAAAGGCTGTAGAGTTTGGTCAGAACGCGTCAAAACAGCTCTAGAATTTGGCCTACAGTTTGATTAGTTTGGCGGCAATAAAGCGAATATTCTGGGCTTGGTGGAGAAAACACGCGCTCGAATATCTGCATTCTGTATATTGCAGGCTAAAGTATTACTCTTTACCAACTCATTACCAACGTAAATGTATACAAAGAGAGAAAATTTTCGGGACGTGTTGTTAAAGGACCTCGATGATAGAGATAAAGCCTGCATGGTTAGAAAAATGCTATTGCATTCTTGTCAACTCCATCTTTTCCAGTTCCACTTGGTCTACGGGTCTTGATACGAAATTTATAGGCCATCGCGTATTGAGAATGCAGACTTATATTGCTCAATATCTTCTACTGCCCTACTTCTCTAAAACTCTACACTTTTCGTAAGCTATGTATGCCGAGTATTTCTTTGGAGAGTTTCGTTGATTTAGTCCTAAATCGCTTTGAGAAAAGGACTCTGGGGTAATTTTGCTGAAGCACTCTACCTTGACGAGAGCAAAGGTTTAACAAATAAGGCAGGCTCCCAGGTCTGTAACGTAAATTCGTGAGTACTTTCAAAAGTTTTTAAGAATAAAGGCTGACCAAGTAATAGGTCGTCATTTTCTCACAGCGCGACCGAATTAAAGCCAGCCTGAATATGTCAGCGTCAAGTTAATTTTTTCGTACTCGAAACACCGATGGGTTTAAAATGAGATTTGCTTTGAAAACTGTTGTTTCAATGAAATAAAATCTGGAATGGGATTTAAGAAATGGAAATTGGACATAGCCTTTCCCCACAGTGCAGCGGTAACTTACTTTCGGCAGTTAACTGTCGATTTGCTCTAGAAAGGGTGAAAGTAAACCACCAGATGAGAGCTGAATCGTCCTGTTGAAATAGCACTTACTTTATCTCATCGCTCCCTTCAACAAAAGAGGAATAACTCACTCTAATAGTCCACGAAAGGCGTGGCTGCCTTGACTGTAGATCCACTAAGCTTTTTAATAGTAGTACGTTTTAATTAAAAAAATGCTTCTAATTAATATAAATTATTCTTGAAATATAACATCATTGTTCCAGCAGTATAAAAAATTTTAATTTCACATTCAGTGGTGCCGGAAATTTAACACAAATACATAGGTATGTAAAAACGGAGGCTATAAATAAATACCCATTATTTACCGGGTAGCTATCACATTGAAAATCAACATTCGCCTACAGTAGCTATAAATTGTATTTAATAGCTAACGCTAAATGCAGTTAAAATGGCAACAGTAAAATTTTGTTTGTAAGTGTTTGACGCCCGTCAACCTACTCGCGGTCTCCTATGAACCCGTATGTCCTTTTTACGAGGCCTAGTTTTAAATGCATATTTGTGTTTGTGTTAGTATGCGTGTACATACATACATATTTAGTATGCACGTGTCTTTCTATCGCATGCCATATTTACACTGTCAAGCTAAAACTTTTTTCGCTTGCATTTTGCATGCGACATTCATCCACAGCTTATCGCATGTAAACATAGCTCAACAGCGGCCCAGCTGTGTTATGTAAATAATAATTTTTTCATGAAGCATTTTGGACTGGTATTTTTTTGTATTAGTACACGTACATATGCGTATACATCTACTTATGGGTTAATTTGTTTTTGAATTTCGAATATAGATATGTTACTGCAATTTTAGCATATTAAAAATATATAGCTACTGAGCACTGGTAAAAATATGAAATTTAAAATCTTGCAATTAAAAAAAAAATTGGGTATTTTATCCACAGTCCAAATAAAGTCGATTCAAAAGTTAGTTGCAGCTGTTTTAATAGATATTCTATTGAAAATTTTATGTAAAAAAAAAAATGGAGCTAACTTTATCGACTTTATTTGGACTACGAATACGCCACTTTGTTGTTAAAATTAATTTCATTTTATTCTTGAACATTTATTGTATACAGGTATTTATCAAAACATGACCAAAAAAATTGGAAATCGAATGTAAACTTTGTAGCAAATTTTTTAAATGGTTTTTGCTATTTATAATTATTAATTTTCTTTTAGTATTAAAGAAATAAGCTGGAATCTCAAACACGTTTTTCTTTCAAAATTTGAAAATGTATTTTAGTTAAATACATCCTATTTATAACTCAATTTTATTTATTTAATCGGAAACTGGAATTGGATATTAAATTTTGATTTGAAATTACAAAAAAAAAAATATTTAATTATAGTCCGGTCACAAGATTGGTACATTTTTTATTTGGAGCTTTTAATGTTTTTTTTTAATATAGATTTCCTTTAGTTAACTGATTTTATTATTTTAAACAGAATGTTTTTTAAATTTAACTTTCTTTTATATTAGATTTTTTTTTCTAAAAAAGAAAAAAAAAAATTTTTTAAGTTACTTTCAGCTTTTGAAATATTTTGTCTTTATAGCTTTTTTAATTGTTTTCTTTTTATTATTTTTTTATAATTTCTAGTTTTTATTAAAGGTATAAAAAACTTATTTATTGCTAAAGGACAAACAGAACAACGCTAAGACCTCCTCGCAGATCTTTCAATTATTCTTTCCAAAAACAGAAAAGAGCTTTCAGGATAGTTGCCAGAATTGACAATTGTCTAACGAAATACTTTTGCATTTCGAAAGACTGTGGTGTGGTGAAAGAAAGCTGCCGGAACCGCCCTGTTGTTTTAAATTCAGTCCTTCAAAATATTTACGTGATTGTAATTTATTTAGTTTTCTTTTCCTCTCTGTACTTTTTAAGGCATAAAACTTTCCACTCAACACTAAAATAAATTTTAATTTATATAAAATATAAGTGCCTGCCACGGAGCTTATATAAGTTTATGTTCCTTTTTGCCTGCATGCAAGCCGGTCCTTCAACTGGCCGCCATTCAAAAAGCGCAGCAAAGCGTGAATGTGTCTGCAATTTTTTATTGTGCGCACATATGAGTCTGTGAATGTACAGTTAATTTCATTTGTACACATATAAGTAAATATATTTTTTTATATATACATATATGCGAGCGTGTCGCTTTACATTGTTGCCAAGTCTAGTCTGTCGCCTTTATGTGCTTATTCCTGTATGCATGTATGTATATATGGAAATGCACTTGCGCTTTTGTATGTGTGAATTAATTTTTTAATATGTTCACATGCAATTTTTCTTTTGTCTTTCCGGTCGTTGTTCTTCGCGCTGTTGCATGTGCACCGTGCATCTGAATTGTCGTTGACTGGCTGCTGGCTGAGCACCAGTGTTGGTGTTGATGATAGTAAAGAGCGAATACACTGTGGGTCAAAGTTATATATAGAAGTGCGAAAAACCTTCTGAGGCCTACTAAGAGGTCACGTTGTCATTAGAAGGCACGGCGAGAGGCTAGGGGATCCAACAACGACTTCTTCAGAAGGGACCTACTATGGGAATGTCCTGCACTTTTCTAAAAGACAGCGAAAGTTATTGTGCTCATATCCACTTAACCTAGATAGACACCATTGAAGCGGTATAGCTGTCACAGAGCGCCAAAATATACCCGCGCCAATTGCAAAACCATCAAGTTTGTTAAGAACCCAGAGCTACAGCAGGGGCAATAGCACATCCCTTTGCGGAGTACTTCTTGTAGTTTTCGTAACCACGGATTCTGTGCCGTTTATTACTCTACCCTTGAGTATTGAGTCTATCCACTGTGAACTGCTGGTTGCCGTACTCCCCAGCGATCTCTTGATTGAATCTGGATAATCTCAGGGCATAGCTGGAGAAACTATTACTGGTTGAGGTACTGAAAAGCCTCTAGGATATCGACGGTGGTTAGTGTCTCATCCATGTATGTATTTCTAGTACACCGCCATCAGATAGCCATCAGAAGCTGTTTTTATTCAAGGTAAGCTTAGAAAAAATGTCACCTGCCAAATTCGTTGTAGGACCCTGGAGCAGCTAAAGGGATTAGTTGAGATGAGTTTACTTGAGAATGTAGGTGCTGAGGTGCTGTTTGTTACCCTAGTTGGTGCTAACGATACTAAAATGTATGTCTCTCTTCGAACTTCACGAGAATTTTCACTGGTAGCGCTTACGTTGGAAGTAGTATATGTATATATACGTTTCCCTTCGTCCTTAAGCCACTGCGACAAAGGTGCGCTTACAAACAGCTGCAATAAAGATTCAAGTTAAACGCCATCAGCGAGATTTTCGCTTTTTTCGAAGTTAAAATATAAGAGAAACTATCTCTCAATCAAGTTTACGCAGCCACTGCATAATAAAAAACGGGCAGAAATCATGAAACAAGCCCACTGTAAGTCCGCGACCTCAGGCTCATGTATAAAAAAATTTGCACTAAGACCACGAGTGAGTGAGTGAGTGTCGGTTGACCAATGAATTTTTTCTCGCCGATTTTTTTTTCACATATCAACAATATTCACTGCTTTCATTACATACGATTATAGAATTTCCAAAAGGAAAAATTGTTGTTAAGGCTCGCCATTTGCAGCATTCATTTTGGTACACCACTGCCATATACATACATACATACATGTGTACACATGTATGATCATTAGCGTGGTCCAAAAATACATGTGGGGAAAAAGTAAAGTCGGAATTTTTAGCTCTCACCGCCTAGGATTGTTCCATATCGAAAAATTAAACCCTAATTTTTTTATTTTAAAATGAAAATAATATTTAGAGGTCGCTCAAAGCACCAAAGTTTTCCATGTATTTTATATGGGGAAAAAACCACTTTTCGTAGAAATGGTATAGAATAGTTAAAAATTAATATTTTTCTACCAGAAAACTCTGCTTATCTACAGGAGATTCCCAATAATAATACCTAGTTTTTTATTTAACCATATTTTTATTGCTACTATATTTTTTAGGTCCGCCAAAACCCACAAAACCCCGAAAAATGCAATGGGGCGACCAATAATAAATCGTTAGTAAAAACAATTGGGTATTATTACTGAAAGTCTCCTGAAGAGAGCCAAAGTTTTCTGATCGAAAAATATTGATTTTCAAGAATTCTAACCATTTCTACGAAAAAATTTATATTTCCCATATAAATATACGTGGAAAACTTTGAGAACTTTGAGCGACCTTAAAATATTTTTTGATTTCAAAATAAAAAAAGTAAGGGTATACTTGTTTTCGATAAAGAACAATCCTAGGCGGTGAGAGCATCATAATTCCGAATTTACTGTTTTTGGACCACCCTAATGATCATACACAAACTAGTGTATGAGTTAACTTACTATTTTGCTTCATTTCCCAATTCAGCAAAAATATTTTAGAGGCCCAACAACAATAAAACAAAAAAAACCTCACTCGTACAGTCACAAGCACTTAAGGATGTTTTGTTTTTGTTGTTACCGTCTCTTTTTTGGTGACACTTTACGAACATAAAAATAATGAAAATAAGATTGACAGCATAATATGCCGACAGGCTGTCTGCATCAGCGATTCGATGGTAGTGGCAAATTCATGGTATGAAAAGGAGTTGCCATACTCTATGTATTTAGTACATACAAATATATGTACATAGCTGATCATTGCTTGAAGTGAAGTTGGTTGAGTGTATGGCTGAGTTGTTGAACCGACAGTGGCTAGATTTTTACAGTCGATACTTGTAGTCGAGTATTTTGATATGTTTGCATTTCTTATGCCTACGTACATACATAGTACTTGAGTTGGAATTAAAATTTTTATACTTATTTTTACTTTTTCTTTTATTATATATTTAATTTTTTTAGTTGTGACTTTTTAACGACTTCCCGACCAAATGTGCGCACACGCAAAGACAAACATGTCATAACATGCCCTGCAACAACAAGGTGGCCAATTTTCCGAAAAGGGCCATCCAATTTTGGATCTTTTGTATTTTCTTAATTACGAATAAGCATCTGCGAAGTGCAGAACGAAATCGTTTGCAAACGAAAAAGTTTCCAAATATAAATGGACTAGTCCAAAACCAGATAATAGAGAACAGTTAAGCACAATAGGACTATCTTACCAATGACACGCCAAAGATAAAAATGACAGTTGGAAGGGGAATTATGAGGGACTAGTACTGGTAACAATAGAGACTATGCGAGGGCTTACCTAGGGTGAGTCCGAATTGCTGCAGGGTATGAAACTACAGGAATAAAATAAATGTACCTACAATGTAGGTCCTACATGTATGTATATGTACATGTGTATATGTTTTTATGTTTCTTGATGCCTTGCTTGTGTTAGTATTGAAAATTGTTACTTTAGATTTTTATTTAGATAAAAAAAATTTGTCAATGTTATTGTGGCTTGTTAACATTTTATTTTTAATATTTTTATTGAGCTTTGTACCACGATTGTTTTATTAGGAAAAATTGAAAAAGCAACAAAGTCTAAGCGGTAGAAGTTATAGCACTATTTCGGAGATCACCACATCTCCTCATCAGACTTCTTTTTTCTAGACTTCAGCAGGAATCGAACCTGCGAATTCGATGTTCAAAGTCAGAAGCGTTAACCACTGAGCTATGTACATCCCGTAAACTCTTGTTGCTAATTCATTTTCCTTATTCAACCAACTACTATCAAGTGCAGCTAAAAAAATAAAAAAAATTTAGTTTAATTAAAATGGCTACAGCGCAACTTATATAAAAATATTGAGATTTACATGTGCATGTACATTTATTGGGGCGGGTCAATTGACAAATTTTTGACAATGCGCGTATAGCACAGATAGCACAGAAGAATTTTACATGTAATTCTAAGCAAATTTTCTGAAGAAACCATGGGTCTATAATCGATTTTGAGTTTGCCAATTTGCGAGAATTGGTTTTCAAGAAAATGTGAAAATTGTCATTATTGCGCTCTCTCGGGGAAGTATTAAAAACTCCTCATAGCATGTTTTTTTTTACAAAACTTAGGCACTGATTTACCAAACTACAGAAAAATGCTAAGAAACCCTATTTTCGCCATTCGGCAAACTAAAATTGACTTTAGACACATGGTTTCCTCGGAAAAGTTGCTTAAAAATCCTTCTGTGCTATACGCGCATAAAAAGAGATATTAAGATTTACATCATGAGGTGAACCAATTTGAAAATAGCTTCAAAAATCGAGTTTATATGAATAAAACTTGTTTTTAAACTTTTTCTTTTCAAAAAATCATCTCAGATGATAGAAGAGCTTAAGCTTGAAAGGTCTACATAAAAATGTTTAAAAAGTGTATCAATATAATGAGATTTTTTGAGGTATTCTAAAACCAGTCCAGCTCACGTAAATCTTAATATTTTTCCGAAATGTTTGGGGGAAGATCCAAAATATCATAGATTTTAAAATTCCGGTGGAAATAACAATTTTTTTGGTTAGGCACCCTAATATACATATGTACATACATACACGCTTATCTAGTATTTTTTGATACTTCTAAAGAAAGACCTTCCTCACATACGTTTTATTTATTGATATCGACACAATTATCGTAAGTGCTATCTATAGGCCGTTCACACCAGGCTATTGTGGTTTTCGTCGGAGCCGGTAACTGATGATAGTATTGTGGACTTTAGGCGTTAACGGAGAGAGCGCTTGATTATTGGAACGATGGTAGAACTGTTAACGTCAGTGCATTGCGTCGGCAAACGGCGAGTCTGACGGTAAGCGCCAGTTTAGCCATCCAAAATATCCTTCAGTTATGTGAGAAATCCGCTTGAATAAAGCAGAATACCAAGTTCATATATCTTTAGTAGAAAAGTTCTCTTGAAAGTCATCAAAGGAAGAGCCTCTTCCAAGTTTCTGTGCCATTTAGGAGTATGGCTTGATGAAAGGTTTTGTACAGTGAAATTTTTAATCCTCGAGCGAGTATTCTAGTTTTCAATTGCCTACCGAACCCATAATAGAACCTCTGCTACAAAGAATGTGGACTATTTAAATGCTCCTAGGTGGCGGCTGAATTAATGTCATTTTAAAAAGATAAATAATATTTGTTTAAAAAAGATAAGTCAAAATTTTGATACTTATTTGCCTCTCCGAAATCAGTGAGCCACCGTACATCCTATTCCACACATTTAATTTGTTGGTAGTGCAAAATGTAAAAAGTATAAAATGAGTAGCGGTAGTCCGACAAGCGACAGGCTGCCAAGCGAAAGGGTGACAGGATAAGAGGCCAAGCAAACGGCTCTACCGCGTGCTACTTTTGATGGCAATGTACTCAAGCGCACACACACAGTTACACATTTGCATGCATGGCTTTGAGTAAGTACCCTGCAGGAAATTGCGCTAGTTCAGAACTAGCTCATTAGGAGGGGGTACTGGTTCTCGATCTATCCCAACGCAATGCTTTCAACTGTCTCTTTTTACATGGCGATGTCCTACGAAGTGGAAATTGGTTACCTCTGCAGAACTTTGGAACTAGTTCTGAACTGATTCCATTTTCGACAGTTCTGGGCCAATAAGTTTTTTTATGAGAAAACATTTTTAAGCCAAATTACTGGATATTTTTTCTTTTCTGAACTTTTTTCGTTTTGAACAGATCTGCAACAATAGGTTTTTTATGAAAAAAATTTAGATTCTCAGATTTTTTGATATTTTTTAATTTTTCCTGTTCTTTTACAGATTGCATTTTATTTATTTATTTTTATTCTTTTATTTTATTTATATTAAATTTGATCTTTTTCTCTTAAATTTTTAAGCGGAACTCAACAATTTAAATTTATTAAATCTGAAAATCACAACTGCCTCCACCGCGAATTGAAATAGCGACCAACGATGTTGGAGTCGGAGGTCTTCCCGCTGAGCTATTTTCGTATTGTACGAGAAGTGAGAATTTGTGAATTTACTTTTCAAGAGAGCTCAACTAACACACCGAAAGTTTCAACTGTCCCTCTCTGCAGCCGTTTTGCACTAGTTCAGAGATAGTTCTGACATGTATAGAGCGGAACTAGCGCTTTAGGAGACTGTCTCCAAATTTTACTGCAGCGTAAATACTTAGATACATATATACATGAACAGAGGTTCATTTCTAAATGTACATATGTATGGATATGCAGTCATGCGCAAAATAATAGGAATACGACATTTTGATCAGTTTTTACTACTTTTCTTTTTCTTGTTTTATATTTTTCTTTTGTTTGTTTTATATTTATTATTTTTTATAAAAGTACGGCTAATTATTTAACCAAAACCATATAAGTCCAAATTTAAAACATTGAGAGAAACCAGAAAAATTATAAAAAAGTTTAACTACAACAAGAAACTTTTTATTAACTGTTTTTAAAATTATTATATTCTTCCATGCAAAATTGTCGATCACACTTTGTATAACGCGCAATACCATCAGCAAAAAAAAAAATCGATAATCAACGCGAATTCTTAGCCCTTGCACTTTATTGAGCAAATTTTTAATAGGCTGTCAAACAGCACACTTAGAAGTTTTCTAAAAAATCGGAATAAAAAGTTTGCTATTGTAATTTTTTTTTTAATTTTAAAATATTTCTACAGAGTTTTAAGTTTGGCTTATTTGTTTTTTGTTAGATAATGAGCTGCATTTTTATAAAAGAATAATAAACATTAAACAAACAAAATAAAAATAAACACAACAACAAAGTAACGTAGTTTATGAAATTAAATGTAATGGTAAGGAGAACGAAGAATGCGGAAAGGTGTACATAGGAACAACTAAGCGAGCCCTAGGCACGCGATTAAACGAACATGAAACAGATATAAAAAAACAAAAAACTAGTACAGCGCTTTCACAACACATATGAACTACTGGGCACTCAGCAGATTTAGCAAACACAAAAATTATCGACATAGAAAAACGAGAAAAAACCAGATACACATTAGAAAGCTTAAGGATCTTACAAAAAAGGGGAAACACAATAAACAAAAAAGAAGACACCGATGACATTTCTGCCGCCTACTTGTTATGCTTATAGAATTCAAATTTAGTTTTTAGTTTAGTCAAAGCTACCACAGAAGGTGGTATGGATTAAAGTAGATTTAGTTAATTTAATGACGAATTTTATGTGAGTATTTTTTTGTGTTCAATATCTCAGATGTTCTTTTTGCAATTTTTATATGTACTTATGTATATGTATGTGTATTTGTTCCTTTACTTACTATGTATGTATTTATATTTTTGTAACAGATAATAAAATAAACACGCCCCTGAAGATGCTAAGAAGATTAGCGAAACGTTGGGCCGTAAGTGAAATAACGTCGTTTTATTTACACTAAAAGAACAGATCAGACAAGCCTATCACAAACTAAAAGATTTTCACAAAATATAAACTGATCGGATATACATAAATAAAGAAACAAAATAAAAATAGTCAAAAAGTCGTGTCGCTATAATTTTTCACATGACTGTATGTACATATTTTGCATTTGAGTGTCTGTAAGCTTGTAGGCTGGCAGCCAGGTCTTCATGTTACTGACGCTTAATGCTTGGCTTGTCAGTGCTTTGTTTTACCACTTTTTTGATATATTTCACGCTAACAGTAAACTACATATAACTATGTAGGTACATATATACATAAGTTCATGTACAGCACATTTCATCTATATAGACCATTGTGGAACAAAATTGTTTAACGTTTTTGTGGCTTTAATGAAAAAAATTTACATGACTTGATGGCTTGGTTGGTTGGCTGGCTGGCCTGTTGGGCCGCAAAGCGGTATTAAAAGGCGCTAAAGAGGGGCGTAAAGAGTCAAAAGGATGCATGTTGATGCAACTAAAAGTGTAGCTTTAGATGAATAGCATCCTAAAATGACAGCGGCCAAATGCAAAAAAATATATAAAATGCAAAAGAAAATAGGACATGTTTGGCTGTTAAAAAATTCGACTTTTGTTGACCGAGTGGCTGTTGCTGCCACCAGTTAACAGCGACTAGTCCCGTTGTCATGTCGTGCATCAACATATTTCAGTTGTCGGTCACTGTATATTTCGAGCCCTAACCGCCAAAATAACGTAAGCGACATTTTTTCAAAATTTTCTTTTTGATGCAGAAATATTCCTAGAGCATCAAGATGCATTTCTGCATCAAAGATAAAATTTTGAAAAATATGTCGCTTACGTTATTTGGCGGTTAGGGCTCGATTTGTATGCCACAATTTATTTTCTTCTTCTCTTATACCAAATTGGAAATTCCAGTATTTATTGTAATTTTGTGGCAAAGTAAACCAAGATAAATCAAGAAAAAAATTGTTAAAAATATATCAACTATTTAATGTTGCTTGTTTGAAAGGGGACAAGAAAAAACTGCCATTATCAAAATGAGTTGCAGTTAATGAAAAATGCCGCAGTTGCTGTCACTCGCGCCGCATGTCGTTTGTCAATCGAGAGAGTATGCAGTTCTTTTTTGTGTATAAATTTTTGTTCTTTTAGTTCTTTTGTTCTCTATGAGCACAAACAAAAGAAAATAATGATTTCAATTAAAGCGAATAAGGAAGCGAGTGGATCAGTTATTTAGGTTATCTTTAAATAAAATTAATTCTAGCTGTAATAAAGTATATATTAAAGGATTTAAGCTCATAATTTCCTAAAAATGCTAAGGTGGTCTAAAAATGTGTAGCGTCAGGAATTCAATAGTGTTTGATTTGGTCGATAACAAATATGCCTTATTTGAGAAGAGCTGAATTGCATTCCTTTCCAATATTTTAAATAGATATTGTCAGTATGTTCTTTAATATAATAATAATATTAACAGTTTTTTTTTCTATCAAAAAATCATTTATATTAATATTATAAAACTTATCGATGAATATAACTATGGTTATTGTCCGATCTTCGGTCATTTGATATGCTGTACCAAAGCCAACAACTGCGCCAAGTTTGGAAGAAATTAGAGCAGCGGTTACCAAGATATATATTTGTAACCATAAGTGGGCGTGGCTACGCCCAATTTCCAAAAATTTACAATATTCTTATTTTTCGTTTAAAAATTATTGTAAATATCAATTTTGAGTGCATAATCTTCAGTGGTTACCAAAATATCGCAGGTTTCGTATTTCTGAAAATTACCGTTATATGGGAGGTAGGCGTGCCTATTGTCCGATTTAGCCCATTTTCAATACCATCCGTCCTACGCCCGAGAGAAGTGCACGCACAAAGTTTCGTTAAGATATCTCAATTTTTACTTGAGTTATCGTCTGCACAGACGGACGGACGGACAGACGGACGGACGTACAGACAGTCACCGCTAAATCGATTTCTCTTTTCATTCTGATCATTTATGTATACATTTTTCTATATCTATCTCGATTCGTTTTGCCTATTACAAACAACCGTTATGTGAACAAAGTTATAATACCCTTGTACACAAGTGCGCTCGGGTATACAAATAATTATATACTCGCGAAATTAAGGACTTATTTAGAAATTTCAAAGATTTCTTTAATTCAAAAAATTATTTAAAAAATCATAGCAAATTTAGGATAACAATATTGGTAGCAAATGAAATACAAAATACTGTAGAATTAGAAGGAAAATATGAAGTTATTTTAGCCTTGAATACCCTAGGAAATTTCTAATATTTGTATTTGAAAAAAGTATATGTTACGTACCCATATAAAAACGTCATCTTCATCCCTGAATTTCATACTTCTAACCTTGTTAATTGAAAATAAAACAATTAAATAGAAGGGCATTTTTAAAATTTATTCGTCCTTGTGGACCAAATTTTTTTTTATTTATTCTACAGAATTTCTTTTTTTTCATTTGGTACCGAAATTGTTAGTCCACATTTACTGAATTAAAAAAAATTTCAAAGTACCAAAAATCCTAATGCCAAAAAGAAAAATTAAAAAAAGCAGTTTTACTACATTAGACTCCTAGTTTTGTAAGCATATCTATTGCTTTGCGTTTTTTGAAATTTTTTGGTTTCTATCGTACGAACACTAAAAAGAAATTGCTTTGGGTGTACAATTTTATACACATTGCCTTTTAACATATTTAACACTCAATACATAAACATTTCTAACTACTTACCTCGAAATATTAACACTGTCCTCCATGTAGTTTTTTTTAGCTTTTGTTTCACACCGTATCCGCGGGACTGTATTTTTTTTTTAGGGTACTTTTCCCGCCAATTTCCTTGTGTGCGATGCTTTTATGTGGCTTTGTTGGTTTATTTTGCTAATGTGCCGATATTTAACGGTCCCTGACACATGCCTTGACTGCGTTGTCGTCGTTATTGTCGTTTAAGCCAAACAAGTTAAGTGTTTTTTTTTTTTATAGAAGGATGGGTGAATTATTTCATAAAGGGTAGGTCGATTTAAAGAATGAATAGAAAGTTCTGAACAAATATACTTGGCATACATTTGTCTTTACAAATAATTTTACTTGGCCTCGCAGTTTTAAGTTATGTTTTTAGTGTTGAAGATCGACTTTTTCTTCAGATTCTTTTTTTTTGCATTAATAAAGGGTAATACCTGAAAGATTCCGAAAAGTTCAGGAAATCACCAAAAATACCCGAAAAGTGATAAAATCCCGAACAATTCCAAAAGGCCCAGAAAAAATAAAAAAGAGGATTCCCGAAATGTCCTGGGAAACACCGGAAAACTATCGAAAAAAAATTTAAAAGTTACCGAAAAATTCTCAAAAATGAACTACCAATCCCCAAAAACGCCGAAAAAGTCCCGAATTAATGTTCTACAGACCAAAATAGAAATCCCGTAAATAGAATGCCAAAAAAAACGGTACATTTTGCTGTTTAATTTTGTGGCAAAACTTAACATAAAAGTTTTCTTTTGGATCTACAAAAATAACGACAAGTGAAAAGAAATTCCGAAAAGTCCCGAAGAATTAAAAATGAAGATTTCTAAGAAAGATTTCTCAAAAATACCTGGAAAAAATCGATGAAACCCCTAAAGATACAAAATGAATTATGCACCCCAAAAATGTCTGAATGGCATACAAAAATAGAGAAGAATGGGAAAAGTCAGGGGAGTTCGAAAAAATATCATAAATTTCCGAAAGCTGATCTAAAATCAATAATCAATATCAAATCCCGAAACACAAAAAATTCGAAAAATGGAAAAAAATAAATAAAACAATAAAAGAGAAATCAAGGAAATAAACACGAAAAAATTAAGGAAAAACACAGAGGTTTCGAAAAATATCAAAAGTTTCCGAAAAGTTATTCAAATAAATGATGAATCTTAAATGCCGAAGAAGAACTAAACAGTTAAAAAAAAGGTTATCAAGAAATCTGAAGAAATGTTAATCTGATTAACGATTAAAAATTAACGATTAAAATGGTAATCGCGATTAACGATTAAAATTAATTAATCGTAATCACCTGTGCGATTAATGATTAAACTTTTTTAATCGTTAATCGATGGCTGTGATTATGATTACTTAATTTTAATCATTAATCGTTAATCAAATTAAAAAGAAAATGGGTCAGTTTGTCCAAATTTAAAACCAAACACAAGTTATAGTATTTTTTTTGTGTTTCCCGTTTGTAAAGACACATAATATATAAATTAAAAAATTGTTATTTTTGTTATTAGTAATAGATAAACTGAGAACTTTTACAACCCATCGCACATGTGCAGAGAGGTATTAAATCCTACGTTTCAAAATGTCTGTTGGAATAGATCATAATGAAAATGCTTTGATTGATGAGGAAAACCGACTTAGCTATACTCGATTAACTGGCCTTGTGTGCTAAGAAAAATTCCAGCACAAATTAATTAACCACCAAACCCACTTAATCAAATTAAGGGTTAATGATTGAAAATTAATTTTGAATTCGCGATTACGATTAACTGTTTAATCAGATTAAAATAAATCATGATTAACTGTAATCGGATTGAATTTAATCGAATTAACTAATCGGTTAAAAAATCAATCGATTTGTGCCAACTCTGCACACAACTATAAATGTAAATCGGAAATCCCGAAGAGAACCAAAAAAAGGTAAAAAAAAAAAATCTCTAAAAGATCTAAAATTCAGAAATCCAGAAATCTAGAAAATCTTTAAAATTACGAAGCATTTCCTTGAAAAAAGTAATAAACAAAAATCAAGAAATTCCGAGAAATCCAAAAAAATAGTACAATGAAATAGTAGTCCAGAAAAATACCAAATGTTACCAAAATAAATTATGAATCTCCGAAAATTCTGAACTGTTCCTCGAAAATAGGATATATTTTATTTCCTAATCAAAGGACAATAAAAGTTTCCGAAAAGTCTCAAGTAAATGGACAGATAATTTTATTGACCGTTTTTGATTTGGACAATCTCACTGAAGATCATCCGATAGTATTTGAGTTAAATCTCGAAAATTATCAGAACTACAGTTAAAGTTTGCTTGGAAATGGGCTACCTACCTTGGATTGAAACATTCTTGTTTACGAAAACGCGATACTCGGCTTTGGTGTTTACTTTAATAAAGTAATGGTAATGGTACAATAGGGATAGCTTTGTACATCGAAAAGAATGTCGGTAATGAAAAAGGAAATGATAACATTGTTTGAGTCTTATTAGTTCACGACTGATATAAATATGCTGAACAAAACAAAGAATAATCCATAGTATTTAACATCTAAATATTTTGTTGAAAGCCAAGTAAAGGATTTATTTCACAACAAAAATTTAAATTTTTTCGTTCAACTATTTTGTAAGCTAATACTCGTACATAAATAGGGTTCAGCAACTGATAATAATGGTTTTAATATTTTCATAAATTTCTTTGTAATTGACAAAGCTTAATGCCGACCATCCATCGGAATTCGGGGTTTGTATTTCACTTTTCCAGTTATACAGGCAGGTTTTGGAATCCGAAAGAAAGGCGAAATGAAACTCGTACAGTGAAACACAGATATTTTTAAATGCTAAACTTTGTCTTTAAATTTGTTGTCATTTATTGCCCAATGCAAATTCGGCAAATGCTTTTATCTACCCCAACCATCCCAGCGAAGTATTTAAAAATAAAAAAAGTATCTGCAAAAGAATGCCGGGTGACAATTATTGTCTCCGCTGTGTATAACGAACAAATGGTGGCGAAAAGGCAAAACAATAGTGACAGCCCGAGAAATAATGCTAAAAAAATAATGCGAAAAAGAAAGAAAAAGTTCGCATAAAAAACCATTGCAACACGCCTAACAGTAGACAATAACCAAGCAAATAACCGGCGACGCCTAGCGGTATGCAGCAGCTTGGCGCTGACGGTCATTGTGTGACGCCACAAGCGCAAATTGCTGGCTGCTTCTTTTCCGCAAAGTGATTTAAATTTTCTTTTATTTTTTATTTTTGCGAAGTTTATTCATCGTTTTGACTCTGTTTTTTGCGCTTATTTTTTATTACATCTTATTTGCAACTTTATTTGATTTGTTGCAATTTTTATTTCCTGCCTTAATTTTCGAAAAGTTTTTATTTTAATTTCGCAGTACGATTATTTTTTCTTGCTTTCGCAGTTTCAATTTCTTTTCGCCATCAATTTGTCTCGACGCGCCGCCATCGCTGCCATTCAAAAAGCCAAGCGGAAGCGACAACATAATGCAACTTGGCTTTTATTGCTGTTCCATTTGGTGTTGCCACGCCATTACAACAGTTGCAGCTACAGCTGGTGCAATTGTTTTGGTTCTTGTTGTTGTTGCAACAAAATTACAATCGCAACAATGGCAAGGCTGACGTCTCTGTAGCTGTGACAGGCGTTGCTGTTGTTAATGTTCTTGATGTTGTCGCTGCTCTCATTTCCCGCAACATTTTTTTTATTCGTTTTTAAATTTTTTCTTCTTTTTGACAATTTTTTCCGTTGCCAAATTGCATTCGCCGAAATTGTGGTTGTTGTGATTTTCGCAACAAATTTGTCACATAAAGTAAAGGAAAGGAGAAAGAAGCAACGCCAACAGCGGGAATGTAATATATTTATATGCGGCGTCGAAAGACGCGCCGAACGGGAGTAGGGGGGAGTTGGGTATTGCAGAGCGGGTCGCTGCGTCGGTACGCTTACCATTCGCATACAATTTAAAAGGCGATTGCTGTCTGTGGCATTGCAACTTGCCGCAATGCCGATTGGGACACAAATGAGCAGCTAAAGCTGGGTGTTTGGGGTGCACTGTGGAGGAGAGGAGGGTTGTTAAATATATTTAGGAGCATGGCATCCAGTGCCGCAAAGTGTTTTGTGGCATGTGGCAATCGGACTAAAAGTTGACAACTTTTACGCGCTGACAGCACAAAATGTGTACCATGGTTGTCGTTGCAACTATTTCGATATTGCGCTGCCTGTTACATAGTTTTCCTGGTCGGAAATATATGTAAAGCTATAATTGCATTTGTGCTATTTTTTAGTTTTTAGTTGATTATTTGTCAACATAGTTTAAACTTCTTTATTACGTATATTGATTGTTTAAAGTATCAATAAGGATCAGATAAGAAATAATTTTTTCACTTTTTGTTTGCAAAAAGTCGTTTGCAATGCTCTTCACAAAAATCTTGGGAGAAAAATAGTGGAAATGAGTTTTAATACTACAGCATTATTTTTTTGCAAAAAAAAACATCACCGGAATCACGGAAATGGTTGACAAATAAGGGGACTGTGCACTATCAATTTCAGTGGTGAAGGTTTAAAAGACGATTGTAGAATGAAAGTTAGTGAGGTGACTGAGGTTGGAAACTTCTTAACTGAGCGCGCACATCACATTTTACATAAATATATATACTTAAAGAAATTTTGGCGCAACAGGTGCCCGATTACTCACACTCTACTAGGCGTGGCAGCGATTAATCATTCGATTAAAATTATCGATTATTTTTGTCCAATTTACGATTTAATTGTATTGTAGTTTTGTATTTCACTAATCGATTAATTGTAAAATAATACCAAAAATATTTTCATGAAATATGAATTCTGTTGTTGTCTAAAGTCTATCCATCGAACATTCTTTTTTGATAGCTGAATCAACTTTACTCTACCCGAAGTTCAAAAAAATTAATTTCAAAGTTTCGTTAGCATTGACCTCAGTAATGAAGCTCTTGCGAAATGAAGTAATGTGTGCAGATGATCTTATGGAAACGGGTAGCGAGTCGTCACTAGAATCAATTGAAACTTAGGTCGATCTTTGGGCCCCTCATAAATATCTTGTACACAAACGAAGACGAAAAGATGATAATTTGGCTCACCCACATGATGAAATGAATTTTTATTTAAATTGTCGATTTTTAGAACTAAAGCGGAAGAGTGTAACTTAAAATATAGAATGAAAAAAAATTAAAGAGTTGCTGCCTATTTGAAAACTGCAATTTAAGTAAATTGATAAGATAAGTTAAATATTGCAATATGGCTGCCAACAGAAAGAGGTTTAAGAAGGCTTACAACCGAAAATATATTTATTGAAGGTTGCCACACGTTTGAAATTTTTAGTTAAATTTATTTGATAAGATAAATTGCATATTGCGATATGGGTATCAAACTGAAGAGGTTTAGGAAACTTGACTGCCGAAATTATTTTTGGGCAGAGTTTCCACCTATTTGAAAAATTTTATTAAAATAAATTGACAAAATAAATACTGGTATGGAACAACACAAAAACACTTTTAAGACGCAAGTGAAGCACGCAGGGTATTTGCTAGTAATAAATAATTATCGCTGCTAAAAATACTCGTTTTATTTTTTTTAAGGCTAATTAACAAGAGGATTCGAGATTTTTTTTTATGGAGAAATGTTTTTGTGAGCACTCACTGTAAAAAAGTGCCTTTGAAATTTCTATTAACCGATTATTTCTCAATAATTGCAATTAATTTTTTTTGGCTTGTGATTAATCATATGATTCATTAATTGATTATTTTATTTTTTTGCCATCCATACATTCGACTATAGACGTAACCGCGTGGCCAATTTAAATAAGTATTTGGCGATACTCAACAGAAATTCGGACGAGTTTTTGTGACGTTTCATAACCGCGCCCCCGATATGAATCCATTATAATGCACTGGCGACCAAGGTACAGTCAACGCAGTGTATTTGTGCATATGAACTAAAGAAGGGCACAGTGGGTCTGTTCGCCAACAAAGTAAAGCCAACATTCACATCGGTCATATTCTCCAGTTTTAGTCCATTCGGTGATTTCCTATTTCCAAATTGAAAGAAGTGGTTGGGTGGTAAGAGATTTTGGCCTCACCAAGCTACAACAACTGGCATTATGCATAACGGGAGCAATTAAGTAGTAAACCCGCATGGCGTTAAAATGCCAAAATCATTGCTCAAGAACTTGCAGAGTTTAGGAGAAATTTTCTAAAATTTGCGAAAATTTTTTGCAAACCAATTCAAAATTTATGGCGTGACTAAAGCTTCCTAAATCTCTAAAATTAGTGTATAATTTATTGCAATTCGACATTTGGAGAAAGTTGCATCCACATTTATAAATATGTTAAACTTAAAACCTTCTTAAACCGCTTCTTGGATTTGGCTCAATTTCAGCCTAATTGCACTAAAACTGAATAGAAGAGGACTTAAAAATTAAAAATACGTTTGTATTTAAAATCATGGGTGTGGAAAATATCTGTCAAGTTGGGTCTAGAAAATTCATTCTAAGTCTACTATTTTTTGCTCTAATTACAAAGCTGAGATATCTTGGAATGAATGGTAATAAATCCCTCTTTCAGATAGATAGCTAAAATTTTTCGTACAAATTGTCTTTGGAAATGACGGCGATTTTCGATTTTAAAAATTATTTTCCATAAATCTGAATTTGTTTTGACCAAACCATTTCAAATAAAAGGACTCAAGAATTTTTTCTTTTTAATTTAATTTAAATTTTCACTCTAAAAAAAAATAGTGTAAGTTTCCTAACTAAAAGGTAGGTTACTGATTTCCTACCTTGTTATTCGCCTCTTTCGATGCAATTGCGCACTTATGACACTTCTCATTTGACGATGTAGATCACATTCCCTGTCTCAGTCGTTCAGTAGCTGCGTGCTCTTTTTATTCTTCCTGAGTTCAACCAGCACGAATCGCCAATCGCGACTATGTAAGGCAATGCTTAATAATATCACGGCGGCATAATCTCCCATGAACAACAAAGAATTCAAATTACCATATTCGAAGCAATCGAAACAAAACCGTGAAAGAAACGTAAGCTCCAAATATTTTTATTTGTCGTTTTTTTCCACAAACAAAAAGCTGTTTCATATTCATCAACTGTAAATGGTACGGCAAAGAATTTACAAGGCAAACAAACACACCAAAAAAATAGCTCAAAGTGGACCATCCATGCTCGAGAGCATGACTATAGCAATGTAAGAAGTAACCCACGCGTTGCCTCATTTGATGGTTTGCACCCGTAAAGCGGCCACTAAATAAAAGTAAAGTTACTGTTAGTTAGTGTACTTATGCCTTCTCATGTAGGTAATATACGTTATCCGTCCATAAATACGGATTTTTCAAATATATCCACACCCGCGCCTAATTGCGGACTAATTGATCTTTTACATTGCATTGACATCGGGTTCTGAGCTAATTTTAAACTCTCAAGCTGCAGCTAATCGGGAAGGTAAAACATAACGAAAGCTTGTACTAAAAAACTCATACAATTTTGCAGTAAATAACTAAGTCAATTAAAGCCGGGAGTGAATTTGAGTTGAAAC
The DNA here is from genome assembly GCF_013731165.1 of Rhagoletis pomonella. Classification (NCBI taxonomy): domain Eukaryota; kingdom Metazoa; phylum Arthropoda; class Insecta; order Diptera; family Tephritidae; genus Rhagoletis; species Rhagoletis pomonella. The sequence goes on from NW_023458559.1 coordinate 31,141,074, forward strand.
TTCGTATTGCAATTTTGTGTTGCAAGTTTGTATACCAGACAAAAAAATTAGTAACTATCTTAAAAAATAATTTATAATAACATGTCAGAACATAAAATTGAGGGCGAAAAAATCTCTAAATTGCCGCAATGGTCCCTTGCGTAAAGGAAAAGCATCGACGACTATCGTCGCTGCTGCTGTTGGTCATGGAGTAACAGCAATTTGCATAATGCCATGTACTTTTGGCTTTGTTAAGGATATGGGATGCACTTATACACACATAACACATATATACATGCAATTCATCTTTGCGCGTATCAGTGTTATGTGTCTTGTGCATATGTTTCTCTAGAAAAATAGGACATGCCAGCCGCGATAAATGATAGGCTAAGGCAATGCACAGTGTTGTAGGCGATACGCTTAGAAGAGTAGTGGCTTGTTGTTGTTGCTAGTGTTGCTATGCAACTAGAAAGTGACGGTTAGAAGGCAAGTGAGTGCAACAGAAATGAGCGCAAAGAAAATTGTAAAGTAAATTGTATGTATGTGGTGGAAAAAAGCGCACACACAATAAAATGTTGCACTCCAAGGGCCAACGCGTACTCGAAAAGTTGCAATGCAGTTGCCTGTGAGTCATGGCGGTGCATGCGGCTTTCAGAATGCGGGGCGGTGATGTGTGCCGCGTTGCCTGTGAAGGCAGAAGAAAAATGTGCTCTAATGACGCTACAACTGTGTCACATTCATTGAAACAACAGCAAAGTACTTGCAACATTGTAGCTGCAAACATTTTTCTTTTCTTAGTTTTTATTTTGCTTGGGTTTTGTTTTGCCGATTACACCCGTGTGACGCGTCACTCGCGCGGCTGCGAAGGCGACAATTTATTTACTCCATATTTACAACGCACATGCTTGTGGCATGCAACACTGCTGCTCATATACACACACACACATACACAAACTCGTGTAGTTATTCTGTGTGTTTTGTATAAATAATTTGTGCTGCGATTGGGGTGTTGCTTGCAACGTACTTAGGTCGCCTTAAGTATGTTGCATGCTGCTTTGCGTCTGCTGCAAATAATGTTAGCGTAACGGTTTTGGGACTGAAGTGACTTCTGCGATTGCTGCAATTTTTCTTCTACTTCGAATTCCTACTCGTGTTTTTTTTTATTTCCTGTAATTTTTAGTAATTTTCTTAGCGAGTTTGTAGATTTATGCAGAAGCTTGTTTTTGTAAGCTTCATTATTGTTGTGTGTGAAAGCGGTTTAAGAGTGAAATTAGCTTTAAGGTAACTTAAGTTTTACAATAAAATGGTTTTAAAAAAACTTTCAAGACAGTATTTTGGATTGCCAGCTCTGCTGGAAACCCATCGGCTATGCTACTTGAGCATCGTTATGGAGGGTAAACGAGCAACGTCATCATCGACTAGGTACCATTCCGACGGGTGGGTTGTGTGGATATCTGTTGCAAGGTTTCTTCTTGTGGTTCACATTGATCTTAAAACATTCCACAAGTCCGCCAACTTTTTGTTAAAATTTTCTATTTCACATTTCTAATAGTTAGCACGAATGCACTTTTTGTCTGTTCGCTTTCTTACTTGAACTCTGCTCTACAGTTCATTAATTAATAATTTCGCTCACATTCTTCGCCACTACATAGGTCTGCATGAAAAACCACCAGCATTATGGCATTTAACACCTCGCGACAGTAAATTTTACATACAAAAAATGAATATATTCGCGAAACTATGGGTAAATTATAGTAAAACTGCATACTTAGTTTTTCTCTCTGATGTGAGGATTTTTTTAAAAGGACTTTGAAATTTAAAAAATACGATTACTTAAAAAAATTATAAAAAAAATTCAGTACAATGTAGATAACAAAAAGGGTATCATATAAAAAAAAGTTCTGTAGAATTATAACATGATAAATTTGTTGGTGTATAAGGACGAATGGGTATAGAGAATGTCCTTTACAAATTTTGTCCTTAAATATCCTTGAAAATTTTCAATATTTATTTTTGAAAAAACTATTGTTTGAGGATTGATATACACAGGACCTCATCATCGAATTTCGTCCTGCAAACTTTATTAACTTAAAAGGATAAAGTTTACTAAAAGCCCATTTTCAATACGCTTTTCGTCCTTGTTAGCCAAAAAAATTTATTCTTTTTAAATTCTACAGAACTTTATTTCTGATTTGGCGCCAATATTGTTATTCTACATTACACTGATTTTTTTAAAAATAATTTTTTGAATTAATCATATATTTAAAATTTCAAAATCCTTTGAAAAAAATTCTGATTTTAGAGTGAAAAACTAAAAACGCAGTTTTACTATTTTTGGCCCATAGTTTCTTGAGTTTACTGATTATTTCGTGTTTTTTGATTTTTTTTTTGTTTTTGTCGCACAGTGTAAGCAGTATATTTAATCCATTAAAACTTGAATTGCGGCTTGTGGTATGTATGTATTTACCGCTTGCTTGCTTCTATTATTTTAAATATATTCTTTGTTGTTGTAATGGTTTTCTTCTCTTATTGCATTGCTTACTATATATTTTGTGCGTGCATAGTTATCCCTTTTGTGGCTTTTATTTTATTGCAGTTTTCTTAGTACATAGTGCTTTTCTGCTTTCTTCCTCGTATACACTTCTTATGGCTTCTCAGTCAGTGTTCTACTCGCAATCGTTACTACTCTCCACTTGTGGTTATTGTTTTTTTTATTGTTGCTTTCAGGGTATTTTGCATTTGGCCACAGTGTTTGCCACAATATTTGTATTGTCAGCACATTGCTCTTGCTGCCGCTATTTCTGAAGGCGTTGAAAGGCTTAAGCGTGAAGTAAGCACAAGTGTCGGTTGCTGTCTTGCATTTGAATTGCACGTTTACGCAATGCCTTTCAACGGCGATTTAGGCGTATACGCGTACATACACAGATGCAAAATAGTTACTTGCCTTGTACGAAAATATTTAGTTACAAAGTTAAAAAGTTAACCTGAGTTGGACGCTGGCTTATAGGTAAAGAGCTGGCTGGTTCTTAATCACTTATCTTTAGGGATGAAAGTAAACGATTACCAGATCACATGACAATATTTCTAGCCTAAATAGATGATTTCTTAATTTGAGTTGTCCTGGAGGGATACCTGTAAAAAATTAAACCTTTTGCGGCATAGCTCCCCAATAAACCGAGAGAGTTAGGTCTTCGAAAATAGCTTTAAGATCGATATTTACAGCAAGGCGAACTGGAGTACTTCCATTATGGAGAGACACACTTTCAGGCGAGCACACTGCAGTGGTACACAGTCGGCTCTAGGACCATGAGTGTATTGGCACAGGCGTATATTGGCCCATGATGAAGCTCTCAGTGCAGTTGAGAACATTGCCAGGCATCATGCCATGCTTGGTTGATAACAGTGATTTTCTGCTCATATGGGTACCAGGGCACATGGCAGTCGAAGGAAATGAGTAAGCTGATCAGTTAGCCAGAATGTCTGCTGCCTCGGCAACGATAGGACCTGAGCCTTTCCCCTTTCGGTTCGTCCTAACACTTTAAAGGAAGTACCAAACTATGAAAGCTGCACAGCTAAGAACTTAAGTACTAGGGGGATAATCTTAAGAGATAGGGACTAGTCATAAATTCTCCAAGGAGAGGCTATCAATTTAACTTTCAAACTTTATGTATAATTTAGAAAAATTCCAAAAATTTTCATTAATATTTTGAACTCTTTAGTGCGAAGATTTACAAAACTTTTGGGTGTGCAGTCACATGGCCTTTGAAATTCTAGTAAAATTATGAATTCTATTAAGCACGTTTTAAGCGGCTAAAAAATTGCATCGATTTTTAATATTTTTTTTCTTTGCTGACGGCTTTGCATATTTTCATATAACCAGTACAATTTATACAAACCGGTTTTGATTTCTTTGATTTTTTTTTTCTCGAAAACGGCCATGTGCATTTTCTTCCACAAGAAAATCATATCTGCAGAAATAAATATATGAGCCAAGGCATATTAAACATCTTTTCTAATTAATTATTTGGTATCTAAACTGTCAAAAATTGTTAATTTAATTACACAAAAAATCGTATTTGGCAAAATGTATTTGCATGCGAATCTTCAAAAAAGGGGTTAAAAGCCAGCTTTTGGAATGTCTGCTTAGCTTAGGAGCATAAACGCCGATCATTGAGCCCTGTAAAAGAAGTATTGATGCTTCTGGAATGAAAAAGTTGACAAATTAAGGAAGCCCCACCAATTTTTTTCATTTCAGTTTTTTATATTCAAAGACTTTATTGAGCTTGTGACTGTTTTCTACATACGTATGTATGTATGAAATTTTTTTATTTAATTTTTTTTTATAATTCACATCGCCCACTTTACACTTTAAATACCAGACGCAACAACAAAAAATTTTTTTTCGACCCATCTTTAATCGTTATTTTTGATTTGTATTTTTACAAACACGACTACAATAACGACAATTTTTTATCGAAGAAAATAAAAATCACAAAATAACGATTAAATTTGACCGAAAAAATAAAAATCAAGATTTAACGATAATTCTTTTCAAAAAAATACAACGCCATACAAACAAATTGTTAAATATCACCGCAATGCTTAAGTCGTTAAAAACGTGCATTTATCTAACAAAAACTTCATAAGCTTTGTAACTGCATAGGCAAAACTTTTATAAATATTCTGATAAAAAGCACAAAATTTTGATTTAAACTTGCTGAATTTTTCTAAATTCTGTATAATTTTTAAAACCGAGATTAATATGGTTTTGCTGAAAGAATGATCTATATTTTATAAAAAAAAACACACAAAAAATTTTGCTTGAAATACATTATACATTAAAAAACACTCTAATCATCCAGTGCATAAGTAAAAAGATCTTTGGTTTCGGTGGTTTAATATTTTACTCTTCCTGAAATATTTGTTATATTTACTTAAAAAAGTTCTACCGAATAAAAATCGCGATTCTAGTTTGTAAAGTATCTTGTCTTTGCGCAACGGGTTACTCGTTGAAATTCCACGCTGCATTCTGACTGCATACTTTTGCTCATTCCAATCGTCACCACCACCTTCTTTTGTCTGTCTTTGCCGTGGTCTCTACGGTTACTTTGAGAGATTTGTATTTTCTCCTCTGCAAATATTTACATTTTTGCGCTTGTGGTCTTTGCGCTGGACTTAATTTGCTTTACTTTTCTTGCTTTGAGTTTGCTATTATAATATTTTTTTTTTAGAATTTTATTTTCTTTTTTTTCACATTTCTTCTACAATCTTATTTTTATTTACATACTTTGCTATTAATTTCGTTTATTTAGCGATTTTTCCTTTGCATCATACATTGCGCTCCCTCCACGGCGACACTGTTGTGCAACGTCTTATGCATTTTAATTGGCTGCATTTGCTGAAATTGCTTGCACAAGGAAGGCATCTAAATAACTAGTAGACAGCAGTGGCAAACAGAGCTTTAAGTAAATTTTCGTACACTCTCAACTTAAACTGCCTTTTCCATGTACACGAAATTTGCATTTTATTGCCAAGCAAATAAATATTGCTTTGTATTGTTATTATTTATTTACGCGCTTCTGCTGCTTCCACCGCCTTTAAATGTAATTGACAACAACTCAGGGCTGGGTGAATTGGGGAGTGTATGCCGACAACTAAGCTCCAGAGCTAGCTTTCAGTTAAAGGCAAATTCCGCATACGTGTTTTGCGTTTTTCCTCTACAAGGAACTCAACTCCGCTGCCTACCGCTTGTTGAAACAAAAGAAAATAAAAACACACAGTAATAGCCTTAGTAACTACCGCAACCTCTTAAAGGCTGTCGCTATGCACGTCTATTGCATATAAATTTTTATGAAAACAAATTCACTTGACGTCTACCCACAAATGCTTCCCCATTGGCTGCTTAAGTAGCATGAAGTGCGCTGCTCTCTGTTCTTTTTGCTACATCCTCCCGTGCAACAGTGCGTATGCGTAATGTTTAATTAATACGCTTTTACAGAGTGCGCATTTGCAGCGCAATGTAATTTTTTTTTCTCTGGCGTCAGCTGTGCGCCAAAGGCATTACAAATGTAAAATAAAGCTACAACAAAATGCATAGAAAAACATAGCATAATAAAATTACATTCACTCTATGTACATATCTATGTAGTAAGGAGTAGGAAGTGTTGCGCTTGAGTGGCCTTGCAAAATGTTACGTATACGCAGCGTACGCCTCATTGTTCTCTGTATTTATGTACATTGTTCTGAAGCGCAAACAAAGCAAATGCTTTCATATTAACATACACACACACACAGACATTTCTGTTACTTTGCTTGCCTTTTGTTAATTATGCAGTGCACGTGTGCTCGCTTGTTGCTGCTGCTGCTGCTGCTGCTGCGATGCATTTGTGCTGCTGTAATTGTTAATGCTATTGTTCCTATTATTTATGCAAAATTTTGTTATTCAGATTTTCTAAAGCATTCTAAATATTGCATTTAGGGCAATTTCGTTTACGGATTGAGAGTTTTGTGTGAATACAAAGTCCACTGCACACTTCATTATTCGTGATTTGATTTAAATTATGCGCTCAATTATTTAAATTGAGTACTTCGTACACAAGCGTTTCATCTGGAATTTCGTACGAATTTGAATTTTTTAACATAATCAAAATTCCTAGCCACTTGAAACTTGCGCTTTTTTAGGAGTATATTTTGTATTTGAACGAGCGATTATTGTATATAAGTATATATGAGTCGTGAGAGCAGAAGTGGCCTAACCCAATTTCTTTTTGTACTTATATACCTACTTAAAATAGTCTCAACTATGATAAATTTTTAAATAAAAATTGCTTATTCCTTAATTTAAAGGTACAAAGCTACATAGCGTGCCATTAAACTAAGGAATAAGCGCCGTTTATTTTAAAATTTACCACATTTCAAAATATTTAAAAAATTTCGGTTCAAAAATAAAATTTATATTCTGCCCTTATGGCCTCATATATATCCCTAGGTTTCTCTAAACCGGGCTTTAATGATTTTGATGTAATTTCGTGCTCGTATAATGTTTTGCATTTTAAAGTTATCTAGATAGGAAATATCGCTGAGAATACTCGTATAAGATTGCCACTTATTCCAAACTAGTTACAAATTAAATAAAACATTATGATATACGTATCAAATGGAAAGTATTTAATAAATATCCAATTCCGAAATAGTTTAGTATAGGGTTGCCACCTATGTTAAATGGTATTTGTATTAAATTTTTTGTTTAGCAAAATAAAGATACAATAATATTATTCATGGATACCAAAGTAAGACTCTTAAGCAAAGCTTTTCCTAAACACCAAGTGTTATCCCCTGGTTGCTACTTATTTTCGATTCTTAAAAATGTTACTAAAGTAACGCAGTACGGATATCGAATATTTTTAAAAGCCTTAATGCAAAAATATTTTCGATGAGGGTTGCCACGTCTTTTTTTGTGTAATACAAATTTGTATTTTATAAATTTTAATGAGCATTTTTTTGGATGTTCATATGTACACTCTAAAAAGTGCATGTAAAAATGCTAATGAAAACTGTTTATTTTTTAACCAGAACCTGTGCAAATATACGCACAAGATGTTCAAGAATTGAATTTGGACATGGGATACTTAAAAATACACATAAATATACGCTTGAAATCTTTAAAAATTAAAAAAAAAAAATATAAAGTAAAAATTTATTTTTTACTATTAATAAACCCTAAGTGCTCATATTTACTCAATTTTAAAGATTTTTTGTGTAATTTTTTCTACGTGACAAATTTTATATTTGGCACACATTAGGAGAGGAAACTAGTTACCTCGCTTTATATGCGTAAATTTAAACAAACATTTTTTAGAGCAAATTTTAAACATTTTATGTAAAACTGTGAAATTTTGAACCATAAATGTTTAGAACTTTATAAATAAATTTGAAATTTGTTCTACGCACACATTTGATACGTAAGTTTACTTTTACAGCAGTGTTTAATTCAATTAACAGGGCGTGTAAATTTGCATTCATTAAGAGAGGAAACTGGTTACCTATGTATCTTAATATGTGCAAATTTAAATGAAATTTTGTTTAGAGTGTTGTATGTATACACAGTACTCAATACAATATATGTACTATTCATCCCAGAGTATTTCTAAATAGGGCTGACACCTAAGGAGGAAATGAGCAGTCCAGTGACGACGGTAATTTTAGGCTCCATGGACATGTTAATTATCATTGAAATGGCTGCGGCTGCGGATTATTTCGTACCTCAATCGGATGGAATTTTTATTGGTCACTTTGTTTTCCAACAGGAAAACGGCGCTGAATGCCATAAAGCGCGTAAAATTATCGACTTTTTAAAGGAAATAATTGGTGTGAGACTTAATTATTTTTCAAACTGAGTCCGTAAATCGTAGGCTCAAGGACACATATCGACAATATTTAATACAATTTTTATTTTTTTTTTATAAAAACATAGTTTATTCTATAAGAAAATATTATAAAAGTCAATGTTTCAAACTTTGCACAAAAAAAAAAAAGAAATACACTATCTGTCGTTAAAATGTACCACTATGTATATATACATTTGTTTCTAAAATACTAAATTTATTTGCATTTCAATCTTAAGTTTAAATTTACCTCAATTTTTCATTTGTAAATTCATACCAAATAAAGTATTTAATTTAAAGAAACTGCTTCTCCTCCGCTAGCTGCGCTGTTTTTCTTCTTCACTTCATTTATTTATGCAATCTATGTATATAAGCAAGTAAATTACGTTTATTGTTATGGAGATGCGCTATTATTTGACTAATTAAATTCCAGCATTGATTTACTTATGCATCGTACATTATTTTGCCTCATTTTAGCTTCACGCATTATTGCTTTTGTTGCTTCGGCCATAAGTGTCATCTCATCAAATATGATTAGCATATTAAATAAGTTTGTGGTTTTGAACTTCTACAAATAAATCGAAGCTTAATGTTTTTTTTTTGCATAAATTTAATTGATTTTGTTGTAAAATTGAAAATTAAGTTGGTTTATAATTGGTAAGGAAAAAGAACGATAGTGTTCATTGAATACATACATATGCTTTTTGAATAAATTACGATAGATTATAATAAAATAATAAAATTTAATTTGATAGTTGTATGCGTGCAAATTGAGTTGACTAAATTTCTTAAATAACTACACTCTAAATAATTCTTGAAGATTCGATATTTTTGTACTTTATTGTCAGGTGTTCTCCATCTCTTCGCTTTCTCACCAGCTCTGCTGGTTAGTTAGTGTTTTAACTATGTATGTATGTATGTGTAGTGTGAACTCTGCGGTTTGCTTTTTTAATTAATATTTTTTTTTTTGTGACACCGTCCCCATCTACGCTCGCTGCGCTGGCTGACATCATTGCGGTTTTTCTCTGCTATTACGCCGGATTTTTTTGTTGCCGCAATTAACTGCTGCTTTATCCTTCAGATTTTGTGGATTTCATTGTTTCGCTGCAGCGTGACAATGTCGTACAGAGTTTTTATGTTTATATCTGACAGCGCTGTATAGCGCGTAGCTACTTTATTGCGTTTTAATTGAATTTTATTTTATTTGAACGGTTTATCTAAATAGATGTGAAAAAGAAAATGTTTGCGCTTAAAAACAACAATTTTTTTTAAAATAACCAATTAATAAAACTTTTGTTAAAAATTTGACTATTGTACATAAGGGTCATTCCATACAATATTTACACCGCAATATTTGTTTTGAGGTGAAATATATTTTTTTACATTCTTTATTGGAAAAAAGAAGACACTTATTGTTTTATTTCGTCGTGTTATTCCAAAATCTTGAAACAAAAATTCCCGAAATTTTTTAACTTACAGAGAAGTATATTTTTTCAAAGGTATCAAAATGTGCGTGATTACCATTTTTTTATTAACTTCATCATGTTTGATTTTTATTTTTTTTTTCAGACTCGTACCTTCTACAGTTTTGGAGTTTCCTTATCCAAATTTTTACAGCGTACTCCATAAAGTCTGACAACTATTCAGGTTGAAGCAAATAAAAATCAAACATGGTGAAGTTAATAACAAAAATCAAAAATACAAAATAAAATTTTTTAATGCAAAGCCGATGCAATTACGCATATTTTGAACCTTAACTGAACAATTGAAAAAAAGCTAAAAAAATAGGTGTTGTCTTTTTTTTTCGATAAAGAATGTAAAAAAATATATTTCATCCCAAAAAAGATATTAAGGTATTAATATTGTATGGAATGACCCATAAGTATATTCCTTTATTATTAATAAAATAAAATAAACCAAAAAATTAAATAAAAGAAAAGAAAATAAAAACTAAATAAAATAAAATAAATGATAAGAAGAGAAGGGAAAAGAATTGAAGAACAGAATAGGAAAAGAAATAACATAAATAAAATATTATAATAAATATAATAAAATAAAAATAAAGTTGAAAAAAAATGAAATTAAAAAAAGCAAAATAAATCATAGATTATAATAAATTAACTAAAGAGTGTACGGGTACTCTCACCTTAGTTCAAAAACTTCAAATTACTGCACCATGCTGTTCTCAACCATATAAAATTAAGAAAGTATTACTATTTATTCGAACTGGATGTCTTTGTACAAGTACCAACATATCAAGCAAACAGCCAATAAATCTGCCATTACACGGGTCGATTTTTGACGACCACTTACATTTTACGGTTGAATTGCCATTTATACTGGTCGATTTTGGTTGAACGACAAAAATTGACTGGGAAATCGACCCGTGCAAAGGCAGCTTAAAGCAACGCTGTGCCAATAAACGACAACAATACCCAAGCCCAATAGTAAGGCAGTCTCTTGAAAAGCAACAGAAGTCTCGCAAGCACTTCACTTTCGCCTTTTATTTGCATTTATGCTCGCCGAAACCCCAGCGATGCAATTAATTACGTATGCGTTGCGCATACGCACTGTTACACCGATACAACGGCGCGATAATTCATGACACATTTTCGCTGTGATAGATTTGTATGCAAAGTGAGCTGTGAAATGCGCAAGAGCAGCATACAATAACAAAATGTACCTTTGTGTGTTCATATGTACATACATATCTAGATACATACATAATTAAATGATTAAGTGCATGAGCGCTGACAGCGCACTCCAACGCATGAATCTTCGTCGTAAAGTTTTGTTTTCGATTTGATTTATTTCTTTTACGATTTTATTCCAACCTTTTGTTTTTGGCTGATTTATAAGTTGGTATTTTTACGCTCGCATTTCGCTGGGCGTATAAATGACATCACAAAGTGGCGCGTACTTTTTTACGATTTGTTTTGACATTAAAACACCTGATTGCTGAGTGAGGCAACACTTTTGTTGGTTGATGGCAGTTCGCATGCTTTGCCAGCTGATTACGCAGATAAGACGATTGTCATTGTTTTGTTTGACGGGTTTTTTATTTATTTTTATTTTTATTTTGGGTGTCATCGCAGTTGCCAAAGTAGGTGACTAGTTGTATAAATCTTTATGCGCGCATGTGACTGGAATGGCTGACAGCTCTTTGTTTGTAATAGACTGTTGGTCTGGCATAGCTTCTGGTGTACTTAGTTAGTAGACAAGGTGTCGCTGCTTATCTTTGATTTCATCTTGATAATTTTCGTGCCGAAAGTGAGTTTCATTGGCTAACCAAATTCACGGTTTTTTTTACAGAAAAAAAAAATAAGTGAGTGAAATTTAACTTTGAGCGCCAAATTCCTCGAAATGTTATCTTCACAGCAACAAAACTAGTGCCTACGGAAATACAAAATTTGCGCAACCATAACAGATGCTAAAGCATTTTTTTACGGAAAATTAAGTTAATTTGAACAAAATATATTTTAATTTTAGTATATACGTACATACATATATTTTTCCAGTAAAAAATCGGATCATATTTGTAAGAAGTAAATTTCATCAACTTCATATTTTTTGTATATTTTCAGGCTAACTTAGTGAAGCTCAGACCAGGCGCAGTGATTTCGGTAAGTCGATCTTCGAAGCTTTTATAAGGGGGTCCGGGAAATTGCTATAACCCCATCAGCCAAGCTGATTTACTATATAACTTTTTATTCAAAACTATATTTCAAAAAAAAAAAATTCTATTTAAGTATAAATTCTATTCTTTTCTCATGTAAAAGTAGAAAAAAATAGATTTGCGTGATGTGTTTAATTAAAAGAAAGGCTATGCAAATAATAGTCATAACTCCAAGTGTTTTTTGAAGATTAAATAGAGACCAAAATAACTAAAAGAAATTCCTCTGGACCTCTGGAGCCAGATAACTCGATATGGAATTTTTTATCTTTAGTTTACTGGATTTTAGTGTATATGTAGGCTTGCAAAAGACCGTAGGAGAGAGTTGATCTAAAGTTTTCATCAACCCGAAATCACCATAATCCATTACTGGTATCCATTACCATTACTGTGCATTACATTAACTGTGACCCATATGCGCCTTGCTCATGAAAATCAGAAGCAGAATTACCGAAATTTACCACTGCAAAGCTAAGCAGAGGTGGAGTAGAGGATGGTATATTTTATTTGGGAACAAAAATCAATCACAACTTTTCTTTTTCATTTATATGATTTAACTTATATGAGAAAATATCACCAGTTGTTAAATTTTTTAACAAAAACGTGTTTTTGGTGGAAAATGGTATCACACTTACCTTAGACAGTGCACTGTCTTCAGTTCTGTATGAAGAACAATATTTCATTGCGAAATTGTATTTAAATGAAAACTTAAGAAACATATACTAGAAAAAGTAAAAAAATAGCCACTCGTACTCATACATATACCCATAGTTGTGTATATGACGTATACGCCCCGTAGCACCACACACGTTTAATCGCACGCTTTAACACGTTCGCTACCAAGCGTATTTAAGCAGTGCGTCATCACAGACTAGGTAGAATGTTATTTGTTTTTGTCTAGTGTTGCGGATTTTTGGTTGTCATTGTTATTTGTCACAAAAACTCCAATTCATGATTAAAGTAATTGTTTTAAGCCTGACACATATTTGTGACGCTAGTCTATAGAACTATTTTTTGGCATAGACAAGGGTTGCATTTATGTGACAGACTAAACGTCAGGGTTTTATCTAACTCACTGTTATTTCAAAAATACAAAACCTTTCTATAGACCATACTGTATCCAACAACCCGCTATCGCTCACGGTGGTGAATGGAAATATAATATAATTATTTTAAGCCGGCGTCACACATTTGTGTCGGCGGTCCCACGTGACCCACCCAGCTGACACATATATGTATGTGACGCCTGGTAGCGAACGTGTTAAAGTCATGTTATTTAAAAGTAATAGTTGCCAACTTGGTGCTTTAAGCACTAGATTTAGTGCTTTTTGAAAATTAAACCGCAAAAAAAAATGGTTTAGTGCCTAATGCCTTTTTTACTGCCTTTTTTCGAACTCCAAATTTCTCATACATAGTTAAAACATGAAATAATTCCAAATATCTTAAGCTGTGACAAGAATCTACAAATTTAAATGCACAAAAAAGCAAATTTGATCGATAAAAAGCTGAAGTGTCATACCCACGTTCTTGTTAACTTGTATTCGCGTTGAAAATGTAAGTTAAGTTATTTTCAAATTATTTGTACACAGTTTGACAAATTTTGACTTTTTTTGTCACCTGAGTAAAATGCATCGATTCTTGTAGATTTTTTGGTGCTGAATCCAGAATTTCTTTAGTACGTCAGAATTTTGAGATATCCTTACCTTAAAGTGCTAAAAACACGGTTTTTGGCGATATTTGAGGTTGTATTATGAAAGCAGCAATTTTTTTCTACTTATTGCATCATTTAGTGTTACTCTTCCCCTTCTAAGCTCATTTTAGTTTGTTGCGATTCGATTTATCTTTCTCGAGATATGTATACCAGTCTTAATGTGCTGTACTTCGGTATTACTTCGTAAGCATGAATCATAATAGCATGTGTAGAGGCTATTCAATCGTTGTGAGCGAAATAGTTTTGTGTTGATTTATCCCAGTGGGAATTAGGAGCACGTAATAATACCTTATTAGCAACTTACTCTTCACCTGGCAGCCATTACCATTTCCCTGCCGAACGTCCCTTACTTTTACAAAGGCATGGCCTCCTTATGTAAGTAGGAATTTAGAATGTACATTTGGTATCAGACATACTTCTGAGCCGCTTTACAAATTAAGTTACGTGTAATGCAGAGAAGTCGCTCGGAGTAGTTCGGCGCTTGGAGATAACTTCGGCTGCACGTTACTTTGCAACTAAAAACGTAATTTGTCGTTGGAGGTGTTCATTTTGTGCTCTACTAGTAGATGACATTGGCCGTGATGACAATTTTGGTACTCAAAACTGAAAGAAAACATGGCTTACCTCGTAAGGTGCTTACCTATTTTCCCAGTGGGATACTTTTAAATATGGTTTATTTTTTTCTTTATTTAAATACAAACTGTTACGAAAAATGTATCCTTTGATAAAAAAAATGTATTGCTTTTAGTGTGGTAAAACGTTTTTTTTCCAAGTTTTGGTGCTTTTTGAAACTCAAAAGTTGGCAACACTGATTTTTTGACAGCGTTTTTCACGAATATATATAGTAATTTCTTTATGTATAAAAATTTTAGAATCAATTTTGAGTGTGCCAATGAAAATTTTAAAATTTCTAATTTTTGTTTCGCAAATCATCGTCATCTTATTATCAATGTAAATCTTTTTAATTTGGTGGCCCACTTTTGAAACTTCGCAGGATGTTGTATTTGATGCCAACTGTTATTGCTTCTAATATGAAAATTCTATCTGAAAACTTACTAAAGCTATTTAAAAAATTATGATTTTTTCGAGTGTTAATGAAAAATTAGTAACTTGAGTTTTCCAAGAAAAATTCGATGAAGTCATCATCCAATTCATCCTTAATTTCAATGTCAAATTCGTCTATTTCGTTTTCCAATGAAGTTTTTTATTTGCCTTCCCTAAAGCCATTTTCGATACAAATTTTTCTAAATCATCACGATCAAGCATTTTTGGGTACATAACACATATATTTTTATGACGCCCAATGTCTCTGTTATTGCAACAATGCAAAGTAATCTACGACATTCACCTTTCCCCTATTTCCAGCGGCTTGCATTGCGCTTTGTTATTGTTGAAAATTTTTAACAATAGGGGGTTTCTCACTTTTACCTCATTGCTAAAAATATAAGCATATTAAGAGATGAGCGAACAAGCAAAGTAATGAGCTTCTTGGGGAAATGCGTGAAATGAATAGCAACTTTGTCTCACACACAAGGAAAAGAGAAAACAAATTAACAGCGAAATATGGCACTAATGAATGGAAGAAGAAGAAGAAAAGCAAGAAAAAATACAATGTCGGCAGCAGCCATTCTAAAATTGTTACTTTGTATAAAGCGAATGAAGAGGACGCAGGCACTCAACGAATAAGGCGTCAGTTCTTGCTCGTAGACAAAAAACAAAATAATTAAGTTTGCTAAATTGGATTGGAAGGAATGATTGTGTGAGAGTTTGGACGACTGAAAGATGAATACACCTTGTTGCTGAGCTGCAGCAGTGGAGCTGTAGAGGCTGCACTCCAACGATACAGATATAAATATTTTCTAGTCCTGCATCATCTCACAGATCTCGAAAGTAATTTCCGTCTGAAGCTCCAGAGCTTTGCAACCTGAGAGAATTTCCGATGTCAGCAGCAGGTTCTCGAAATACTTCGCCCATTGACCCAAGACAAACGCGTTGTTAACAGCCACGGATTGCATTTAGCCTTCCAATTTTTTTGAAGAATCTCATTCGTCTCACGGAAAAGTGGCTGCGGCTATCACTCAAACTTATGATTCGGTGCTGGTACTAGAATCTAAAGCTTTTAGCCATTTAGCTTCCCCCGTCGCCTCTACCAACCGACCGTTGCCTTCCGGAGGTCAGCTGTCTAGAAGTTGAAGGATTGGGTTCAGGGTTTTTTGAGTCAGCCGTCTCCTTGGTGCGGTCACGGTCTACCGAAAATTCATTATATTTCACAAATTTTATTAACCCTTTCAAGACCAAAGGAAACATGTTTCCCCAAAACCACTCATAAGATATTTGTGTGCTTTAGTAGTGTTATATTTTCTGATTATAGAATGTGCCTCCGGTTTATTTACCTGCTTTTATTATGAAATTTTGGAAAAAAATATTTTTTATTAAAATTAGAAAAATTGATAATTTTTTTTTCAATTTGAATTGCTTATAGAAGATAGTGTTTAAGAAGTTTTTTTAAATAGGAAAAATATGTTAACCCGAATTTGAGAAGAAATTGTTATCGGAAACAAAGATTATTTTGGAGAAAAAAAAATTCCTAAAAAATTTATTTCTTTCGAGAAAAATTTTTTTTGGTATAAAAATTAAAAAAAATACATCTAGTATAATAATTTTAAGAGAACAATTAGTTCTTATGAACATAATTTTAAAGAAAAATGAAATTTGTAAGATTTTTTACGAAAAAAATTATGTGGGGAAAAGTTTATTAGGAAAATTGTAACAATATTAGATTGGCGCTCATAGATATGTATGCTAGTGTTTGGCCGAGCTTCTCCTCCGAATTTGTGGCGTGCGCCTTGATGTTGTCACACAAATGGGAGGGACCTGGCAGAAATAAATTCGAAAGTTTGCCATTGCCTTCCGAGGGGCAAACAATTTTATCTATATTTTTCGCGCTGTTGTTTTGAACAGGGCTTGATCCCCGGGAATGCGCGTACTGCTATCCACTACGCAAAAAAAAAAAATAATTACTACCAATATTATGAAAAAATTTGCCGTTAATTTAAAATAAATTATTTTTGGACAAAGCAATTATTTCTTTTAGGAAAGATTTGGAAAAAACTTTGAAAAAGAGTTGTTTGTAAAATTTGAGTTTTTCTAGAAACAAATTATGAATTTGATTAAAAATGTTTTTAGAAAGAAAAACTGGTGAACAATTTTGTTTTTAGTTGAAATTAGTGAACATTTTTAGAAAATTATTTTTTAACATATTTTTTTGTTTATAAATAAAATGCAATTTTATTATTCTAGACATGTAGTAACCCTTTCCAAGAATATTTGAGAATTGAGAACTAATGTCAGCACTATAGCTTATTCAAAGCCCTGCCGTTTTATACCCATATTGTTATGTACACTTAAAATTTTTATATAGGTGGCAACCCTATCTTTGAATATACGTGGATGAACGTTTTTTTCAAACACCTTTTGCTTCTTTCCCCTATTAAAAAGTTCTAAATCTTTCTTATTCTAGATAAATAAATGGCAACCCTATCCAAGAATAGATTCCGATTAGATTTTTTCGAAAACTTTTCGTTAGTCACATCCATCACATTATGTACTATTATAATTACCTCATGTTATTTATATGTATGTATATGGGTGGCAACCCTACTTAAAGTATGTTAGCGCCACAGCTTATTCAAACATCTTCCATTTGATACCCACGTTCGGATTGTATTATAACTAGGGCTGTGGGATTAATTGATTATTCAAAATTTTAATTAATCACAAAGTAAATAACTCAGTTATTCGATTAATTGGAAATTATGATTACTCAAAAGTTCAGTTACTCGAGTAATCCAGATTTCTGATTAACCAAAAACAAAAATATTTGAGTAATTTGCTTTATGATTAATCAAGATTTTGAGTAAAATGAGTAATCAACATTTCAAAGTACTCTTTACATATAAAGTAGTGGAAGTTCTTTGATACCTTGAAAACAACGTTTCTGTTTTCAAAAATTGAAATGAAATTATTATTTTTTTCATGTAAAAAAGAAAATAAGCATTTTCCAAAGCAAACTCTTTTAACGAGCAAAATTAATTTTTTTGAGTAATCATATGTCAAGTAACTCGATTAATCATCGTTTTGAGTAATCAAAATCTTGATTACTCGAGTAATTGATTAACCGAATAATTGATTAACTAACTTGCTCGAGTAATCGAATAATCGCACTGCCCTAATGATAACAAATAATTTTTTGTTTTAATCTTTATTGTACCTTTTTAAAAAAGTGGGAACACCATACCAAGTTTCTTTAAAATGTATTTAGATTTCTTTCAATATACATATATATTTAAATGAACTCTTTAGCTTTTTGATAGTATAAAGGTTTCAGTTAGCTGGCAGTCCTATTTTACAAAATGTCAAGAACTTAAAAAAACTTCTACAAAATAAGGGAGCTAATGTGCTAAAATTATATTAAAGTAATAAAAAAACAACTCACAAACACTTAATCTGTCAATTGTGACCACTATACTATTCACAATGGGGGCAACACAACTTAACATCAGAAATAACAATACAACAACAACATAAACAATACATAACAACTGCCAAATGTTAGCAGAAGCACGCTCACTTCACCTTTTTGTTTGCCTTTCATTCAGTATTTTATCTCAGCTTGCTTGTTGTTGTTGCTACTCAGCTTATACAGTTTCACAGCTACTGTTTGGTCTTTTCCCCCCCACCATTTTCTTGCTGCCATATTTTGTTGCCGTCGCGCTGTGCCATAAAAATTGCGCGCACTTGACCTTGAAAAAATAAAAATCTCTGCGTGTGTGTGTGTGGGTATGTGTGTGATTCATGTGCTACCTCAACTGGTGGTTGTTGTTATCATTGCCGTTGTTTGCTGCTGTTGTTGCTGTTGGCTGTGGAGCTGCTACCACTTTTGCGCTTTGACTGTCACTCTTTTTTGTTTTCCAAATCTCTTCCCCCTCACCACATTCGACGTTGTTAACGTAATTGCTGTTGTTTTTATTGTCCCTATTGTTCGCGCTGTTGTTGATGGCTTAGGTTACAATTGTGTTGTAGTTGTAGTTGGCAATTGTTTTTTTTTTGCTGCTTATAAATGCTGTGGTTGATTTAAATTTATTTTTTTTCCCCCTCTAGTAGCTTCTGCTACTTCGCCCACTTTTTGCTGAGGGTTACATGAGCTGGTGCATACTTTATACATTTTATTTTCTATGTATTCGCACTACATTGTTTATTTTTATTTAATTGGGAATTTTAAGGTTTTTTCTACTCTTTTTATATTTTGGATCTCTTTGAGGGTTTACTTTTACTTTTTCCTTTCGTAGCATCTGCATTTTTTTGCTG
This sequence comes from Rhagoletis pomonella, assembly GCF_013731165.1. NCBI lineage: Eukaryota > Metazoa > Arthropoda > Insecta > Diptera > Tephritidae > Rhagoletis > Rhagoletis pomonella. The sequence continues at coordinate 31,160,188 of NW_023458559.1, forward strand.
GTGTTATCTTCTTTTGTTGTTGGTGCACAATAAGCGGCTCTTTTGCGTTGGTCTGTTGTTAGTTAGGGGTTTATTTTGGGCTCACAAGTTGTTTTCTACAGCGTACTTGTATTCATCGTTTGTTCTTAATTATCATTTTAGTTTATTTTTCTTTTATTAACTCCTATTTAGCGCTTAGGATTATATTTTTTTTTTAGTGAAACGATTTTTTTCTTCGAGCAATTCATCTACGTTCTTTTTCTGTGACTTGAATAAAAAATATATTTTGTTTAAATATTCACTTTCAGATCGTCGAGTACTTAATAAGACAATCTATATATAAATACGCTCAGCCTGTTTTTTGGTAGCCAAAACTAGTCGTCACAATTACGGAGGGTTCAGTTAAGGGATTAAGAGGCACGACACTCTTCAATCTTGTTTTAAGTTCGATGCAATTTTGCCCACATTAGTAGTTATAGGCTATTTTGCGGCGTATAAACTAGTGTTTTTGCATACATACGGGAAGAAACTACAGACAAAAATAGCCATTGAACACTTAAGTACTTTTGAAAAATCAAACTGAACAAGCTCTGCTCTCTATTCAGTCCCAGTATTAACTCGAACCTGAAAAGCATGATACAAATATTTAAAGGTAAAACCGCTCGCTCAATTCGTCGACCATCATTTATTTTTTGAAGTTTATCTACTTTATAAAATTTAAATTTTCAGAGCGACTCAAATGCCAAATAAAAGTAAAACAAAAAAACAAATAGATGAAAATATTCAAATTTTCTTTTATCCCTGCAAACCAAAGTTCCCGAAATCTTAACGAAATCTTTAGGAGTATCTGATTTCTGTAACGATTTTTTTCCGAATCTTCAAAGAAAATTATATGAAGTGGTTGACACGAACTCGTAAAGAAATTTCTGTACGAAAAATAAAGAAAATTCTGAAAAAAGTCTGCAAGAAATTCTTCATATAGCAGCATTACCCTGCAAACCAAAGTTCCCGAAATCTTAACGAAATCTTTACGAGTATCTGATTTCTGTAACGATTTTTTTCCGAATCTTCAAAGAAAATTATATGAAGTGGTTGACACGAACTCGTAAAGAAATTTCTGTACGAAAAATAAAGAAAATTTTGAAAAAAGTCTGCAAGAAATTCTTCACATAGCAGCATTATTTTCATTTCTTCACCGATGTTCTTCCGAAATTTCGTAAAAGAATGGAAGTGTGCGTAATTTATTTCATTTTAGAAAATTCGGAAAAAAATCGGATGGGATCTTTCCGAATTCGTTAAAATTTCTTTACGATTCAGAATACTCTGAAAAATGGTTTGCAGGGTATTTTCATTTCTTTACCGATTTTCTTCCGAAATTTCGTAAAAGAATGGAAGTGTGCGTAATTTATTTCATTTTAGAAAATTCTGCAAAAAATCGGATTGGGTCTTTCCGAATTCTTTAAAAAACTCTTTACGATTCAGAATACTCTGAAAAAATGGTTTGCAGGGATGTGAGACTGAAAGTGAGAATGTATTTGTGAGATTGAAAATTTGAAAACAGTTTTGTTTTGTTCCCAGCCAGCAAAATCGTCGTAAACAAGCTCGTAATTGGATATTTTCTCGAAGAAAAACCGGATTAAAAATCGTTTATGTTAGCCGTTTACGACTCTTTTTCGAGCACTTTTTCGCTTTAAATTGTGCATCGTCTACGAACAGTCGTAAACGGATCGGAAAAGCATTCGTATGCGAATATTTTTACGTCCGTTTTTTAATTGCAAACGAGTCTCGTAAACGATTAATTTACGTTAAAAAAGCGTTTTTTACACTGCTTTATCTACTGTTTTTGAATGCTAAAAATAAAGGCAATTAATTAATTCAAATTATTTAGTTCTTTTATTGAATGGAATTATAATTAATAAATATTTATAGTGCCGGATCAAAGTATTGGCACATAGAATTTTTCGCAATGTATGAAAATTTTTTACTTGAATTTCTTTTCGCACATTTTTTTTTTAGTTAGTATGAAGACTTACATTCAAATCAGATTTTTGGGAAAAATTCTAAGTACGCAGTTTTATATCCCATTATATTTTAGTATAACATAGTGCAAGCTGGAAGTTGCTAGAAAACCGCGTTGATTTTTGGCAATTTTTTCACGCAGTTTCTTCCCTGCAAATTATGTGCGACATTTTTTTTTTTTTGTATGAAAGAAACTGCGTATAAAAAATTGCCAAAAAACAAAGAGGTTTTCTAGTTATTCAAGCGTGCACTTTATTATACTAGAATTAAATGGGCTATAAAACTGCATACTTGGAATTTTTCTAAAAAATCTGATTTGAAAATAGAACTTCATACTAACCATATTTTTATAAAAAACAATTAGAGAAGAAATCAGAATAAAAAATTTTGCATTCATGGCGAAAAATTCTCTGTACCAATATTTTTTCCCGGCACTGTATATGTGAAGATATTTTCAGATAAATAAATATTAACAAACTATCTATTAACAAATTAACAATTAAATAAGAAGGGTTTAATATATATTATAAAGTAGCTGAATTTATTTTTTATCCTTTTTGCCGATAGGCTGGCAATTTTTTTTGCCGGTTTTGAAACGGAAATAAAAACTTCTTCGTCGGAGTTAAATTTTTGACGAAAAGCTCCTAAGAAAATAAAGTGAAAGATTAAACTCCATTGGAAATCGGAAAATTTAATTAATTAAAAAGTGTTAATAAATAATATTATTATCCGTACTTCTTATTGCCGCAGTCGTTGCCAAACCAATAGCGCTATAGGGGAATTAAACGTTTACATCCTTTAGTGTTGCTCCGCGCAGCCTGTGAAAGAATTGCAAAACTCGTTAAGTTAATTTGTATTTTTGAATTACATATGTAGTAGCTACTTACAAGAAGTTTAAATATAAAAGAAAGAGATCGTCCTTTGCGTTTGCACCAGTCTGCCAATAAATCACATACTTAATAATTTTCTTAAATTAAAAATTTAACAAACTACTTACTTATAAAATATTGTGATTGAAGAAAAATTGTCAACAAAACTAAAATTTTTTCTTGTGCTGACAAATTACTACAAGCCTCTTTCTATTATATTTTTTTGTTTTATCGTTTACGAGCTTTTCTCTAACTTTTTGGTGATACGAGAATCCCTCGTAAAACATAATGTTCGTAAAATGTACGTTTTCTTGCTGGCTGGGTTAGCAAACTTCAAAAATGTTCAGGCTGCCGCTTAGCGGTTTTACCAATGATAAAAACATAGTAAGGTAAAACCGTTCTCTCAATTCGTCGGCCATGATTTTTTTTTGAAGTTTGCCAACATTTTAAAATCATATAAAATTGAGAGTAAAAAAAAGGAATTGTTCAAAGTTGTTGTTTGAGATTAAAAATGAGAATGTGTGTGTGAGTTTGTGTGTAGAATTTCAAAAGTAAAATGTTTGCAAACGTCAAGAATTTGTAAAATTCCTCTCAGCGGTTCTACCTTCCTATTTTTTTCATGGTTTTACCCATGATACAAAAAAGAAGATAGTTTCATCACTACTATTTTTTGATTATAAAGCAGATATCGATGTGCAGAGATGAAGAAATAAAATAAAATCTAGTTTTGAAATATTGATTTATTAAAAGCTGTTATTCATTTTAGTTTAAACAAAATAAATAAGTTTACATAACAAAACTCTTTTTTTTGTTAAATAGTCCGAAGAAGATGTATTGCTAGATATCTCGTCATTAAAGCATAGTCCGAAACCAGGATTCGGAGAAGGGTGAATGGTCTCATTGCCTTCACAATGAAAGGAGTCACAATTCAGATTTCTCCGGAAGTGAAATTTATCGTGGAAATCTAACGAGGAACACACAACCTCTAAAGAATGGGCAGCATTTTGACAATATAAACTGGTCTTTGGTAAAACGTGGGGTGTGTGACCATAGGGAATCCTTTGGATTTGTATGACCCATAATTAACTATACGTCAGTGGTATGGTGGAGCAGATTCTCAATTAAGAGTGTGGGAAGCCTGCTTGCAAAACTTCAAAGAACTACTGCCGTGAGCGGTACAAAAGATTTCTCTACAACACGTGGCGTTGCTCTTGATGCACTGCTGCACTTACCGTCACTTTGTGTCTTCATACGTGGGAAAGCCTTAAAGAACGCCTGCAGACTTAAAATAAATGGATGCTGGTATAACACTGAGTGGGGCCAGGCGGAAATTGCTAGCGGCAGAGATCTGAGCACTTGTGTCTTTTCAATGCCACAGAATAGTACACCACCTTTACCTTTGTTGAAGAGATTCTATAATGTTGAGTTCGCTGAGGCCGAATGCTGGTTTAATACCAGCGCTGAGCACGGACTCACATATAATCGAATATTCACTTATGGCTCCAAAACTGACTCTGGGTCAGGATCTGAGATCTTTATCGGATTTAATGGGGATAAGATTAACTTTTCTCTGGGCAAGTACGCTGCGGTCTTTCATCCAGGCTGAGGTATTTTCAACCCTCAAGGACATGAACTACGTGGTGGAAATAGGTGGAGCGGAAGGAGTTTACGTGACGGCCAAGCTGCACTTAACGCACTACTTACTTCCAAACTCTGAGTGCAAGTTCAATCTGGAGTACCTCCTATCGTCCATAACTATAATATTTATCATATCATGAATTTCAATTTTCGTTATTGCACATATCGAGGACAAATTTCCTTTTACTTTTGTAAATATTTTTTTGCCACAATAAGTTTTCACAAAAAACGACCTCAAGCTCATAAAAATTGTTGAATATAATTGTTATAAGGCCATAAAATAACAAAAAACAAATATTTTGTTTACAATAAATAAATGATTATTGAGGACTAGGTATGGCAGCACGAAATGTCACAATCTGCTTAATTGTCAGTAGTTAATATGGCGCCCGAAAAGTGACAATGAAACTACCTTTTTTTGTATCATGGTTTTACCTTCAAATTTTTGTATCATGCTGAAAAGCAATACTCTAAAGTCGCAAGTTTTCCTTTGCTAACGCCTTTTATTCAGTTCCGTCCAATTTTTCCGTACCAAGCTCGATTTGGTTAATCGATTTATGTCAGTTAAAGCTTCAGTTAGTGGTAATGCATTTTTTCTGCTATTACTCTTCCATCAATTGTCATCTACTTATCGACATTGCGATGTTACTAAGTGCGCTTCGCTATGAGGTCACCTCCTACACATTCCTTTCGTTGCTCTGCAACGCGTTTTAAAAAAATATGTCAACTCTGATGTCACTCATCACTTATGTAGGTATGTATTTATAAATATTTGTCTCAGCTTTTATGTGATGCTGCAGCTGTTGTTGTTGTTTTTGCTACTGTTAATTTTGTCGTCACTACTAACATCTTCAATATTTTACTCCCTTTCACTTTTAATTGCTATACTGGATGTATAAATAAATAAACTATGAATTCATCTCAACACTCAATGACACTCGACAGCATTTATTAGTAATATTTTATTATAATTGATTGATTTTGTAAGCTGAGTGCAACTTGCTAAAAAAAGTTATTTTTTCGAACTTTGTATAAGCAAGGCTCAAGTATTTTTAATATTTTAGATATAACTAAGCAGAATTTAAATTGCTTATAATTCTTTTTTAAACACATTTTCTTATTCATCTCTTAACAATTTATGCAACTGCATTCATATCAAATGCTGTCATTCGAGTGTTTCGCCAAACACCGCGCTTGGAGTGCGACAAAAAAAAACGAATTAAACAAAGAAACCGCAACGCAGCAACCAAGAGTAGCATTATAAAAACGTTAGCAAATAGCAGCAATAACAAAAACAAAAATAATTACTACTAGTAAATAGCTTTCAATTTCAATTTCAATGCTGCTACACAATCCACTTCCACTTTGTCCTTCACCTCAGCGCACCGCACTCATCAGCTGAGTTTGTTAGATCAACGAATGGCTCACTGACTAGCAGCCGCCTTAACTGCTCGTCAGGCAGATTGACTGTCAGTTTGGCTGACACTGACTGCTTGAAAGTTAACCACCAGCCGCTTCGCTAGCACCCCCACTCCCATCTTCGCTTGTCAACTCTCGGAGCCACTTCAAAAGCAGCGCTTAGCGCTCGATGTTGCTGTAAGAAGTGCCGCGCCCACATCAAGCCACCACAGCATTACAACAATAACAACAAATAGCATCCAGCAGCTGCTGATGGTATGATGTTGCTGCCGATGTTGCGGCTGTGCGCTTGTTGACACGAGTAGCTGCTAACTGCTGCTGCTGCTGCAAACACTTGTCATTGTTAAGGTTGTTGACGGAATGTTGTTGGCTAATATGCAATGCGGCTTGTTGTTGTGGTTGGTTGGTATTTTCTGATAATAGCTGCATTCTTAGTTTTTTGCATTTGTATTGTTGTTACTGCTCTACACTGTTGCTGGTGCAATGTTTGTTTTTTTGTTATTATTGTTAGTAGCTGTTGGGGCTGCTAACTCGGTTTCTTCCTCCTCCACTTCATAATTCATTGTTGCATGAGTTATTGTTGTTTTTATTGGAGCTGCCGCAACTGACTTGGTAATGAAGTCTAAGACGACCCACATCTGTTTCTAAAGTGTAATTGTTTTCCAGTGGTTCTCGCTTTTATTTGTTTGTATGTATAATAAGTTTGACATTGTTTTATGATTTCGTATCTAAGCTGAAAGGGTGGTCAAAAGTTGCTTGCTGTCATTCAAGTAGCAGCTGCCGCATATTAACCAAACGTGGAGGCGCAGCGTAGAGTAAAAAGCAAAGAAAAAAGGCTTTGGGGCAAAACTGGGGTCTATCACCACATATGATTCACGGGTATGTACACTACTGTCATCTGACCGATTTTAACTTATACAGCGCTGATTTGGTGGAAACACTGAAAAAATCAATACGAGAATAATCGGAAAAGAGCAGAGACTCGCAAGCCTCGGTGTATTGGCGTCATGAGAAGCGCACCACAAGAAGGGCTGAACAGGATTTTGTACTTCAAGCTACCACAAGTATTCGTAACAGGTACAGCCGAAAAGATACCCTTAGACTAAAGGAACCAAAATTGTGGAACCAGACCAATTACGGACACGCAGCCGTCTTGAAGGTAATTAATAGTGCATTAGGTAATGGAATCAAGGCCGACTTAGATGTCGAAACTGATTATCTCACGTCATTCTAGGATTTTAGTTTTAAGATTTCCCTACACTTTCCCACCCGGGAAGATTGGGAAGGTGGCCTCTTGTCGGTAAATGATTGTATTTCCATCTTCACCGATGGCTCAAAAACGGAAAAACGAACCGACTCGGGTTAGTACTCCAAGCATCCTCATAACGCCTGCCTGATAACTGCAGCGTCTTTCAGGCGGAGATCTGTGCCATAGAGAAGGCGGCTTGTCTCATTCGTTGACAGCAAGGCGGCATTAAAAACATTAGGCTCCAAGGTAGTAAAGTCGAAAGCCGTTCGGAAATGTCGTACAACGCTGGTTACAGTTAGTTAGTTTAAAACCTCTCAATGCTGGTTTCCTGGGCATAGCAATAGGAAATAGCCGATGAGATGGCTAGAAACGGCTCGGAAATGCAAATTATCGAAGCGAATAACTCCCTACTGGTCCCGATTTATTTTCTGCTAAGGGGGTTGAAGCCGGGAAGCAGTTCGTCTACATTCTGGCTATCTGTAAAGTTGTTCTCCTATTTTCGTACAACAAAAAGAGTTCTGCTCATATCGGCAGAGGCGCCACTGCTTCTCTACCCATTTGAGCTGTCTTCCTATGTTTAGTTTTTTAACAGATTCTCATATCATACTGAGTATGGCGCGTATGCCCGATGACAGCACTGCTTTGGTGCTGAAATCGGAATAAGAAGCCAATTTTGGGCACTCTCCGGGATAATGAAGGACTGTTTTTCTACTATCTGGGAGTTTTCAGCTATGGCACTGGATATAATTTGGAAGGACTATTTTAGCCGCATGGCTGTTTTTGTCTCATAAACTCGGCTACTACTACTACTTTGGCCTGATGCCACTTGCACGAAAGCTCGAAAAAAGTTTGTAAAATTAGTATAACCCTTAGTTTATATTTTCATACTTAGTTCAAACTTTTGAACTCCCTCTACTAAATACTTTGCACTTTCGTAGTTTTCGTAAAGAAACTGTTGCTATTTTTTTGTTATGAACTAAATTTCAATGGAATTTTTGCGGTTCATTCTGACTTACGAAAAATTATTTGCGTTTAACTTGTCAGCTGCACATCTTCGCGCGCAATTATAACAAATTTACAGCAGTCAGATATTTTACTGCATTATGACTTTAGAATACAAAATGTTGTGCAATTTCGTACGTAAGTAATTCCTGAAATATTACTAAAAACCGGTTTTCGTACTTATACACTTACATTGATATCAGATTTATCAGTCAAGGCCAGTGGTAGGTAGAAGGGCAAAGTGACTGCAATGTGGCTGGCTAGCGGGCAAGTGGCGGCTGTAGGAAAAGCGAGCGCGATAAATGTCGCTTTGAGTTGGAAGGGTGTGGGCACAACTGATTAGCATATATATGTTAAGCTAAATATATGCATATGTATGCACATATTAAAGTGAAGACAGATTTTTTTCCTACGGCTTGCCTTTTTCACACGATTTACGAGCCATCGCGACTTATCAAATAATTTTTCGTTTTTCTTGCTCACACATGCCGCTTTTTTGTTTTTGTCTTTGCTTTATTTTTCTATTTTTTTATTACACGTGTTGCTGCTTAGCGCTGCAATCAGGTGTCACAACAAAACGTAGTCGTGTGATGCAAAATTTCCAACACTGACGCACCCACTCGTGCATACATACATATTTACTTATGTATATGTATTACGTTACGCGTGTGTTTGGCGAATATTTTTTGCATACATTAAATTGCATGGAAATTTATTAAAACACTGTAAAAGTGCAATAAATGTAAGGCACTTGACTATTCATCATAGATTATTATAGCTTCAGCATTCACTTACAGATGCAGATGCACTTGACTCGTTTATAATAAAATTTTTTTACATTTCAAGTGCAATTATACATATGCATAAATAATGTATATATGTACATTAGCATGCATCACGCTCCATAAAAAAAAATCGGTACTATTTTTTTGCGTATAGTTAGATTCACGTGGGATGGACCTACAGTGGCGAAAATATAAATAAAGAAGAGACATTTAAGCATTGCTCGGCCATTTACTTTTCCTTAATTAAATGTTTATTATTTTTTTATGAAATTTTAGCTCTTATCTCACAAAAATTAGCAAGATTCGAAAAAGGTTCATCAAAATTTTGAAAATGCGCTAACAAAAAACTGCCCAAAACAAAGGGTAAGTCCCACCTGCTTCAAAATTTAATGGCCCACAAAACTGCTAACTCGAAAAATTTCCAAAAAATCTGCTAGAAGTTTGAAATTTTGATGAAAGTATTTGCTAAAGTTTGTCGAAATTTATAAATCTTCTACATAGCTTAAAATTTTGATTTACATGGTTTTGTTGTGAGACAACCTAATGAACTTATTGAGATATATGAATGTGTTTTAAAAAATGCATAAATTTTTGTTTGTTGAAAAATGCAAATATTCACGACAACTTATTGTTGCTCTTTAACCCGGCTTTTGTGCAATTTATGGCTTACGTTTAACCCAACTTCGGTGATGGACCTTTTTTTATTACACGCATACACAACGCCTCATATGAATTTCAATACAGCTGAGTGGAACTTAAAAAAAAAACGATTTTATAGTTTTCTCCAATAATCTTTAAGCTGCTTATTTTTACTGAGGAAAAATATTTAATTTTTTTTTGTGCAACAGCTTTGTTAACTTTTATGTGCAAACCTGTACATCATTGATTATCTCGTAGGGGTTTGCCGGAATTTTACTTTTCAATTATTCACAGCTGTGGGCGCAACTCCATAAGCCAATTTTGCTTCGCTTCGCTTGCTCAGTGTGTAGTCATGAATTGCTGATTACTAGATTTGCGGCGAAACCTGTTATTACACTTTGACGAGTTAATGAATTTTTGTTTACATGGCAGTTATCTGATTAAGCGTGGTGAGTTAATTTTATTATTTGGAAAATAGCAATTCTTCCATTCGGGAATTTCGACAGCAGCTCTAACGGCTCAAAATTTTTTTTTGATTTCGAAGAAAAAATAGCGAAATAAAAAATGTATATAAATATGTGTATGTGGAATAAAAAGAGTTTCGGCCGTTCCAAAATTTTGGAAACCTGCTCAGCAAATTTCTAGCACTCGAACAGCTCAAAACTGACTGTGACTTTTGAAAACAGTTTCTCAAGTTAATTCCATCAAGGAGTGTTTGGGAAGAAGATGCGTATACATATACATACAGTGACGGCCAAAACTGCAACAATGGTGTAACACTTTTTACTTCATCCATCGCTATCTTTCCAAGTTCTATCGACTTTCATACTTTTGTTGTATATTCTTGTTGGTACATCCCTACTCCCGCTCTCATAACGATTTGAAGTCCATACAGCAACAATAAAAAAGCCAGCAGCCAAAAATGTAAATTAAGGCAGATGTTACAGTTTTGCACTCATACATTTCTAAGAACTTTTTAACAATTTTCACGAAAAAAAAGAACTACTAACACAATGTTCAGTACTCTTTTGCTCCTGGATACGATTTGGCATACCTTATTTGTATCTCTGTAAAATTTCTGGAGGTATATCCTTAGTTTGCTTTCACTGCTCATGTACTCGATTTTACGGACTTTGATACTTATTAAGCTGTGCTTTCGCAAATTCTCAATGAGATTCATGTCCGCGGATTGTGGAGGTCATTTGAAATTAGCAAATTTTTGCTTTGTATCCAGTCTTTGCGAATATGTGCAGTGTGTTTTGCGTGATTTTCCAGCAGAAACTTTAATTTTTTCGATTACATCTTGCAAGTTTTGTTGAAATATGAACAGATACAGTTCCTTACGCATAATGTGTACTTAAATACCAAGAAAATTTTTGAAATACAACCGCAAACTATTATTGACCGACCACTGTTATTCACAGTTTGCCTTACATGCTGCGTACGGGCTTAGTTTGGGTCTTTGACCCAATACCATGCCCGGCCATCTGATTGAAAGCGACCCTGTAGGGAAACCGCGGACTAGTGAATCAAATTTCTAGTTCCGTACTAGGTCTTTATCGCCAAAAAGGAACTAGTCCGATAGGAACCAGATCCCCACCAGTCCAAAATCGGCGAAAAGTGGTACTTTTAAAAAACTAATTATTTTCAGTTTTTTTCACTAGACGAATTTAGAAATGGTTCGAAACTATAGAAAAAGAGGTGCAGAACAAACTAGATACTATTTGTCGAATTTAGAACTAGTTCGGAACTACCGAATGAGGGATGCAGCGGGGGGCTTGTTTATTTTACATAGATATGTGTTCAGCGGCTTTTTCGTTCAAATACGCTTCTATTCTGTGCTTCGCAGATGCTTTTTCATAGCTTGGTAATACAAAACTAAAATTGGTTTTAACATTTCAACATCTTGGGACAGTCTGGAAGCTAAAGGTATGTAAACGTACATTTCTTACAATCATACAAACAAATTTAGTTTCAAATTGAAAACACATTTCTTCCAAAATAACTTAAAATCGCACACACGGAAGAACCAAAAAGATTGAAAAATCATGATACTTTTTTCTTTCGTCTGTCGATTTTAGAACTGGTTCGGAACTATAGAATTTAGGACTAGTTCGGAACTATCGAAAAAGGGATGCAGCGGGGGGCAATTGACACTTCTTAGGACATCGCCATGTTAAATTCGCAAGTTGCTTGTATGCAAAAGAGATTTATCGCGAACCAGTACTGGGTCTAAATGTACTAGAAGCGCACCAGTTCAGAACTAGAGATTTTCCCACAGGGGATTAATTTAGTCTTGTCAGACCAAATAACCTTCAATTGAATCTTAAAAATATGTTTTTTATTGCATTCTGAACGGCCTAACATATCCCAATAGGCAACGGTTCGGTTTCCGTACGATGCAGCGAAATGCTACCACACTCGCACATGACCAAATTTGCTTTTTTCTTCTTTATGATGCCTTTGCGCTCAATTTGGCAATTCTTCGCCTCGCTGTTTATTGATTTGCATTAAAGTTTAATACCTTAAGCGCTTCTGTAATAGTGGCTACATCGCTACTTGCTGCTAAGTTCACAACATATCGTACCGTAATATTTTTTGACAGACTTCCTTTGTCCTTGGGAACACTTTAGGCTATATTTTTTCTCAGTCTTAACATTTTCAAGTAGCAAATTCCACAATTTTTTGCCACTTTTCGTGCGGTCCCGCCTTTCCGCAGTAAATCTATTATTTACATCTATGGTTCCTGATTAACTATATTCAATAAATTACAATACAGAAAAATGTCATCTGACTTCCAACTAAGTAAGAGATAACTGTCAAATGTAAAACTGAGAGTGAGTGCAAAACTGTAACATCTGCCTCAATTTACATTTTTGTCTGCTGGTTTTTTATTGTTGTTGTATTGACTTCAAATCGTTATAAGAGAGGGAGCAGGGATGTACCACCAAGAATATACAACAAAAGGATGAAAGTCTTTAGAACTTGGAAATATGGCGATGGCTGAGCTAAAAAGTGTTACACCACGTTACAGTTTTGCTCGTCACTGTATGTATAACGTCGGGCCAAAATTAATGCAAAGCAAAAGAAGTGTACTCAAAAGAGTTTTATTTTGGAAATTCTATCAAGGTTATGTAAAACCTTTTTAATTTTAATTTAATTTTATTTTGAATTTAGAGCTTGCAATTTTGTTGTCGTATAAAATTCATATCTTTAAAAATACACCTTGCAAATTTCAGCAAAGTTTTAAATGAAATAGAGGCACTTTAAAAAAAAAATGTTGCCATAAATGATATAAAATTTTGCTTTTACGATTTTTTAAATTTCCGAATGGTGTATTTTTTATTTTTACAATTTTTTAAATACATTTTACATATCACCTTTATAACGAAATCAAAACAATTTTTGAGATATTAAAAAAATTGCAAAGCAAGAGAAATTGCGAACTTTTGAACTACCGAATAATTTTTTTTTTGTTTTTTTCATTTGGAAGAACTTCGTGCGAAAATACCGGCCAAGTATTATTCAAATAAAAAATGGTCGATTTCAAACATTGGTCGATTTGACATGGATTTAACCACATGCAAAAAAGTTCTTCACCCAGTAGGCCTCCAGTCACTTGAAAGACCTCTTGATTCTTATGCTGACTATTGAAATAATTTTAGATTGATTTAGTCAGGTAGACAAATATTCAAAGTAAATTGTTTGCTTATCTTTTAGTTTTACATTACTAATCCAACCAACCGTCCGGTGGCTATTTTAAAAGCGTATTGTTATCCTAAGCTTTTATGGTTTATTCCCTTTGCTTTTTGTGCTTTTTCCAAAGCTTAACTAACTATTTACTTGTGCAACGTTTTTTTGGTTTTGCGTCTTCTTCGTCTGCCTGCAAGGATGCCATTGAATTTAGTGCTTGCCGATTTTGTTTAATGTGTTTTTGTCTATGTGTGGGTTTTCATTTTTTTTATTAGTTGTTTCCGTTTTTTTTCGCTATTATTTTTATTTGCCTTCTCAATTTCATTTATTTTTGCCTCATTTCTACAGTTTTTTGTTTACTTTCTACTTTATTTGATTTTACGTTCTGTGGTTTTAATTCATTAGACCACGATTGTACTAGTACTTTGATCAGCAGCGAGCCACAAATCTTCTCTCGCATGGGCAGAGCGAAGTGGAGCAGGCGGGAAGTAAAGCAAAAGGTTGAGCGCAAAGGGAAGAAAAAAATGAGAAAATTTATTTAGCGAGTCGCACAGGGTAAGCTAAGTGCAAAATAAAATAGAAATACCGGAGTGTGTGTTGCTAAGATAAACATCAGCAAATAGCTGGTAGGTCAACTGATTTCTTCTTTTATTATTCATTATTCATTTTGTCGTATGTTTTGCTAAAATTCTTTGGCGTGTGCATACAAATATATGTATCTTTCTTTATAAGTAAGTGATTGCAAAGTCAGACTGGCTTTTATCAAATTAAATTTGGTCATAAATCACTTCAACGAAGCGACCGCTGCTCAAGCGCTTAATAAATGAGCTTGGAGCACTTGAGGTGAGAATCATATGTAAAAGGTGGAAATGGGATTAGAGGAGCATTTATGGATAATAAGATGCCTCAGGATATAAAAAAAAAAATAATTATTGAAAAATTTGATATACACATCGCGGGTTAAAAATTTTAAAGGACATTTTCTAATGTTTTGAAATACTGCTTTTGACTTGATTTCAAACGGATAGATTTAAAACACGACATCTTAAAAACGTCTTCTGGGTTAGTCAGCGTCTAAGTGTCGGTTTTAAAGATCTAAGTGGTTTTCTCGTGGCCTTAGTTAATCTTGTTATCGCTCTTCGCTGAACTGTCTAAGCCTTCGTTGCTCGAAAAAACTCTATTTCTCTTCAGAAGACTTCCATTTACCATTTTTTATACTAACGATTTTTTGCGGTTATTGGGGGGGCCTATAAAAAATCATTAGTTTAAAAAACCGATAAAACAAACAATTGGGTATTATTATTAAAAGTATTCGAAACAGAGTTTTCCGACCGAAAAATATTGATTTTCAAGAATTCATAACAATTAAACAATTAAAATTCCGACTTTACTTTTTTTTGGATCACCCTAGTGCACATACATACTGTTGAAGCTTTTGCCGAATTAATTTTTCTCTTAAATGCTCACTTCCAATCAAGCTTCAATATTCGTTTCGTTACAAGATCAAGAACTATCTTTACCGTCGCTCCTTAAGCCTGACTTGATGTGTAGCCCATTCATTCAAGGTGACAAAGGTTTTGTCGCACGAAAGTGTTCAGAAGCTCAAAACTTTCGAGATTTTTTTTTTGGAATTTTTTCAAACTTTTTCGCGGCATTTTGATATTTTTTTTTAGTCTTTCAGTCTTCCTTGAATATTTTGTACTTTTTTGGGGAGATTTCTGTATTTTTCCGGACGGCCTTTCAGCATTTTTGGAGATTTTCTCGGGACTTTAAGCGATGTTTTTGGATCCTGGTTTCTGTTTTGGAGTTTTTTGTTTGGTGTCGGTTTAAGATTTCTGGATTTTGCTAGATTTTTTGGCATTGTCTTCGTAACTTTTCGGAATGTTTTCAGGACCATTCAAGCGTGTTTCCAAACATTTAGAGAACTTGCGGAATTTTAAGAATTTTTAATCACTTTTTGGAGTTTGTTTTAGAGATTTGATGGCAGTTTCAATATATGTTTGTGACCTTTCTGCGAATTTCGGGGCCATTCGAAATTAAAAAAATTTTTTTAATTACCTTTTCGGAGTTGTTCTAGGGATGCTACGGGATTTTCAATATTGTTTTAGCACCTTTATCCATATTTCGGGACTTTTTGATATATTTCCAGTTCTATTTCGGACATTTCAGAATTTCTGGAAAGTTTCAAAAATTCTGTTCGAGAGATGGCTTAAGGATTTTTTCGGACTTCTGCAATTTTTTTCTGGCCTTTTCGGAATTTTCTTCGGTAAATTTTTTGGGCCACTCGGGTTTTTCCCGAGCTTTTGGGGGAATTTCGGATTTTTATTCGGGTTTTCAGGATTCTTCAAACACCTTTCGGCATTTTTCGAACATTTCGGGATTGTTTGGAGGCGCTACCAAATGTTCTTCAGTATCTTTTTGGGTCCTCTCAGCTTAATTCGGAATTTTTTTTTGGTATATTTTTAGTTTAAATTCGGACATTTAACGATTTCTAGAAAGTTTTCAAGATTTTTTTTATGTTTGAAATATCGCTTTAGAATTCTTTACAGACTTGGGAATTATTTCCAGACTTTTGCATTGTCTTCGGTACCTTTCGGAAAATTTTTTGGAACATTCGCGAATTTTTCAAAATTTTTTCAGGACTTTTAGTATTTTTCAAACACTTTAAAGACTTTTCGGGATTTCTGGGACTCCTCAAAATTTTTTTGTAGGTCTTACGGGATTTTTTGTACCACCTTTCGGTATTTGTGTTGGGCATTTGTGGTTATCTTGCTACTTTTTGGTATTTTTTAAGGATCTCATAAATGATTACCAGTCTACTTTTTAAGAGACTTTCTCGGATCGCTTTGGGACTTTTGTCGAGACTTTTTGGGAAACCTTCGGGATTTTTCCGAACCTTTCTGGTATTGACTTCAGGCCTTTCTTGGGATATGTCTTCGGGTATTTTAGAAATACTTTCGGGACCTTTCCTGAATTTTTCTAAACATAGCAGGTATTTGCCGAGACTTCGAAATGTTTTCAAGATATTCGGGATTTTCCACGTAAGTTTTCGGGATCTTTCGATATACTTTCTCGTGTTTTCAGAATTTTTTCGGGCTTTTTCGTGAACTTTTTTTTTGCGAATTTTTGAAATTTTTTGATATTCTTCGGTAGCTTTTCGAAACATTTCTGCAGTTTCCCGGACTTATTTGAATATATCTGGATCATAACGAGATTGTTCGTAATTTTCCCTGGACTTTTCAGTATTTTATTAAGATTTTTTCGGGATTGTTTTTAACACTATTGGGTTTTTCTATAACCTTCGGTATTTTTTCATAAGCTTTCACAATTTTTGCGAGAATTTCACGTTTTATTTGAAAATTTACTTTTTTGCATGCCCGACGACTGGAATTCAAGTGTGCTCTGCCCAATCCACAAGAAAGGTGACCCCGCCATTCGCGCCAACTACCGCGGGATCAGCCTTCTAAGCATAGGTTACAAGGTCTTATCAAGCGTATTGTGTGAAAGACTGAAGCCCACCGTCAATGAACTGATTGGGCCTTATCAGTGTGGCTTTAGACCTGGCAATCCACCATAGACCAGGTATTCACAATACGCCAAATCTTGGAAAAGACCCGCGAGAAAAGGATCGACACTCACCACCTATTTGTCGACTTTAAAGCCGCTTTTGACAGCACTAAAAGGAGTTGCCTATACGCCGCTATGTCTGAATTTGG
>NW_023458559.1:31182195-31232538 GCF_013731165.1 Rhagoletis pomonella
ATGAGTATATGGCCACTAAAACCATATAAAATTAATAGTTTTTTTTTAATTTTTTTGCATTTTTTGCTTAGATTACATACTCTGTAAGGAGGCTGATATACGCACACGTTCTTTGTTTAAGCATATAATTTGGTATTTTACTTATTTCACTTAACACCTCTTCACTCTACATATCCGTTCCCTTCGAGTCACCGTGCATCGGTTTGCTAAAAGCCAGTAATAGTTTGCTGATGCCATTCGCGTTGATAACAAAATTGAAACTGTCAGCCAGTTTCAGTGAGAGCTAGCAAACAATAAAAAAAAAGCTAAAACGTGAAAGTGCAGAAAAAGGGTTGAAAATAAAAATACAGAATACTAAATAGAATCTGCTGAGCATTCAACTAAGCACCTCATCTTTTCTAACTTTTTGCTCGCCCTTTGCTCACTACGCTTGGCTCAATTTAACCCTGTTGCAGCTTTATATTTTGTATTTTTATTTTTCTGTTATCCTTTTTTTCACTACATTCACTTCCAAGCGCTACCGATGCAATAGTTATTCCTATAGTTATTCCTATAGTATATCTATAGCTGACATTCATTTATTAAGTCCTGTCGTGCCTTGTTATACCTACTACCCATTCAAACACATGTGACACACATACTCCTTTTTACATAGTTATATTTACAAATGCTCATGCCTTCGTGTTCCTTCGTTTATTTGTTATCTTGTGTATGCTCAAAGATTAACATCTTCTCCATTCAGTAATTAAACTTGTTAACTTTGCTTTGGTATTTTCACTCCTTCTACAATTTTTTTAGGAGTATGCACGAGTTTGCAGCAACACTTCTGCCTCTTTGCATAGTCAGTCATACATGCAGCACAAGCAGGCAGCTAGCTAGCTAGTTGGCTGAGAAAGAGGTGTACAAAGAAAACATAAATTTAAAAAAAGATACTCTTGCACTGAATAACTGTAAAGATGGAGAAAAATAGATAAGTTTGCGTGAAATTGAATGCACAGCAAAAAAGTTAATAGAAGATAATACAATAATTAGAATCAGCGCTGTCATGGAATACATCGTAGGCTTGATTTTCGGATATGTTCGAAATAGCCATCACTTTTGCATATGATGTATCTTCGAAATTCGTAAAATTGCATTTATGGAATCAACTCGAAACGTCAAATCGAAGAGTTTCGTAAAATGTTACTAAGACAACTTTCGCTGTCGGAGGATTAAGAAAAAGGCGAGAAATTTAAAAAAATTAAGGAAAAATTAAAGAATTAAAAAAACTGCCTCAAAATGTAAGTCCCAACTTAATGCAAAATGTAGGTTAGGTTAGGTTGAAGTGGCTGCCGGTAAACACAGCAGCAGACTTACAGGGCAATTCTGGCATGTAATGTGGAACGATTTTCCGTCGTCCCTTGTCAAATTTGGTTTGGAGACAAATCGGTTTCAGCGTTGTGCCATCTGTAGTGTCATTTACTTTCTTTTTTCTGCTTTTTTTGCACCACAGTCTTTCGAAAAACAGAGTAAAGCAAAAAATAAAATAACAATAATTTTAAAAATGAAATGAAAATTAAATTAGAAAAAGAAAAAAATACCTAAAAAAGGAAAATAATATTTAAAAATTTAATCTAAAAAAATATTTCTATTGTCAAAAAAAAATCTTAACTTAAATAAAATTAAATTGAAAAAGACAAACAAACAAAATTTTCAAATATAAAATTAGGCCCTAAAAATTAAATAAGTTACATTTATTTTAAAAATTTTACAAATTAAAAGAAAACTAAATTAACAAAAGAAAAACAAATTAATTTAAAAAAGGAAAAAAATAGTATTTGTAAAAATTAAAACAAATGAAAAAAATTCATTTTTTTTTAAACCTATATAATCTAAAAACATAAAGAAAATCAAACTAAAAACGAAAACAGTTTCATGAAAAGAAAATTATAAAATGCAACAAAACTAAAAAAGAATTTTCTGTTTGCAACAATAACTTAAAAAAAATTAAATAAAGTTAAAAAAAATGTATTAAAAAGGGAATAAATACACAAGAAAAGTTTCTAAAAATGAAATGAAAAAAAATATATATTTTTCTTTTTAAAACAATATAAAAATTAAAAGAAATTTAAGTTACAAAAAAATCCGCAACCCATAAAATCGAACTCCGATCTTTCGAATGGAACGACTGTTATCTGCTCACTAGGCCATTGTGAGTGTTGGAGCGACGCGAGCTTAAAGATATGCAAACACTTTCTTTGAAAATAGCTTTGCCCACGAGCGGTGAATGATAGGGCCTTTTTTCTAAGATTTCTGTGTCAGAAAAGAACGCTTTTTGTAATCGTAGCACTGCCCAGGATACCCTCATATATAAACCACTAAATGAAGTTGGCAAATTTGGGAAATCCCCCTATATTTTTTCCCGCTCTATCGCTCAGATTTCTAATGGTTCGAGTGCTAATGAACCTTAGTAGCAAATTAGAGCCTACAACCTGTAAAGCCTTCCATAAGTTCAATGCTACTAATACACTTCCTTTGTTGAGTGTGATGTTAAGGATTAGATTGCGAGTTATTTGGGCGATTGCCGAGTTAAATGCTGTGGGTACTAAATTAGTTACGAAAACCATACAGGGTGGCCCAAGCCTGCGCATACTTCTTACCACTCGTCGCTTGACCTTATAACCAAGGTATCCATATCTTCTGTTTTGATAAGGATTGAGCACAAATCAAAGCTCCTCGTAGTCAGCGTAGATCTACCGACATCGGCCTGCTGTCTACGATCATGCTCATATACTCGTTCAACATCTTTAGTCTGAACATTAAGATGGAGTTCAATACAACCGTTCGGGTGTGCCGCTGCCTTTCACCAACGTATATGCCCAACGGTATGGAAACCTCTTCGAAGCTGTACGCAGCGTTTTTCTTCAAAGGGTGTACTAGGTCCAGTGCATCGCGAAGGCAAAATTGGTAAGCTTTTCAATCACGAAGAATATGGTTAGGCTATGCTATTTTTCACAGCGTTCCAAATTTGTTTACCATTTTCATATATGTAATGTATAACCAAAGTAAAAACTTCCACACAAATATGTTTGTACAAACATGTGTAAGTATAACTTCTTGTAGCCTGTATACACACTAGCATAATTAATGTTCTCCAATTAACACAAAATACACTCATTTAGCTCATACTTTTCCTTCTAAGCTGCCTCTTATGGTCCTCTGTGTCCTTCACAAAACCTTACTACTAATGGAACTTCCTAAAGACACAAATTCTACGTACGTACATACATTCATTTATGCATGCGTACATACTACATACATCTGACGTACATACGTACTTGTTGCACTAAAGCTGCTTTTTCTAACCTCCCAACTTCATTGTATGTAACAGCAAGCAAAACAAGTACAACAAAAGTCGCCAACTTTTCCCAGTAAAGTATAACAAGCATGAAAGATAACAGCATAAGGACGACATTGTCTGTTGTCTATTTGTCTATTAGCGCCAAGCGCGTTGAAACATCGTTGTATGTGGAAAGGATCATAAGGATCTGTAAAGGATAAGTAGCTCAGCTGGCATAAAGGAGTTGGAAAAGATAGGCAAAGATAAAACGAAAATGGGAAAGCTTGAAACAGCATTGAAGTATGTGTTAATGTGATTGTGGGAATGTTGCAAATTCTTGCGCGTGTGAGCGTGGGACACGTAAAGTAGGAGACCTTAGGGGAGCAAGTGTTAAAGGAGCGGACAGTAGCGTATTTTCGTTGTTGTTACAGTATTTGTTGATGATTTATAACGTGCCTATGTTATGTTGTCATAAGTTTAAAGGACCAGCATCTGTTTAAAGTTAAAAAAATTTGGTAAAATTTTCTGTGTGTTACAAATGAAAATTTCGGAGGCAGTTGCCGCCAATACTTGTGAAAGTTGATCTGGAATGTTTGCTATCATACCAAATGTATCTTAATGAAAGAAAAACCAAGTATTAATTTTCCGTGAATTGGGTGCAATGATTTAAACACTATTTAATTTTTCCTCATTACCTTACCATTATTTTCTTGTTACCTTTCAGGAATGCGCTTAGTTTTAATATCTTTTGTTTTGGCTATCTGCTGCAAAGCGTGCCTCATCTATGCAATTCTCCAAAGAATTTCACTATGGAAATGAAAGAATTCGCGCTTTTTTAAGTTAATTATTTCACTATGATTCTTTTAAAAATGCTAGCGCACATACATACTTTAGCGCTCTTTGGGAAGGAAGGTAGGAAAAGAGAAAGCAGCGCATTGTTCGAGAGATAATAGCTTTTGTGTTAAGTGAGGAAATTTCTACAGCTGCATTTATATATACGCGTACAAGTAAGTGTATGCAAGTATTTGTTTAGTTTATTTGTATACCCGAGCGCACTTGTGCACAAGGGTATATTAATTTTGTTCACATAACGGTTGTTTGTAACAGCCAAAACGAAACGAGATAGATATAGACAAATGTATACATAAATGATCAGGATGAAAAAAGAAATCGATTAAGCCATGTCTGTCTGTCCGTCCGTCTGTCCGTCTGTCCGTGTACACGATAACTCGAGCAAAAATTGAGATATCTCAACGAAATTTGGTATGTAGGTTTCCCTTAATCCAAGGTAGGTTGGTATTGAAAATGGGCGAAATCTGACTTTAACCACGCCCACTTCCCATATAACGGTAATTTCCAGAAATACGAAAACTGCGATATTTTAGTAACTACTGAAGATAATTCACTCAAAATTGATATTTACAATAATTTTTAGACGAAAAATAAGAATATTATAAATTTTTGGAAAATGGGCGTAGCCACGCCCACTTATGGTTACATGTGTATATCTTGGTAACCGCTGCACCAATTTCTTCCAAACTTGGCACAGTTGTTGGCCTTGGTACAGCATAAAAAACCGCCGAAAATTTTTAAAATCGGACAATTACCACGCCCACATCCCATATAACGGTAATTTAGAGAAATACAAAATCTTCGATAAATCATTAAGTATTGAAGCTAATTTATTCAAAGTTGATGCTTGCAACAATTCTTTACCAAGAAATACGTTTATGGTAAAATTTTGGAAAATGGGCGTGGCACCGCCCACTTATGATCACATATAAGTATATCGGTAACCGTTCTACCAATTTGTACCAAACTCGGTATGGTTATTGTACTTGCCACGTGTAAGCAAAACGTTGAAATTATTGAAATCGGACTAAAATAACGGCCGATTCTCATATAACGGTAAATTTAAGAAATGCTTGAAACTTCAATATTTCGAAATTGAAGGACGCTAATTTACTCAAAATTGATACACCTCGGCTTACCATCTAGCGGAAGGTTTCGGAAGGGTGAAAAAACATATATTTAATACTTGCGCCGGGTATTTAATGTTCGGCTCCGCCCGAACTTAGACTTTCTTACTTGTTTGACGTAGAATACGTCTTACGCTTCGATATGGAGGCTATGCCGAAATGTTGTAGTTGTAATTTTTAGAGCTTCACGATAACGCTTATTGCATGAGAACTAATGAAGCGATTTCAAAGAAGAGTGTGGCGTTTCAAAGATAAAATTCCAAGCCTGTCGACAGGTTTATCTTTGTAAGTAACCAATTCGGTTTCTGTCGTAAAAATACCGGTAAACATTGACTTATTTTGGGGTCAATTTTGAGCCTTTAAAGTGCTCCAACAGCTTATGATTTGCAGATATAACTTTCATTTTCGGGATACAGATTCCTTGGAGCAATAGAAATATTATCGTTTACAGATTTTATATAAATTCAACAAATATTAAGAATTTTAAGTCAAAAAATCGTTCAAAAAAATTTGCAAATTTTTTTATAGCAAAATGCTAGAAAACCGCTTAAATGATTTTGTCTCTGTTTTCTTTAATAAAAAGCTCAGGTATTTTCCTTTTGTTTGGTATATATATTTGATTCAAATATGTATATGGGCATACATGATTTCCCATACAAAATCACTTCGTCATCATTTTGCAAACACGTGCATGCGCTGGAAGTGAGAGAAAGAGACAAAAAGTATGTATGTGTGCGTAGGTACATATTTCGGCTTTTGATAAACAGATGGCGCAATATTTATAACCAAATCGCAGCGTGTGTATATATGTAAATACATTCACACGTACATATGTTGATTGCAGTTAATGTGGATCTGTTTCTATTTTTTAGTAATCTATGCATATCTATAAATATTATATATGTACATACATATATGTATGAACACATGTATGTATAATAAGCGAAAACTTTTTGAAGTGAAACAACACTTACATACAGACCAATCAAAGAATAAAAGTAAAGGTGAGTACGTACATAGATAAAGAAAAGGATAAAGGCAAAGGTAAAAATAAAAACGAAAACAATGTTGCGTAAAGATAAAGGAAAAAAGAAGGCCAAGGCAAATTTAAACACTTTACTTATAACGGCTGATTTTTTTGAGGTTAGGATTTTCATGCATTAGTATTTGACAGATCACGTGGGATTTCAGACATGGTGTCAAAGAGAAAGATGCTCAGTATGCTTTGAAATTTCATCATGAATAGACTTACTAACGAGCAACGCTTGCAAATCATTGAATTTTATTACCAAAATCAGTGTTCGGTTCGAAATGTGTTTCGCGCTTTACGTCCGATTTATGGTCTACATAATCGACCAAGTGAGCAAACAATTAATGCGATTGTGACCAAGTTTCGCACTCAGTTTACTTTATTGGACATTAAACCAACCACACGAATGCGTACAGTGCGTACAGAAGAGAATATTGCGTCTGTTTCTGAGAGTGTTGCTGAAGACCGTGAAATGTCGATTCGTCGCCGTTCGCAGCAATTGGGTTTGTGTTATTCGACCACATGGAAGATTTTACGCAAAGATCTTGGTGTAAAACCGTATAAAATACAGCTCGTGCAAGAACTGAAGCCGAACGATCTGCCACAACGTCGAATTTTCAGTGAATGGGCCCTAGAAAAGTTGGCAGAAAATCCGCTTTTTTATCGACAAATTTTGTTCAGCGATGAGGCTCATTTCTGGTTGAATGGCTTCGTAAATAAGCAAAATTGCCGCATTTGGAGTGAAGAGCAACCAGAAGCCGTTCAAGAACTGCCCATGCATCCCGAAAAATGCACTGTTTGGTGTGGTTTGTACGCTGGTGGAATCATTGGACCGTATTTTTTCAAAGATGCTGTTGGACGCAACGTTACGGTGAATGGCGATCGCTATCGTTCGATGCTAACAAACTTTTTGTTGCCAAAAATGGAAGAACTGAACTTGGTTGACATGTGGTTTCAACAAGATGGCGCTACATGCCACACAGCTCGCGATTCTATGGCCATTTTGAGGGAAAACTTCGGAGAACAATTCATCTCAAGAAATGGACCGGTAAGTTGGCCACCAAGATCATGCGATTTGACGCCTTTAGACTATTTTTTGTGGGGCTACGTCAAGTCTAAAGTCTACAGAAATAAGCCAGCAACTATTCCAGCTTTGGAAGACAACATTTCCGAAGAAATTCGGGCTATTCCGGCCGAAATGCTCGAAAAAGTTGCCCAAAATTGGACTTTCCGAATGGACCACCTAAGACGCAGCCGCGGTCAACATTTAAATGAAATTATCTTCAAAAAGTAAATGTCATGGACCAATCTAACGTTTCAAATAAAGAACCGATGAGATTTTGCAAATTTTATGCGTTTTTTTTAAAAAAAAAGTTATCAAGCTCTTAAAAAATCACCCGTTATAAGGGAAAGGTGAAGGGGAATATGTATATGAAGAATATGATAAACATAAAAATAAAAACAAAGATAAATATAAAGAAAAAGATGAGAATGAGGATACCGATAAAATCATAGATAAAGATAGAGGAAGAAAGATTAAAATAAAGGTTGTTGTAGAGAAAAGTATATAGGTAGAGGCACAGAGACTCAATTTGATTTCGAGATTTTAGAGATTTTCGGGATTCTAGGGACTTATTGACGTAATAATCGATACTTTGTCTGTTTGTATCGATATTTTCGGAGCTTATCGATATAATGATCGATGCTTTTATCGATTTTGTTATCGATATTTTTATTGATTTTGTTATCGATTTTGTAATCGAATTTGTTATCGCTTTTGTTATCGATTATTTATCGATTTGGTTGTCTATATTTTTATCGGTTCTGTTATCGATATCATCGATTTTGCTATCGTAATTTTTATAGATTTTATTGTCGAAATTTTAATCGATTTTGTCAAGGATATTTTTATCGGGTTTGTTATCGATATTTTTATTGATTTTGTTACCGATTTTGCTATCAATATTATTATCGATTTTCTATAGATTTTTATCGATTGTTATCGATTTTGCTATCGACACTCTTACCGATTTTGCTATTGAAAACTGTTATCGATTTTGCTATTGATTTTGTTATCGATACATTTATCGCTTTTGTTGTCGATATTTTTTTATGAATTGTGGTATCGATTTGGTTAGCAATTTTGTTATCGATTTTTCATCGATTTTGCTATCGATTTTGCTGTCGATATTATTATCGGTTTTGCTATTGAAGGCGCTGGACTGTTTCTTTTCTTTAACTGTACGAATTTTCTATTTAAAGCCTGTATGCAGCTCTCCAGAAAAGCAAAAACTCCATATAAAATGACGTACAACAAATGGCTAAGAAATTTTCTTGAGTCAAATTTCCTTAAGGCAGTACGCAGTTCTTAAGAAATTTACTACGCTTTCTACTACGGTTTTCTAAAGTTTTTTTTGTGAAAAAAGAGCACAAGGCAGCCCAGGTTTGCAACAGAAATATATGCCCGTTCCATTATAATATGGCACTTTTTTCTTGACCGTTTTCTTGAGAGCTGCATACAGGGCTTTAGTAGCTTAAGAAAATCTTACTAATCCTACTGGCTGAGTGAGTGTTAAAATGGCTGAATGTATGTCAATGTGCTTACTCACACAGATATGTTGTTATGCGGATTAAGATATGGAATATTTTTTAAGAGAGTCACAACTTGTTTTATAAGTTTAAAACAAAGACTGATAAAAAGGCATATATCACCGCAATTTTTGGGAAGTTTAGTCATCCTTTCTCCTCCTCAAGCTTATTAATTGTAATAAGAAATCTCAAAAAATGTAAATTTTGATTTACATATCTATATTATTAAACCTGTGGATGTTAGGCGAAAGGGACCTAACACGATTTATTTGAGGATAATTGCCACTTGTTTAGCAATTAACTAAAAATTAACGCTTTGAATAAATTTTAAGCGTTAAATAGACGATAGAGATTTAAGAAATGTATTTCAGAAATGTTTTTGAAGAGGGTTAGCATCTGTACAAATTTTTATGATCAGTTTGATTTACAAATGAAGTCAAAAATGTTAATATGGTTATCATATCGTCGCTCCCAACGAAGAGTAGAACATCTCAAATTACCGTGGAAGACTAGCACATTTCGCTATTACCGTGGAAGACTAGCACATTTTATTATTCGCGTCGAAAAGTAGAACATTTCAGATTTTTGCGTGGAAGTCTAGCACATTTCACTATTCCCGTGGAAGACTAGCACATTTCAGATTTTTGCGTGGAAGAGTAGCACATTTCAGGTTTTTGCGTGGAAGACTAGCACATTTCACTATTCGCGTGGAAGACTAGCACATTTCAGATTTTTGCGTGGAAGAGTAGCACATTTCAGATTCTCGCGTAGAATAGTAGCGAATTCATACAAAGTGGTACCAGCAGCCGTACAAAAACCGAACATACATGTATGTTATAATTATTT
This sequence comes from Rhagoletis pomonella, assembly GCF_013731165.1. Taxonomy (NCBI): domain Eukaryota; kingdom Metazoa; phylum Arthropoda; class Insecta; order Diptera; family Tephritidae; genus Rhagoletis; species Rhagoletis pomonella. The sequence goes on from NW_023458559.1 coordinate 31,191,959, forward strand.
CTCCTCGACTAAGCTGAAAGTTTAATGTTGTGTATGGAGCTTTTCGATCTTTTATTACAAATAGAATAAACGTTTATTTTCCTCCTACTTGTTTTGGCACATATTCGCGTCTTCCTCAGGGAATCTATTTATAAATACGAGAAACATATATGCACATTAGGTGGTCCAAAAATGTATGTGAAAAGGTAAAGTCGGAATTTTTATGCTCTCACCTAGGATTGTTCTATATCGAAAAAATATACCCCAATTTTTTATTTTGAAATCAAAAAATATTTAGAGGTCGCTCAAAGCGCCCAAAGTTTTCCATGTATTTTATATGTGGAAAAAAAACTTTTCGGAGAAATGGTATAGAATTCAAAAAAACTAATATTTTTCTATCGGAAAACTCTTTTCATCTGCAGAAGATTCCAAATTGTTTATTTAACCATTTTTTCATCGTAACTATAATTTATAGGTCCGCCAAAAACCCACAAAAACCCCGAAAAATGCAATGGGGGGGACAAATAAAAAATCGTTAGTTTTAAAAAAAGGTTAAATAAATAACTGGGTATTATTATTTTTAGTCTCCTGAAGAGAACCAGAGTTTTTCGATCGAAAAATATTAATTTTCAAGAATTCTATACCATTTCTACGAAAAAGTGTTTTTTCCCATACTTATAAAAATACATCGAAAACTTTGAGCACTTTGAACGACCTCTAAATATTTTTTGATTTTAAAATAAAAAATAAGGGTTAGGGGCATTACAATTCCGACTTTACTGTTTTTGGACCACCCTAATGTGCATGCAGTCATATCAAGAGCACCTCATTTCAAAGTGATATAGTTTTCCACTTATGTTTATTTATTTATTTTTAAGAATTTTGATTAAAATAAAGTTCATTCTCCGAAAAAATCCATATAAACCCATATTTAAAACTTTGTAGAAAACTAAAAAAAAATCTAAAAATGTTCATCCAAATTTCAAAATTATTTTCTCAGAATTTGTTGAGTATATAGATTTAAAGCCCTTTCGATTTTATTGCAATAATGTGCAAGCTACAAGTGGCTTAAAATTTCCGTTGTTGCGGTTTTCTTCCATATAAAAATAAATTGTGTTTATTCGTTATATGGGAGCAAATGCGGCAAAAAAAATCAAAGGTAATTTTAAGGCTCTTGAAACTTGCACATTATCACACTATAATTGAATCAGCTATAAAGCTTCATACTCAAAAAAATTTTAACACTTCTGAGTAAATAAGTTTGAAATTTGAATGAAGATTAGTTGATTTTTTTTTTAGATTTATACAAAGTTTTAAGCGTGGGTTTTTTTTTTAATGAACTTTATTTTAATTGAAATTGAACGTACTGAAAACAAATTTTCAATGGTTAACCATAAAACAAACAAAAAAAAAAGAAAAATGGATGATCTCCAGCAAATGGTCATTAAACGATTTATACCGTCTGAATTTCATGAATTTTATGCTACTCTTCCACGCAAAAATCTGAAATGTGCTACTCTTCCACGCGAATAGTGAAATGTGCTAGTCTTCCACGCAAAAATCTGAAATGTGCTACTTTTCGACGCGAATAATGAAATGTGCTAGTCTTCCACGCTAGTAGTGAAATGTGCTAGTTTTCCACGCGAATAGTGAAATGTGCTACTCTTCTTAGGGACCGACGATATGAGAGAGGTTTAAGAAATCTTTACTTTAACAAGTAAGAAAGTCTAAATACCCGACGCTAGTATTAAATATATATTTTTCACCTTTCCGAAAGCTACCGCTACATGGTAAGCCGGGGTGTATGAATTTTGAGTACATTAGCGTCCTTAAATTTCGAAATATTGAAGTTTAAAACATTTTTTAAATATACCGTTATATGAAAAGTGGCCGTAATTTTAGTCCAATTTCAATAACTTGCAACGTTTTGCTTCTATATGGCAAGCACAATAACCATACCGTTTTTAAATAGTTTAAATCGAAGATCGAATAATAGAGCCCTTTTAATTCGATTTTTTAGTTCCAAAAAAATCAAGAATCGACATTCGATTTTTTCTCAATCTATGCATAAAACATTGTATTAGAAAAAGTAATCAAAGTTCAATTTGCATACAAGCATGTCGAAGAAAATATGCTACAAAACTGCATACTTAAACTAAAAATAAAGGGTAATGAATGAAAGGGAATGAAATATGCAGTTAGCGAAAACAAAAAAACACTCGTTTTGTACTATTTTTTTGGCTAAATAATAATTGTTAAATACAAAAACAACAAAAAAATCTAAACTGCAAAAAAATCTGTATACGTAAGCTTTATTGGGCTAGTGTAATAATGTATAATTAATTTTATAAAATAGCGGTTAATTTTAATATAAAACAAAATTTTTTCTCTTTTGTGACAAAAAAAATAAATACAAATTCGAAAATAACTACCATTTTCCTAAGTAGGGCTAAGAATTTATGAAGTTTCTGCTGAATGTTCATATTGTTGTCCTAATATAGAAAATCCTGCTCAGTTTCTTTTAGGCCGTATTATTTCGATTATTTTTATTTAGATTGAAAGCGTTTCAAAAATCGATTTTTTTATTTCGATCTGGCATCTCTACTCAGTACTAGTGCTTAACTTCTTCAAAAAGTTCAAAATGAATTCCATAAACAAATCAAGTCAAATATTTAAGTATGGGTATCAAAGGAGAGAATTTGATTTGAGTTGATGGAATTTCCAACGCCAAACGAGAGAGGTTTAGGAAGGCTTTTTCGAAAAAATTGCCATCTGTTAAAAGTTCCAGTGTAGTTAAAAGAGAGTTTACATAAATGAAAAAAAAGCTTTTACTTGAAAATATTGTTGAAGAGGGATGATACCTATTTAAAAAGTCAAATATTACATCGAGGTAACTTACATACATATCTACACTAAATTATTTTGAAAGAATTTTATGATATAGCTGTCACATTTACTCCGTTTATGCTAAATAAAACATAACAATTTGGCATTAGTATGATTCCAAAATTATAGTTATCGAGCCTAAATGTCGCGCACTTTCTTCAAATATTCAAAGACCGTAGTAGATTTCTTATAACAGAGGCAAGTATTTGAGACAAATTACTTTTTATGAAAAGTTAAATTTTGTTGTTTGAAGTGTAGTTTGTTTCTTGAATTTTTAATTTCGTCCCTGGTATTTTTATTCTTTATTTGGTATTTTGTATATGATAGATTTTTATTTGCAGTTTTGAATTTCGCGTTTTGCATTTTGTATTTTGCTTTTTTTTGTATTCTTTTTTTTGGACTTTTGCTATTCGCTTTCAGTTATTTCTTTATTGTATTTTGTATTTTTCATTTTGTATTTTTCATACTGTATAACGTATTTTGTATCTAGTTTTATGTATATCGTATTTAGGAAATTGCTTATAGTATTTGGTAGTTTAAATTTTGCATATTATTTATAATTTGTATTCTCTATTCGGCGTTCGTATTTATATTTAGTTTTTTGTATATCGTATTTTGTATTTTATATTCTGTATTTGCATTTCGTATTTTAAAAGTCCGGTATCCGGTGTATCTAACTAAAAGTAACACGAAAGTGTCCTTACTAAAAATAAGGGAATGCTTGTGTGCACTTCGGGATGCATTGAAATTCATTGCATGCAAAGAGAGTTTTTTCTTTTCACGTTTACACTGCGCTTTGCTGTAAGAAAAAAATTGGAATAATAGTACAGTAAAAAAAAAAAATTTGTAGGACTTTGAATACCATTTCAGACTTCATAGCAGTTCGTCGCATATCTTAGCCAGTTGGTGACCATTTCAGGTGCAATCGCCAAGCGTGCCATTTACCGCAAAAGTCATGTCCTAAGCGCGCGCACTCACAGACCAGTATGGTGGCAAAAACAATCACTTTACTGCTTGTATAGAAGTCCTACCGCCGCCGGCGCTTTTGCATATTTTATAAATGCTCCACTGCCTTATATTTCTTCCTTTACTCCTTCGTTCTTTGAGCCTCCCAAAGCCCGTATATCAACCGCTTGCTGTCGTCCATTTTGTGGATTTATTTGCCTTCAGCCGTACTTGCCACATGACTAGCTGCACTTCTATGGCATTTGGAAAAAAGTAAACAACTCCTTAGTGAAAGCAGAACGAATGCTACAACAAACAGAAGTTAAATTTTATTTGCTCCCATATGAAAGCAAATATAAATATGTGCGCTGGCATACATACATACATATGTACGTACATATGTATGCGCTGAGGGACTACTTTTTCAAGTATGTATATAAGTATGTTGTAGATAAGTATACCTTTGTACATGTCGTAGCGCCACCTTTAGCTTCATGCAAACTCAGTTGACCTGGGCAGCCCCCAAAGCGCTGCTCAGCGGTTCACCAGCTCAGCCTTTGCCGTTGCTCCTCTTATCTATGCGAGTGCTGTTTTGTTGTTGTTGCAGCATTATGTTTTGTGCAAATTGTGCAGGTGAAAATGTATTTGCATTTGCAATGCTTATTTTTGCTCACTTAAAAATTTACCAGCTGTTACTGGTTGCTTAGCAGCAAATTTTCTTGAAAATTATTCCACTTTTGTGTGCAAGGCACTGTGGGAAATATACAAATTGCTTTGTGCAATTTCGGTCTGTCCAATTTAGCTTGATAATTTCAAATGCTTAAATATGGCCAAATGTTGGCTTGCAAAATTATGCAAATACATAACTATGTAGTATGTGTGGCGGGGGGAAATCTAAAATAATGATATCGAAAACAGTGAGACAATGTTCTGTAGAAAAAATTCGTTGCTATTTTTTATTCTTTTAAAGAAAATTTTTAATTTATTATAAACAATTTACTGCCTTGATAGCCAACATGTCCCAAGTTTTTAAGCATTTTTTAACGAACTATTTTTGGAAAGTAAAGAAAGGACCCGGCCTTTTCACTTTGTGGCCATTTGTTTGCTTCCAATCCAAAAGTAATTTCGCATTTTTCGAAATTCGGTCCGTGATCAAAAAACCTAGTAATAGTGAGATGATTTGATGCAATGTTCTATAAGTAAATTAGTCGGTTTTTATGGTAAAAAGTAATTTTTTCTAAAAAAAAGTTGTATCCTTCTACTTCAAAAACAAAACTTTAAATCAAATAACGTGTCTTTTAATTTTGTAAACAACTGCTTAGCCCGGGGTCAAAGTCATTGTAAGTAAGTATTGGAATCGATTTTTTGGTGTTATTCTCAGGTATTTTTGAAGAACCATATGTACATATGTATGTTAATAATTATCTAAGAAATTTACAAAAATTGAGAAAATAAAGCAAAGATTAAATACTTTTAAGCAAGGAATGAAACCGATTCAAAATAACGTTCCGGTTGGGGTTTCGGTTTTGCCAAGTGTTTCGGTTTGGGTTTTGGTTTCGTTCTTCAAAATTTATTTCGGTTTTGGTTTCGGTTTCGTTCCGGTTTCGGTTTTTCACAGAAATTTTGTTGATATTATTTAAATCACAATGTCTTAAAGGTTGAGGAAAGAAAATTGAAAATTACAGTTCACTGATAATATCAACACTAGGTTCTTTCCCTAACAATCCGGACCGGATTTGGTAATTAGAGAATAAGAGAAAAATTTTTTTTTTTTCAAAAACAACAAAGTCCAGAAGTACGGGAACGCAAAAACCACATTTCGTGCCCACAAGTCGAGAAACAGCTGATTCGCGTTGTTCTTGTTTTTTTTTTTTACTTATACCATGTTCTGACCGACATCGGAAACATGTTTTCGTTGCTAAAACTGGTTTTCGACCTAAAACTTGTGTTTTCGTCCATGTAAAATCTGTCAAACGAAAACCAGTTTTCGCTGAAAACTACACAGATACACAGCAACAACGTCACCACCAAATTCACTTAAATGTTTCCTTTTTGCTGTAAAACTAAAGGTGTATGAAAACTAAAATATAATTGTTATTTTCGTCATATATTTACTACATAATAATGAAACCCCTTCATTTCTGTGTCCTTTACAACTATACACGTGAAAATTAAAATCAAAATGACTTCTTCCAAATAACCGATGCCAGATCGGAGATTTAATTTATTAGGCACCATTTTAGGTAGCTTTTTGCGAAAAGTTACCTTGACATACTTATTTACTACTTAACAAGAATTTTAGCAAAATATTGCTGATTTTGGTTAAATAAATCATTTATTTCAAAGAAATTTTGATTTATTATTTTTGTAAATTTCTGGAAACCGATTGAAACCTGTGATTGAAATGGTTTCCGTATCGTTCCTTTTCAGGTTAAGATAACGGTTACGGTTTCGGTTTCGGTTTTGAAAAACGAAACGGTTTTAAACGGTTACGGTTTCGGTTTGGGTTTCGGTTTCATTCCTTGCTTTTAAGATCTATAACTTGTATTTTGTTGATTAATATTTTTTTTTCGTGAGAAAAATATATACTTCTGACACAACTTTTAATTATAATTTTCTTCTTAAAAATAAAATCTGAAAAACTTTTAATTTTTTCGTTTTTTTTCTTGGAAAATGTCCAGTTTATTCACACCCTTCCGGAATTCTTCATGACTATTCGTATTTTTTACTCAGGCTTTCTCAGAATATTCTTGTGAATCTTCGCCGGTGTTTCCAAATTTGTTTACGGGCTTTTCTTCCGCAATTTCCGTGGGTTTGCGGGTTTTATTCTGTTTTTTTTTTGTAGAATTTTCTTGTGCTCGAGATAGAATCATTTTAGCGACACCGTCGAAGTCTTATTCATGATTTTTCGGGAATTTTCAAATTAGTTGAAGTTCCTTTGGATTTTTTTTGGCCCCCGGGAATTTACCGTAGTTTTTCGCATTTCATTCTGGGTTTTCGGAGAATTTGCTTCTTGGTTGAGGTTTTTTCGGAATGCCCTTCACGGACTTTTGTGGACTTTGCATATCTCTGGAAATATTTTCGCCCAGAATTGGAACTTGCTGGGAATATACATATATGAAATAAATCCCAAACTCATCGGCGTTACTGGAAATACTGCTCTGGAAGTGTTTGTGGTACACAACTGGAACTTGGTATGGAGATATATGAAACTGATTTCATACTCATGGAGAAAAATGGGCTTTACTAAAAGAAAGGGCGAAGGTCATCCCATATACGTATACCAAAAAAAAAAGGGTCATGGAATCTCCGAAATGATCTAAAAATCTCTGCAAGAATTGAAGGTAATTGAATTATGTATAGTTGGAAATATTGAATTCTGGGCGTGGCTCCTCCCGGAAATATATACGCTGCAGATCTCTGGAACCATTTCAAGCTTAGAGGGATTGGTATCTACATCTATACATAGGGATTTTTTGTCAAGTTAAAGCGCTTACCTGTAGAAGTGAAAAATGGTATTATTTTTTGGAACGGAGTTGCCACCTGTTTAACAGCTAAATTCAAATTGTTTAATAATCAATGCGCTCATATCAACAAACGGTGCCGTTCAATTTTCCAAAATGAGGTATCAAATTAAAAGCCTTGAAATGGAGATGTGCAATAAAGTTTTATTTTTTTTTTGAGAGTAGCCACCTGCTTAAAAATATATTCAAATTATTTGAAAAAATAAATCAATTATTACAAAATGGGTATCAATCGAAATGCTTTTGAAAATATTTGTTTCTAAACTAAACTATGCGAGGGCTGCCACCTATTTGAAAAATCAAATTCAGTTTGAATTAAGGAAGTTAGAGAACAGAAATGTTTATAACCGTATGGGTGCCAAACTAAAGAGGGTTTCAGAAGGTAGTTGTTTGAAAATATTTTAAAGAGGGTTGCCACCTGGTTGAAATGTCGAATTTAGTTAACTTAGACACAAGTTATATGAAAAATCGAAATATGGATGTCAAACAAAAGGGCGTAAAGAAATCTTTAGTTTGAACGCTAAGAATATTTTTAAAGTGTTCGAAGAGGGTTGGCACCTCTTTAAAAGGTTAAATGCAAATTATTTAATAAGTTAAAAGATTTATTAAAACATTGGTATCAATCGAAGTGTGTTTGAAAAATCTTTATTTCCGGACTATAATTAGCGGGGTTGCCACATGTCTAAAAAATAAAATTGAATTGAATTAAATTCATTAATTAATTAAAATATAAATCGCAATGTAAGACGAAGGAGAGTTAGCAAGGTTTTAGCTTAAAAACACTTATGAAGAGGGCTGCCACCCGCTTGAAGGGTCTAATTTAATTAACTAACACAATCGGATCGCTTATAGCGCTAGCACGGGTGTAGGATAGTTATAAAATATATAACAGACCGTTAGTTACAACGCCAGTTTTTCGTTATTTTTGGTAAATTTGGCTAGATAAATAAGCGCATTTTTACTTGCTGTTTTCCGTTTGGAAGTGTGAGTAGGTAAATACATAGACATATTTTTTTAGGGACCATAAACATACGTGTTTGTGTTCCAGATGTTTTTTTTAGTGGGTGTTTATCCAATACGAACACTGCTGCTGCAATTGCAATACGATTGTACTCGTATTTACATACATATACATACATATTTGAACATATTCCATGGCGCAAAAACACAAATACTCAGACACTCACTGCAGTTCAAGCTCGTTTTTTGTGGCTCCTCCTGTCCGTTCGTATATTTATATTTTACTATATTTTCATGTGGATTTGCCGCCAACTCTTTATTTACGTTTTTTGTGCTGCAACAACGTTTTCTTGTTGTTTTTCTCTTTTCGCTGCAAAAAAATAAAAATAAAACAAAACAATGTAATATTATATTCGTATTCGCCTTGGAACTGCCGAAATTGTACTGAACTGTAAACTTCAATGTGCCAGTGAATGGCTAACATTCGTTTGCTCCCACACATACACAGATACACATCTACTGTGTACTACTCGTAACATTAATAAATATTTGTATTGCTACTAAAATATTCGTATTTATGTTAGCTTCCTCTTGGGGGGATTGCTCTGCAATGCTCCAGCCAGGGTCGAAAGTGTAAATATTGTGGCATATCGTTTGTCCAGTCGCCCCCAATCCTCTGTGTGCTCATTCGTTCTGTTTCCTTTGCCCTGGTGCTGGTCCTCCCTGCGCTTTCGCTATCAACGTGCTAGTCACATAAACATTTTTTAAATGCAGTATGCTATAAAACTATAAAAACGTACGTGATGTATAACTATAAAATGAAATGAAGATTTCGCTGAAAAAGAACGAAACCAAGTTATTTTTTTGAAATAAAATAAAGAAGTCCCTCTTGTGTTCTACGGCTCGCTGTTTTCAATAAAATCAACACTATTGCCATAAATCGGAAAAGTAAGTACATACAAATGTGCAAGTGGGGACTATGAGGCGAGGCAGGCAAGCAATCTGCTGTTAATATTTTTATTGTTGGAATTCAAGTGTCTATCGAATGTGGCGAACCACTTAGTGTCGGTTTGTAAAGCAATCGAATGAGGAGAGAGCTAAATTATGTAATTTTTTTTTTATTTTTACAACATTTTGTTATTACTTTTGGTTTGGAAAAATGAGTTTTTATAGAAATTTTAGAATTCCAAGAAGAGTTGAAGTTCGACGGACTATTAGAGGCTGAAAAAGGCATTTCCGAGAAAAAAGTTTTAAACAAACCTTACATATTTTCATCCGCCGAATCCGAATCTGTAGTTTAGTCCACTTCCGGTAGAAACCAGCTTCCCCGACTTGACAGTACATATTTTTGCGTTTTACAATAAAAAATATTTTCCTCCATTTTAGAAGCGGTGTACGGATGGTCTAGGTCACTGTATTACTATATACATATGCATATATACATATACCATTTATGTATAAGATATTCCGAAAATTTCGAAAAGAATTTTACTTTCTGCAACATTTTTGAAAATGTATAAGCGATATGTAGCTCTAAAGTCAATTTATGGCGCCATTTTGCGGTTGTTTACATAAGAAAAAGTTATCAAAAAATAATTATTTGTATCAGAACATTGCCAAGCACAAGTTTGCTAAAAAAGCACATCGAAAAATATGTATAAAACTTCATATTAACATCGATTAATTAAAGATGTGCAGCTTCTACTAAAGTTTGGTGGGCTCGAAATTTTCTTTAGAGCTAGACTGCTTTGGACTTTTTTTCTAAGAATTTTACGTAGATACTGAATCTGCTGGAAAGGATGTTGAAAAAAGTCGCTCCATACATATTATCAAATCTTCTGAATTTTTTTGAATTGGAGCGATTTTCTATCTTTCCTTCACTAAAAAATATTTCTCTTTCATTGCAGGTAAGAAATAAGAGCCCTTACTAAATGTGAAGAATAAATACATCATTAAAATAATACGAAACATTATCTTTGTAAGTATTTCTGCCTTTCCATGTTGAACACGTATACACACTATATTAGTATAATTAGAAATATTGGTAACATCGATTCACTAACCAATTTTTCTAAAAACAAGTAATTTTTAGCAAAAAAAACGACTTAAGAAAATATATATATATATTTCATGATCCACTGATCGGATCTAAACCAGATTAGTATGGACACTACCATTCCGATACAAAAAGAATTATCGAAATCGGTTGACGTGGTCCAAAGTTATGCGGTAACATACATAAAAAAAATCCGATGAACGATAACCTTTTCCTATTTTGGAAGTCGGTTAAAGATGCTTAAATTTTCAGCTACTGCGATCTATTCAAAGCAGATTCGATTTACATGTTTGAAAATCGAAAATATACGCTGCCCAATTCGAAAGAGGTCAACGCTGATATCGACACGTATGCATACGGTGACCATCCGTCCTGTATTATACGGGACAGTCCTCTTTTTTAACCCATTGTCCTGGTAATTTATTTATTTTATACGGGACGCCAAATGTTCTGAATTTTTTGTTAATGTCCAGTATTTGTCCCGTATTCGGTGTTCCGGCGCCTTAACAGCTCATTAAAATGGCATGCCTATGAACGAGTTTTAAGTGATGTTGGTATATGATCGTAGTTTTCTTTATAAAACGTTATTATTTTCTAATCTGAATGCCTGTGATTCGAATAGAGGAATACATACAGTGGCCACAATAGAAATTAGGCCTCGATATTTTAGTAAGTTTTAGCTATTTTTCCTTAGTTTATTATTTATTTTATGAAAGTAAAGCTCTTTTCCTAACCAACACGATAAAATAACAAATTTCCATCTTTGCGCAAGGACTATAAAAATTAATTCTGCAATGTTTCGTCAAAATATCAAACTTTTTAATTAGAATCTGTAGAAAAAATTTGGTTTGCAGTTTTGTAACTCATAAAAAAAAACTCTTTCAAAGATATGGTCGAACATATTTTGTATGAAAAAAATGCGTAACACCGACAACAAAAAAAAAATTTCCAAAAATTAGTGGAAAGGCTTACGGACTTAAAATTGCACTTTATTATACTAGAATTTAACCAATTTTTCGTAACAAATTTACGGGGTAAAAATCTCCAGAAATTTATCCTACAAATTTGTAATGTTACTATAAGGATACTATTTCAGAGAATACAGTGTGGAAAAAATTTCCAAAATTATATTTTGTCCCGTATTCGGCTTTCATAAATATGGTCACCGTACGTATGATAGCAAACGAGGTTTAAAATGAATCTCCGTCAAATCGTGTGATTTTTGAAGAAGCGGGGAGATACGTCTTTAAAAAAAAAAATAAAAAATAAAAACAGAATAAAAACGGTGGCAAAGAGCAGGTTTAGGAGCATGTAACAGCTGTTAAGCAGAATTTTATCTGATGAATTGATGCCGCAAAATTGGAATCCTTGTGTACTTTGCCCAATCCACAAGAAAGGAGATCCTGCTGTTTGAGTCCATTACCGCGGAATAAGCTTTTTGAAAATTGTATAAAAGGTCCAATCGTGCATTAACTTGTACATCGTAGCTGTTGCTTCTGACCTGCCAAATCCATCATTGATCAGGTTTTTACAGTGGGTCAAATACTGGCGAAGACAAACAAAACGACACGCAGCAAATCTTTGTCGAATTTTAAACCGCTTTTAGAAATTACGAACGCGGCTTAATTGGATATTGTTTTATAAGCGCAGCAAACCCTAAGAGCACTTAATATATGGAGTTAATACCTCGATAATACCCTGATTGCGAAATAAAGTTAAACCACTCTGGCAATACATACATTATTGTTTTTTTTTCCAAAGCCTGCTAAAGGCTGCTTTCTCTTTTGCTGTGGTCTCATATGTTTGGCATTACTTTGGACAATGCTGTGACAATCTTTTCTTCAATATAGCTGAGGTAGGCCTTGAAGATAAGCCTTTCATCAATCAGAATGCTTTCGTAAGTGTTTGGAAAGCTCGCTGGAAATATTGTCCGATTTTGATGTTTATTTCTTCTCACATTTTACGGCTTTACATAAGTACCGCCTTAGTTTTCTATTTTGCCAGCGCGAGACCGTAATTTGTTACCTAAGTTCGGACAGCATTCACAGAGTTATTAGTTTTTTTCTGTATGACGCTTAAATGCTTACATATTAACCACCACTGTGGCTAAGTCGGTGATGAAACCAATTATTTTTGTTTGCTAGATAAATTTAAGCAGAAAACGCCATATAACATGATATTGCAAACAATGCTCTGAACGATATTTTAAATTTTCTTCCACTGGATTTGGCAGGACAGCAGATGGCAGCGCTCGCTGCTCTTCGCTTAAGAAAGGCATCCCAATGGCAACCTAAAGCCCAGGAACAATGTTGTAAACTAAATAAATTTTGATTCATTCCGAACAGCAAATACCGCTGCACCTCGATATCGGTTCCATAAAGCAACTTAAGCACAGGAATCCCAAACAGGGAGGAGTGGAAAGAAGATTCAACACTCCATTCGATAATAGTGACATCTACATAGATGGCTCGAAACTCGACGGTATGGAAGGAGGGGGCATTTTCTCACGAAACCTTCCCCTAAAAATCTCTTTTAGGCAACTAGACTACTGCAGAATATTTCAGCTATCATAGAGGCGGCTGAGAATTTCGGAATCGAAAGGATTTTTAGTGATAGCCAGGCTGCAATCAAAGCTTTGAGCATTTTCACGTTTTACTCAAAGATTGTGCTGGACTGCCGAATATCTCTACAGGAGACGGCCAAGAAGAACGGAATTCGCCTCACTTGTGTCCCTGGCCATAGGGACATAGAGGAAAACTGTATGACAGATGGAATTGCAAAGCAAGGCACAACCAAGCAGATCCTTCCTGTATGCCTTCTGCCACTTGCAGGCTGCTATTTATTGAATTTGTATACAAACAAGCTGAAGAAAGATGGAGTCAAAGTACGATTTGTCGAATTTTCACTTTCTACTTTTTTCTTTAACTCCCAGCTATTTGCATGCAATTCTCAACAGTTTCATTAAGGTTGTCTTGCAATTTCCACTCAAAATTCACATGCTTAGCCACATTTATTTAAGTCTCCTTACCGAACTAACACAATGCCCTCTTTTATAACTTTCGTCAAATACCAAAGGCCTTATCGATTGCAATCCAATATTCTATACAACTTTTAAGCCTTCAATCTTAAGTCGCAACCAACCGCAAGTAGCAGCAACTGGTGCTAAGCTGTAGACTAAGTAAGTAAGTAAGCTGCGGCTTAAGAGCTTCCGCGTCTTAGGCTCATACTTCGAATGCCTTGGAAATAAATAAGTAGTATGTATGTCAACGGCAAGGCCTTGGCGCGAGTCGCGAGTTAAGTTATGTGGCAAAGTGGAGGTATTACTAATGTTATTATATTATGCGAGTATTAATACTTATGTACGTATGTATATGTGTATAGATTCTATTTACGAGCAGCTGAATGTATGTACATAGAGCCAAAGTGGTGGAATTGAATGCAAGACCTAACAATGAAATTCATAGTAAATAACTCAGGCGACGGTGAAAACATATTTTTTTTTGTTGAGCACTGTGAATAACCACCATTCAGTACTGCTACTTACACGCTGTAGTTCTTACTCTTGACTTCTGTTGTTGCTTCATGCACTATTACGCATAGTAAGATTTTTTCAGTAACAGTTGTAAATCGGATTAAAAAACTGCCATGGTAAGTATACGAATACGAATACGAATTGTGTCGAGTTCTGGAATAACTTATTTAAGATGTACATATATATGTTTGTATGTATGCTACGATTGGTGGTATTGCTGCTAGCTACCACATAATTTGCTTTATCAGGTCGAAATCGATAAACTTGTTGTTATTCCTTTGAATATTGTAAGTTTTGCGGTTTTTACTGTGCGAGAAATGTTACAAATTGCAACACGCGTATTTTCATTGTATAACTATAAGAAAATTAAGCGATAAACATCTTGACTTTCTGCTGAACTTTTCTTCAGATGGATGGAAAATGTCAATGCTTCCCGCTAAGGAATTTTTGTAGGTACAAAAAGGTGATATACTCGTTGCACGAAAAAAATATTTTTTTTTATACTTTGATGAAACGACATTTACTGCAAAATGTGGTCAACCCTCTCAGGACCATAAGCTTATAAAGAAATCCTGATTCGTATTTAAATTTTGATTAATCGAGGTTCTGATATAAAAATAAACCAAAATTTATGTTAAATAATAGCTTTCTTAAAATACTCATTAATTTAAAGTAAAAACAAATTTTTACTAAAATTTTTCTTTCTAAAAAATTTGTTATCAAACTCATAATTTGTCCCTAAACATTTATGTTTTTTTCCAAAACAATTTTGCTTTAATTTTTTCCTAAGTTTTTTTCTCCAAGTTCTTTTCCTTAAAGAAATAATTTGTGCCCCAAAAAATAATAGGTTCTAAAATAAAAATATTCTTTCTAATGGTATGGTAAATTTTTATAATATTGGTAAATATTATTTTTATAAAAAATAATTTTTCTTTTATATTTTTTTTCGTTAAAAATCTTAAAAATTATTATTTACCTTTATAAGTTTATCCTAAAAATACAAGTTTTCCTTAAAATTTTTATCCTAAATATCTATTTTTAGCCGACTTCCAAAAAAGGAGGAGGTTATCAGTTCGTCGGAATATTAAAAAAAATTTTTATTTATTTATTTTTTATTCTTTATTTTATTTTTTTATGTATGTTACCGCATAACTTTGGATCACGTCAACCGATTCTTTTTGCATCGGAAAGGTAGTGTCTCATAGGTGGTCCCATACCAATCTGGTTAAGATCCGATCAGTGGATCATGAGATATATATATATATATATTTTTTTTATATGAGAGTTGAAGTCGGTTTTTTTTTGCTAAAAATTACTTGTAAATTTTTATTACCAAAAACAATTCTTCCCGAAAGAAGTAATTTTACTGGATTTTTTGTTTTTATAAAACCGTAATTTCTTTACTAATTCGGGTTAACATATTTTCTCTATTGGTAGCTTTTTCGCAAAAACGATGTCTTTGCTCACAACAAAATTTCTAAAAATTATTTTTCAAACCTTCAAAAAAAACAAAATATTTATGTTAAATTTTTCTATTTCTGATAAAAATACTTTTTCTAAAATTTCATATATAATAAAATAGGTAAATGATATAAGGCACATTCTAACAACAGCAAAAATAACAGTAGGAAAATATATTTCTTTTGGTCTTAAAAGCGTTAAATTATGACGCTTTAGCTTGTAGTTGACTGCAGCATTGTCCGGTACGCTTAAACACTAATGGGCCACTCTATTTGCAATCCTTTAAAACTTACTTGTAATTTAATGTGTAACGATTGAAAGAGCTATGATGACAACCCGCGCGTGTTCTTATTGGTTGAGAGTCGTTGTTTCTGCCACATTAAAAGTTGTATAATTTGTAAACTACTCGTGCATCATGCAATCCACAACCACCAACCATTACCAACATAAGTTGACAGTTTAAGAATGGAAAATTGCGTTTGCGTTGCCTTAACGACGGCGTCATTGAGCGCGCACTTAAAAGTGTCGCGGCAGTAAGAGGAAAGCGAATGCTGCCTAGCGATGAAAGCTAAAATGGGAATTTTATTATAACTAAAAGCGCAAATGAAGCGTAGCAGGAATAATGGCATACGAAACCCGGAGGTTACCCATTCCTAGCAAATAAAGACATTTGAATGTATGCGACTTTTAATGCGGGGGGTGTCTAACTTCTTGGTCGTTGCAAGGCGAAAAGTTTAGTTTTCACTGAAAGAGGAAGTCATGGTTATATGGAAAAGCTTTTCGTTTTTCTTATTTAGATACTCACTCGCGTTTGAGTTTGACGGTATGGAGATTGTGTCTTCGCGAGTTAAATTGGCATTCAACGTCCTTTAGGGCGCTTATTTTGGCCTGCTGGCTGGTATGCTTCATTGCTGACAAACTCTCTTTAGCGCTGATGGGCGTTTGTGAGTGGCTGGCAGGCCTGCCAATTTGGCTCAAACCGTACCTTTTTTTAGCCGTATTTTGTTTCAAATGACATCTAATTTTTGGAATTTGGCAGTTAAAAATCATAATAATATACCACTTTGAAATCCATCGCGAGTACTCTTTTTTTCATCAACTTAAATTATTTAGTTTCTAAAGTTTATACAAATTGTTTTTATTTTTTTTTTTTGTATTGCATTTTATTTTACAAAGTTGGTTTTTTATTGCTAAATGATAAATAAGTAATTAATCTTCTATGTATTATAACTAATGCCACCATATTTGACACTATTATTTTTCTACTTAGCACTTTTTTATCCCCAATATGGCACCTTATAGCTTAGTTGGCAGCCCTAGTGGCTGGTTAAACCGTTTAGTTCGTTTAGTTAGTCTGTTTAGTTCGTGCTTGTATGGCAATAAGTGCAATGAAGGCATCAAAAGAGTGAAAAATGTTGACAGTGATGCTTCTATTTGTCAACTGAGTGTCGTTAAAAACTTTGTAGAATAATGTCTGTCATAACGCGGTACGCGATTATTGTTTACCATATTTAAGTATTCGTCCACTTTTAGTATTAAAAAAAAATAATAATTTTATGCTCAGTCAGTTTCATTATTGTAAAGGGGTATGGGTAAACTGTCTTCTAAGTTGAAAATGGAAGGCATGAGCGCACTTTTTTCTAAGATGACCACGGAAGACATGGGAAAACTTTCTTCTAAGTTGACAATGGAAAGAATGGGCAAAGTTTCTTCTAAGATGACAATTTTTTCAACAATTTTTGGGATTTAAAAAAAAAATAATAATTTTCAAATACTGATGGCAACCCCTAAAATGTTGTTTATAAATTTTTAATTTTTCGTAGATGTCTTTATATTGTACGTAGAACAAGACAAAGTGGTGCCTGATGCAAAATTTTTGAAGTTCATATTTTCAGGACAACCTTAATGTACAGGTTTGATATTTCGAAAAAAAAAATTGCATTGAGTTTCTAATGCCTCTCTTTTGATTATGCAATTTTGATCTCTGCTACCGCGCAACCTTTTCAAAGACATAGATGTATAACTTTTTAAAATTTACTGCTAATGGTGTGGAAACTTTTTGCCACTGGCGCTAAAGCTATCTATTCTCCCCCTCAATTCTCGTTTCTCTTCTACGCCATTTTAACTGACTTTACTGATGTCTAGTTGAATAACTAACGCTTTTAGCGATGATTATGGTTTTGTTGGTCGTAGCTGTTTTGGGTGCTGTCCTTCTGGCATAATTTTGTTAGTCGGCGGTTAGTTCGCTCAGCCAAGCTCCCACTTTGCTGTGGCGCTTAACTTCGAATGACGCCGCTGTCTTCTCACTACTCCCTTGAACGGCTCATTGCCATTGACAGCTACATTGCCTACATTAATTTTGTTCATTTTGCTGCTAATACTTTGTTGTTGCTGTCATTTTTGTTGCAACCTTGTTGCCACTTTAGCTCGTTTTCATTTCGTTTCCTTTTTTGGACTGCCAACATCCACAGCTCAATTTCAGCCGCTAAAACTTCGTTGACGGTCAAACTTTGCTAATGATGTTTTTCGCAAAATACTGCTATTTGTTTTTGTTTGCATAACTTATACATTTGCTATGTTTGTTATATATGTGTAGTTGTTGTTGCCACTGATTTTGACTGCCTACGAGTTTAATGGCTCTTCGCTAGCAAGCTTGACTAGCTGTGCTCAACCAAGTCGCCTTAAAATATGTGATAACTTTTTAATGAAGAAAAATTAAAGGGAGTAAACTAATGTAAGGCCGTAAAAGTGAGTGGGGAGATTTGAATGGAAAAGGAGTTGAGCATTGCGAAGATATATATAGAGATATATGTAGTTAAAGATAAGCGTACAATGGATAGCAAGACAGATTAATGTCATTCAGAGTTACACCGCTCATAGAGTACAGATATTCACAGTTTCTCCCCTTAGGAATATTCTAACTTTTACGTTACGTACTTTTCCCGCTTCTCCATGTTTGATATGACTTTCTTGCATTTTCCTTGTACTAACAGCGCCCTTATGTATGCAACATTAGTTACAAGCCATTATTCCTGCCAATAAACTTGTTAAAATCAAATCGGACGTTGAGAGGTTCTTACGGAACACGCATTTCTGAGGTATGTGATTATTCATTTTAAGTAAACAGCTAAGGCTAGAGGTACTAAACCCAGGATAGCACACTGGTTTGAATGCAGTGATTTCCTTAGCATGAGTCTTCCCAGTTTAGATCAGGGTGGAAGAAGGCTATATGCAGTCAAAGCTCAAAGTTAAAGAATTAAACATCCGATCTGCCGGGAAAAGTTTGGAGTCAGCTTAACAACGTACATCAAAGAGATCAGGATGGACAAACTGGTGTTGGGGTTGACTTTGCAAGCCCACGCGAGAGCAATACATCTACAGCTATTCCTCTGTAAGACGTAAGTGGGAGGAAAAATTGGAATTCAGTGAGCGCTATGTCTACAAGGTGGCATATATACCTACTGTTCATCCACTCATGCCTTATTCTACGTCGATACTGTCCTGAAGTCACGAAAGTGATTATATCTCTATGGAAGATGATCCGCCGGATATACCTTGGACTCTTCTCAACCCCTTTCCTGTAGTCAGCCAGCGAACTAACAATACAACGCTTGGTTAGAATAATAACAGTCAGCCCAGCAGCATCCTATTTTCCCATGTTATAGAAGTAAGCCCGTACATCTTTCAGGTTCAAAGTGTGTAACGGCAATTAATTAGCCAAATCATCCAGAACGATTAGTTAAGACTCCTTTTTTTCAAACCACTTCATCCGAATCATCCGTCACCTATCTAGAGTAGGAAGATGGGCACTGCATTGTAACAGTTAACTACTGAGCTTCAAAAGAATTGCTTGAAAACGATAGCAGAAACAATTGCAACAGGTAGCTCAATGCAGCTTAAACCAACACAGGAGGCTATCTTGGGTTAGGTTGGGATTTTTGCTCTAAGTAGAAGCGTACTTCCGAAGCGGAGAGCTTCCCAGAATAAACTAAAAATTCCAACCAAAAGGGTTTGGATCTTGTAAAGCTACACGGCTTGAAATTGAGTGTGGAAGATTGTACTTCATTGTCCGCTAAGCAGCTGCTACAGCGCTGATCATATGATACGCATAATGTCCCGTTTAATATATCCACCAGATTTGAGTGATGGGTATTTGCGGGCACAAGATGGTAACTTAAACGGCCTACGGTCAATTTTATAGCAGAAACACTGTGTAGGTGCATATAAGACCCATCTGTTCAATAGTAGCTATATCAACTCTCTATATCAAAATCACTATGGCACGGTATACCTAGACGTCGTCTGACTAGTAAATAAACAGACACAACCGCGCATACCTGTGGCTGGAAAACATTGCAGTGGTGATGTGGAAGCCCAAATTTAGCATTAATCGAAACCCGCCCAGTAAGACTTCTTTAAAGCTGCTACTCAGCTCTCTTCATTCAACTTCTTCTTGGAGAAAGAGCTCATTGGTGTCAATTAATATTTGATGGGTGGCTATGAGAAAAACCTCATTCTCAGTTATTCACATCATGCTGGAAAAGTATTACAGCTTAGGTCCTCTTTCCAGTGGACAATAAATTATAAGAAACTAGCCGATCACGGATGCGCGAGGCTTCGCCATGCGCTGAATGTATGCATATGTATGTAGATTCACGTATTTGGAGAAAGAAATCATATGTCACAATGTAGTTCGTTTATCATTTACATAAAAAATCTTGTCTAAATCCGTTCAGTGGCGTGGTTAAAATATATCGCCTTTCCTTTATACTATGTATAGAAGATAGTAATTTTAAATAGGTGGAAACCCTACTCAAAAAACTTAAAGTTTTTGTACATGCGAAGGCCATGCACTTTCGTTTGGTATCTTATTTTTTTATCCAATTAACGGTGAAGATCTTATAGTTTTTAAACAGGTGGCAACCCTACTCAGAAAAATAGTATATTATTACACATCTAGAGGCTAAGTCTTTTCGTTTGACAGTGACGGTACGGAACTGATGCCTACGCTTATTATGATTGAATATGGTAATTTTATTAACAGGTGGAAACCCTATTAAAAAATATTAGTGCTATTCTAGAGGCCAATCCCTTTCATTTGACACCTCATATTTTGTAATCCAACGAACGGTGCAGATCTTATAGTTTTTTAAACAGGTGACAACCCTATTAAAATTCTAAGTAAAAAAAGGATACCTCTCCTGTCGATACAGAGTATATTAGAGAAAAACTCGTCAAAATCCGTTCAGTAGTTTTTGAGATTACCGCGTAGAAAGAATCTCGCCTCTCCTTTATACTATGTATAGATGAGCTCATGACTACAAACGTAGGGATGCAAACGATGCATCGATATTTCTGAAACATCGATAACATCGGCCAAAAAACCGATGTTTACCATCGATATTTGAAAATTACCCAACATCGTAAAATTGGCGATATATCGATGTCAATTTTAACGATGTTTTAAACATCGACTTTAGTTTCGGTTCAAAATTACCATTGCGTTCACATCTTTATGTTATATTCTTTGGGCTCTGTCACACGGTCAGTATTTATTGACGTGATCCAAGTATCGCGATATTTTTTGACGGTGTAGTATGCAGTATTGATGGATCGTGATCCATATCGCAAAATTTCTTAAAATTTTGAAATCTGGATCGCGGATCGCAATACCGTCAATAAATATTGAACGTGTAGCACTTTCAAAACGCGATCCATACATTTCTTTAGTACATCTTTTAATCTCATAATGTAAACATCGGCTCTGCCTTCACTCTCGGGGCTTAAAATCTTTCAAAACAAATTGAACAAATCTTAAAATAATTGTCATAAATAATAAATGCATTATCTGTACATTATACGTACAAAATAAAAATATTTGCTTGCGTCATAATAAGCGTCCAGCAAAAAAAAATAAAAAGCAATTGGCAACGTTGAACATAGGCGATCTCCATGACGTAGTTACAGTATTTCAACATGACTTAAGGTGAGTGTAAGTATTATCTGCGCGTAAACAGAAAATCTATTATTACATTGGAAGGAAATCTAATTAAATTCAAAAAACCACCCATTGAAATGTTAACAGTGTAGCAGTTTAGATGGACACTAGGTTTTTCTTAAAATTTTAACAAGCATTAAGTCAGTTCCAGGCATGGGCGTAGCCAGGTAGGGGAAGGGGGGTGCTCGAGCCCCCGCCCCCCTAACTTTCAAATTTTCCTTATACATATATAAAATAGTACCCTGAAATGCCAGCTTAATAGGGTCGAGCATCGAAATATCGATGTATCGATGTTGGCTTTGAAAATTTGCATCCCTATACAAACGGCGAAATTCTTACATAAGATATGTAGGCATGTAATTCCCAGCCTGCTCATACAAAAATTTGGTTTAACAAATATATTTTTTGAATAATTATGCTTCTATTCGAAAACTAGAGTCTCAGAAGGCTTTGAAATTTACTACATTACTCACCAATTTCATAAGCATTCTCCATGCACCTTTTTATTCAAGCTTATCTTAGTCTGTTTGAAAGTTGATTGCAAATACGCTTTGGTGTGTTTCCTCTTCTCCTTTCCTATGGTAAAATTTTCATTTTCGCTACGCAGCATTTGCTTCGCCAGGCAATTTTAGAATTTTAAATAAATGATATGTTACCACTACGCCCCGACGATGATAGTTTTGGCCATTAAATGATTTTACTATTTCATTTTATGAATGCAAATAAAATAGAGTACGCTGGGGAATCATAATAGAGGTGGAAGAAGAAGAAGACGAGGAAAATCAAATGAAAACTAGTTATGCTAACAGGAAATGAAGGAAATGAGCAAATTCTTATGCTACTAGCAATGCGTGCTAAAGGAAGTTCGAAGATGTTTGCTGATGAAGGAGGGGATGTTCAGGGTTGCAAAAGTGGTGAAGAGTTATACTTACATACATATGGAATGCCCATAATATTTCAATGATTTTTTATATTGCTTGCAAAATTACTAGTATGATTTCTGGCAGTTTTTTAATTTAATGGTTTGCGGTTTATTATTGACTGACGCAATTGCAATTGTAAGAAAAAAGTTGTATGGGGATCCCACGCGCGACTGAGGTGGAAGCTTTTCTTTAACATTTTAAACAGATGGCAACCCTCTTCAAAGCCCTAAAAGGACTTCAAATATTAGTTATGATTGAATAGGGTTAAAAAATTAATTCCGCACCTACTTATCTTTCTTTTGATTTACGTTTCTTGAGTTGAGTTTAGGTGAAGTGCGGGATTTTGAGTTTTTCGATCTGCCAAATATATGAAACTCAAAAATTAATTTTTATATCTGAAAACAAAAAAAAAAATTACTGCTTCGATGAAAAAATTTCAAAGAATAATGATAATTTCTGATAAAAAAAAAATAAAACTCATAAAATGATGATTATTTTTTAGCAAACAAATTAGAGCTCATAAAACAATCATTATGTCAAAGCGAAAAAATAACACTCGAAAAATTAGTTTTATTTTTGATACAAAAAAAAAATTTTAACTCGATTCACGAGTTTTTTTCTTAGCGATTAATTAAAGATCGAAATATAATAGTTAATTATAACTTTTATATTTAGATAGGCTAAACATTTTTTAGATCGTAACAGATTCATACAAAACATGAAAAACATCATATTTGAGGCTGTAAGATTAGAAGTGCAAGAGCAAAAAAAATCTCAATAATCAAAGCGGTTTAAAGCTAAGGAGGTTATGAAACGTTGGGCAGTAATGTGAATAAAGTTTTTACTTGCACTCAACCACATTAGGTCAATTAGCCTAGAATCCAGAAAGTTTTTCTAAAAAATCAGATTAGAAGAGAGTTGAAATTTAAATGAAAATTTGTTAGATTTTCCTAAGCTTTGTATAAAGTTTGCAAGTTTACTTAGTTTATACGGTTTTGTTTAAAGCATGAACCATATTTTTATAAAAAAAAACCTTGCAAATATTTAACAAAAATCACCATGTACTTATTTCTGTTCGCCACTGTAGATACGTACCTATGTAAATATGTATGTACTCTTATTACATGTTTTTGTACGCATAAGGATGTAATTCTCTAGCATGTTGCAGGAAATCGCTATCGCTGCTAACGTCGCTCATCCAAACAAATAAACAATATGTTACTAACTATAACTCATCTTATTAAAAAAATGCTTGTATTTTACAAGCAATCCCTCAGATATTACATTAAATCTTAATTACAAAATTGATAAAGCAAGATGCTTACTAAACTTCATAAACATAAAAAGCAACATTTTTCTCAGCAACAAGAAAATATCAAGGTCAAGTGCACTCAAGCGATCTATGTATGTATGTATGAACCTTATATATAATCAAGTTTAATTGCGTGTTGTTGTTGTTGTTGCCGGTGTGGGAAAAGTGTAAGCGTACGTGAGCAGCAAGTGAAAAAAATAAAGCGAACGATAGAGTTTAAATGAGCATGCGAAAACGTAGTAATAAATAAATATATACATATATATGTATGTACATATATGAGCAGTCATCTACTTTGTTCTATATGTACATATATGTACATAGCTATGTAATTAACACCCTCTGGATTATAAGCTTAAAAAAAACAAAGGATGTGAATTATAAAGTTTGATTGAGTAAACAAACTGTGATAAAAAAAATGTATGTTAAATATCAACTATAAATTAATTTTTTCTCCAATTGTGAATCAAACTCATAATTTGTTCCTAAGCAAATTCTTTTTTTTTTCAAAACGAATTTTTTTTAAATTTTTTTCCTTAGAGAAATAATTTTTTGACCAAAAATTATTTATTTAAAAATTAAAATATTATTTCTTATGCACGACACATTTTTCATAATTTTGGTAGAGATTATTTTTCCTATATACATTATTTCGTAAACAATCTTAAAAATTGTATTTTTAATAAAATGATTTTTCTCCCAAAGTGTTAACCTAAATTTATATTTTTTATTTTTATTCCCAAAAACTTTTTCTCGAAAGATAGAATAATTGTGTTGGTTATTGACCGTTTAGTATAATTTAATAATTTATTTTTGAGCTATAGGCCGTATGTTAAATAAAACATTAAATGTCGGTTGACCGGACAAAGCTAATAGTTCCTGAAGATGCCTTCAGACTGAAGGCGAAATATTATTTAATGTACGGCCTATAGCTCAAAAATAAATTTTTAAAGAAAGAAAGAATTTTACTTGATTTCTTTTTTCCCGAAAAATCTCAGGGGATTTTTTTCTAAATTATGGACTTTTCGCAAAAAACTACTCTTGGCTCAAAATAAAATTTCTTTAACATTTTTTTTCTAAGCAATTCAAATTTTTTAACAAATTTTTTTGTGATAAATTTTTCTAATTTTGATAAAAATATTTTTATTCTAAAATTGCATAATAAAATAAGTAAATAAATATGACGCACATTGTAAAAACATAAAAAATAGTAGAATTCTTAAGTGTGATTTTTTGGGAAATATGTACCCTTGGTCTTGAAAGGGTTAAGTTAACCATTAAAAGCTGGGTTGGGAAATATAGCCATTTGGTTGCCTGATGCCAACCTTTGGCTGCCATATAATAATAGCATTTAAATTGTCACCTGCTGGAATTTAAAAGTGGAATAAATACGCAGAAGGGCATGCTGTCACATTTTAAATTCTTTGTTTACATATGTACATAAACACTTAAGTACTTAATAAGTCACGTGTATAAATATCTACTAGATTTGTGTCAGTGTAAGCTGGCATCAGATGTTTCTCCATGTCTTTGTTGTTATTTAGTTTTGCTGACTTACGTACATACATATTTAGCAAACCAGTTCTAATCACGTTCTGCAA
Source organism: Rhagoletis pomonella (assembly GCF_013731165.1). NCBI lineage: Eukaryota > Metazoa > Arthropoda > Insecta > Diptera > Tephritidae > Rhagoletis > Rhagoletis pomonella. The sequence goes on from NW_023458559.1 coordinate 31,217,136, forward strand.
CATTCGGAAGCTAGGTGATAGATTACGCAAATAGCGCATTAAAGAAGCGAGCAAAAGGCGAATAAAGTTAAGATGAATAAAAGTGAATTAAAGTAGTAAGAAAATCGTCATAGTTTGATACTGAGATAGACAATTTTTCTAATCAATTTTATTTTATAAAAATATATATACATAGGTTATTCTCTAAGAAATTTCAAACTTTGCGCAATATTAAAAAAAAAAAATCAAAAACCTTTCTTAAATATATCGAATGTTTTTTTAGATTTCTTAGAAATAAAGTGCCGCTTTGAAGTAGCTAGAACTTCCTGTTGAGCACCCGTTTTAGGACCTCCACCGACTGATGCATAAACGCTAACCCTGCGAAACAAACCCTAAGCGGATTTCGCTCCACATCATCACAGCTTTGTTACAGTAGGTAAAAATCTACTTTTCATCACTTTTGCTGATAAATCACTTTTTGCTGATACATTTTGTCTATGGAATGACCTCAAAAACATATCTTTTGTCTTCAGAAGGTAATATTTAGCGAAAATTTTTTTCACAAAACGTTTCAATCCCTTAAATTCTTCAATAATAAAACTTTTTGGCCCTTAGTTTTTTGGATGTTCATATAAATTCGTTATAAACGGCAGTAAAAGGGTTAAAATGCTCTACAGAAATTATAAGCAGAAAATTTCACTGGGCTTCACCAAAGATGAAAAAACTGTTTCTTTTAAACGTTAGTGCGGTTCTATAAGTTTTCAAGTAAATTTTGTTAAGAGTTAATAAAGCCGTATGAAAAAGAGAATGAAGAAATAACATACTATAAGGGCCTTTCCATATAAAATTTACACTTCAGTGTTTTTTTGGTTACATTCTATATCGAATATAAATTTTTTATTTCGTCATGATATTCGTAAATCTTGAAAAGAATGCCCGAAATTTTGAACTCATAAAGGTGCACCTTTTTTAAATTTTTCGCAGTTGATAAACTATTTGCCGGAGAAAATCCGTTAAGTAGTCAATATGTGCGCAATTATCTCGGCTTTCCCTTAGAGTGTGAGATAGATTTAAAAAAGTTATTATTTTTTCTTTTTTTTAATATTTTTTATTAATTATACACCATTTTAATGCGAAAAAAAAATCAAAAATCAAGGGTTGTATAATTAGAAAAAAAACTGATAAAAAAATTAAAATAATGCTATTTTTAATGAAAAAAATGATTTATTTATAGCTATCCCACACTCTAATTGAAAGCCGAGGTTATTACGCATATTTTGATTACTAAAATGATTTTCTCTGACAAAAAGTTTATATACTGCAAAAAAAATTAAAACAAGTAGTTAAAAATTTCGGATGGTTTTTTCGAGATTTTCGAATATCATGATGAAACAAAAAATAGGCGTATTCTTTTTTTTCGATAAAGAACCCAATAAACATTCGGCTTAGTTAACCATTCGAAAATGATTGGAAAACCAATCCTTTTTCGAGTCTCACCTTCGATAACGAATGTGAAATAGATTAGTATTCGATTCGAGAACTAGGCCATTCTCCAGCAAAACGGAACCTTCGTTATCCAATGTATTTTTCTTTCGATATGAATTCGAAATCCAGCCCATTATCCAATTGGAATTTTAATGAGAGAGAGTGATTTTCTTATATTTCCCTTCGAGAATGAGCCGGATATCACATTCTCTCTTGTTACTATGGTTTCCATTTTTTTTCGAACCCATCTCGAGTGTATTTCCAATATACGATAAACGTAGGAAAACTAAGGTTGGTTATGAGTTGGTTCTCAGTTCGATATTCATATTGGATATCAAAGGTCATTTTCGAACGTTCGCCAAAATGTTTATGAAGAATGTAAAAAAAATATCACACACTAAAAAAAAAACATTTAGGTGTAAATTTTGTATGGAGTGTATAAGTAGAATTTGTGTCTTTAGCGATCTTTAAAATTAATTTAGCTAGCAATTTTTTGTATAAGCTATTTAACCCTTTGACCCTTCCCATCATGTGTCTTGTTACCCTTATTTTAAGAAGCTAAGTTAAAGCGGTAGTTAGGGGGTTAAGTTTTTTAAACAAGTGGCTGCGGCTCACGAAAAAACTAAAGGTAAATACAGTGTCTCATTCTTAGTCATCGGATATTTATTTTTGTAACTCCCAGTAAAATTATGCGCTTGACATTTGTGTATAAAATTTAAATCATCTAACTGCCTTTTTGAGTGAGCTTCTTCAAAAAAGGAAAATGCCTATAATTGGAAGAGTGAAAGCAGTTAAATTGAGGAACTTCGATTTATTTGTTATTTCTTAATTTATGGCCGCCTGTAATTATAATAAACTTGTCCCAAATTTTATCGGTGGGGGTGATTTCAACTTCGGTGACCACTAGTAAAATTTTCTGTTTAACATTTTTGTCGAACCTTTTAACCCTTCGTCTGCCACTTTTAATGAACTCACATGAAAATTCCTAAAAATAAAGGTAAAAAAGATGCTCGCTTAATTTTCTAGGCGCTTAGGCGTCTGAAGACAAGAATTACCTTCGAAATAAATGTTTTAATAAAATCACTAATGTAATAGAATTTACGGCCCCAAAGTGTAAAGCTACTAAAGAAAAACTTTGATGAGGTGGAGCAAAATCTTTTTTAGATTTGATTACCACGCATGCATAGGTGTTTGCTTTTATTTGTAAAATTTCTAATACCACTCAGTCTCTATACATATGGATGTTCCAAGATATGAGCTAAGTTAGACCACAATCACGACTTTTAAAAATACTTCGACTCAGCGCCTCTCAGCGGGTTTATTTTTTTATTTCCTTTTTTGTATGTATGCTCCGAATATGGGCTAAATCGGACCATGGCCAGCGCTGAGAAATTCGGCCAACAAGGCAACTCAGAGGCGTACAAACTTCTTTGGACTAGGCGATATCCATGGCACCATCTTAATAAGTTGCTCGAAGATTAAATTATATATGATCATCAAAACTACCAGGAATCCACTCGCTTTTTTTTTGCAACTAAAGTACTTTAAATCCAATAAAAAGGCAACAAAGTTCAACCAGAACAATCAATCGAGGTTTGAAATTGCAATAAATAAATATATAATATAATAACAATAGATGTTGTGTGTGGCCACACGCATGCTTTGAAAACCGTTTGATTGGTGCTGAATACTAAACTTGAATTGTTGGCAATAAAAGTGGCAAGCAACACCAACAATAACTATAAAAATAACAATAACAGCAGCAAAGAAATACATACAAATAGCAACTAGAATGCCCGACAAGTAGTGACGCTAAGGCAACACAGCAATAATACCAAAAGCCACCAACTTCGCTGGCTATGTGTTCTATCGAATAAAGCTGACTACAAAGCGTAAATAGGTGAGCAATCATCTTCGAATGGTCGTCAAAGCCATCAGCAAATCGGTTGCTGGTTTAGCAGGAAGTCTTTGCTTTGAAATAAAAAGGTAAATAAGAAACAGCTGAGTAGAGGAAGAAGCCATGAACGTAGTAAAGAAAAAAGAAATTTATAAAGTGGAGGAGAGTTGGAGAGAAGAGTGTGTGTGAAGAATACCATGAATTGAGTTGTTCCGTTGCGAAGGTCAGCTAGCACCATTTGATGTTATCTACGCGTTTAAGTAAAATATATTGCTGTGTGTCTTAGGTGTTTGCTTTTGTGGACTTTTTGGGGCGAATAAATCTTCATCCAGTTGTGGTGTGGCTTGTTACTTTTCATTGTTTTCGTTTTCGTTTTCTATTTTTTATTTCTCTTTTTTGCGATTTTTTTCATAGGGCTTCCTCTTGATTTTGCGTGACGCCCTTAAATCATAATCAAAGCAATAAAAGGCGACTGAAAGGGTTTTAGGAAACGATAATATAGAAACGATAAGCAGGAAGGAGTTCAAAATAAAAATAGAAAAGCTACAGAGAACTACGCAGTATTTGAGTGTGAATATGAATATGCATATGGATATGAATACGAATATGAGTATAAAAATTGATACGAGTGTGAAAATGAATATGAGTGTGAACAGGAATAGGAGTAGGGATATGTGTATGAATACCAATATGGATATGAATATGAAAATGTATGGGAATCCGAATATGAATATGTATACAAATAAATATGAGTATAAGTATTAGTATGAATATGAATATGAGTATATGAGAATATGAATACGAATATGCATATGATACAAATGTGAACATTAATATGAATATGAGTTTGAATATGAATTTGAATATTTATATATATATATATATGTATATATGAATATGAATGTAAGTAAGAATAAATATCAATATTAGTATGAGTATGAACATGGGCATTTGTATGAGTATAAGTATGAGTACGAATATGTATAGGATATGCAATATACAATGTCTTCGAAAGTTGCTGCTCCCGAGGTTGATTGCCGAAAACCACTCGAAGATGAACACACATATCAACAAATTAATATATTTTTCGATATATCGATAAACGTAGCAGAAAACATATGAAAATAATATTGAGGTATTAAGCCAATATCGATAAATATGTATACCGATACAGATTTCGAGGATTTGATTGGCTAAAGCGATTTTTCGCCCTGGTGCCAAGAAACTAGGACATTGTAGCAAATTTTCAAAGCACAAATACTTGAAAACCTATAGCCAGTTGTCGGTTCGATGAATTTTAAAAAATTATACCTTGCGATAACAACCACAAAGCTTAGTAGGACTGCGTTTTTAAGGATTTTATGCTATTGCGCCCTACGGCTGCCCAATACGAACGGCATGAAATGTAGAGATCTTCAGAGTCACTTGGAGGGTTATCATTCCTGGATGATCCCGCTATCAAGCCCACGAACCAAAGTTATATTTCTACAAGCCCTGGACTTCTGTAAAGCGATCATCACTGGGATCGGAAAAGGGTACCCATTATGGTATACCGACGGGAGTACTGGGGCGGGCATACCCAACCATATACCAGGCCTGTGGTCGAGAATATTTTCGTAGAAGGGTAAATATTATGTTGAATAGTCAAGCAGCGGTAAAGGCCTTAGACTCTTTTAAACTGGAATCAAGGCTTGTGGACAGCTGTTCTGACTCACCAGATATCCAAAACAGCGTATCGGTGTAGTGGGTGCGGGCTCATGGAGTGTTTGAAGGCAATAAAAGGGCCTGACAGGACACTGCTAGTTAAGGTACCATTTAAATAAAATTTTCCTTTTTGTCGAGATGGAATGCAGGTTTTGTGGGCTGGTAGCAGACCTTGAGGAACGATTGTCTTCTCCATCCAAAATTTGGAATATGTGCTTAGCTTCTTAACTAGCCTAAGGTTGGGGTAATTGTAACTAGGGTTTAGCACAATAGATCTTCTTAGGTGGCAGCGCTAGTAATCCCGACGTAATAGTAATAATACTATTTTAGTTTTTTTTTAGCTTTTGAATGATGAATTTCGATAATTCAGATTTAGACTTTTTTGAAAGAGTTACATAGTATATCATGCAGAGCCGCACTTCGCACTTTGAACTTGAAACGAATTTGAGTCTTACAGGTCTATTCTGCGCGTTACCGAAGATTTTGTAACCGGAAAATATTATTACCAAAAAATGTTACCACCGCGTCACCGCGATTCTAGAAACGTTGGTAATGCAGTTAAAATATTCAGTAATTCAGCTATGAAAAATTGTGCGAATTCTGGCATTGCATATTTCACGGGGCAATACTTTGTTACCAGCTTATGAGATGTTAACAAAATTTACCGGTTACAAAAGTACACAGAATGCGAAAAGGGTTTAAAAATTGACAGGAACTTTATTTACCGGTTACAAACTTTTTATTACCGACGCAGAATAGGCCTGTAAATCTCACTCAGTTTCCTCCACACGTAGCGAGGTTAACAAGGGGAGTGCTTGAATTGCTGCTTGGTTGTCTGTAAAAAATATAAATTCCAGGGATATGCTCTATGATCTAGTCCTACTGCTGTTGTGGTGCTAGTCCTCAATCGTGCAAACCACTTCGTGTAGGGCGGTCTCCGTTAATTTCAAAGGTATCGAAAATATCATCTATTAATTCAACATTTTTTTAATATTGTTTACGGGAAACCAGTCTGAATGTTAAAAAATATGGCTAAATAAAAATACGCATCAATGTCATGTATTTCATGGTCATCTGATAGTGGATGGAGCCCTTGAGCTCTGACATAATGTAGTGCTACTATATCTTGGCTTTGTGAGCAAAAGGGCTTAAAACAAATATTATTTAAGATATCAGTTATTCAATGATTAGTAATGTAATAAAAATAAATGCAACTCTTAATTCGGCAACAAATTATTTATTTAATGTCTTTTTCTTTCCCTTTGCAGACCTCACACAAAACTCTACGAAAGGTGAGTTATTTTTTTATTAATCAGAATAAGATTTGCTGTTAAAATATCCAAATAGTTAAATTTACACCAAATGCGATTTTAAACTAATTTCATAGAATCATTTATCTATGTATCTCTCTCTAATATTTATGTCAAAGCATTAAAATCACTTTTATGTCATGAATTATGTTCCTGTGCGCGTTGGTGCATTATGCTGAGCAAAATATGAGGGGACATTAAAGTAATGAAGCATAAAGCACATTTTATGGCAATATTTAACAGCGAACACAAAAGCGGAAACAGATGGCCAATAGGAGAATATTATGAGGGGGAGAGACTGATTTTTTTATGCAGGAGGGGGAAAGGTTTTTTGACACTGCACTGCACTGGAAAGCACTAAAGCTAGGACAAAGCAAGCGCAAGAAAGTGTTAAGTGAACTATGCTGTGATAACTACTAATTTTGACATGCGAAATGAGCTACAAATGCATAAATTTAAAAACACCTATAATTTTTTAATATTGATGAAAAACATAAAGTAAACTCAAATAATAGCTGAAAGTATTTTATTTATTGAAATAATAATTAATTTTTTAGCCAGAAACAAATACACTATTCACCATAAATATTTTCCATCAAAACCATTAAACAAATAGAAATTTAATCCGAACTGCTTGGTCATGCAAATTTAATGACCATAGGTATTTAATTGAAATCATAATCGGTGTCTGCTCATTCAGCCAACAGTGGTAGTACAAAGTTTCAATAATGACACAATGATATTGAAAAATATTAAAAACATTTCTGCAGTGTGCTAAATATTTGTTTGTCATAATTTGAGTGAATGTACATTAGGGTGCCCCTAAAAACGCGTAGCTAAACATTACGATACGAGGCATCCGTGTTTTCTTCGCGGCGATTTTGTCGGTGTAATTCGATTCTGGCTAAAATAGTAAAAATTCTTTCGCAAGAAAAAAGAAAGCCAGGTAGTAAGATAGTTCGAAAAACATTTGTTATTCTAGCACAAAGCACAGGCGTGCCATTCGTAAAATCTGAGTTCTAGTTCTCGGGCAGCCGAATTTTTTCTTTGTTTTTAAATAAGTTTTTTTTTTAATGATTTTCTTTTAATTTCTAGATATTTAGAAAAATATATATTTTTTAATTAAATTTAATTGTTAGAAGCTTATATTATTTATGTATGTATTTTTGCTTTCTTAATTTAATTTTCTTTTAATATTAAGAAGTCATTGTTATTGTTTTAAAAAAAAAAATTTCTGGAATTTATTTTATTTTTTTACTTACCTTTTGTTAGTTAAATTTTCTTTAACTTTTTAGATTTTATTGTTTGAAAAAGAAAAGTATTTTTTTTTTATTTTATTTAATTTTTTGAAATTTATTCTGTATGTATAAGTTGTTAATTTAATTTGCTTTAAATTTTAATATTGTATTGTTTTGAGAAGAAAAATATATTTGTTTTATTTCATTTAATTTTTATTTTTTTAACTAATTTCATTTAGTTTTTTACAATTTGTTTTATTTATTTCTTTTTTAATTTACAGAATTTGTAAATTTCATTTTCTTTATTTGTCTTATTTCATTTAATTTTTAGTTTTTGTATTTTTTTAACTTATGGGTCTTGCCATGTAAAAGAGGAAAGAGACGTAAATTTAAATATGCCCTAATTATCTCTATTTTATTAGTAACTGCTTTTTAAATTACTACATTTCATTTATCTGTTGAAAAATATTAAAAAAGTAAAAAGATGTTGTAATTTTTTCCTATGGAAACTTTTATTTCTACATAATTACTTTACACCAGTCACAAGGAGATGTCCCACCAGGCACAACTTTAAATATTTTTTAATATTTCTATGAAGACTATATTAACTTAATTTTTATTAAAAACGAAAGCTTATAATTAGTATTTTAAAAACAAAAACATCGTTCGTGAAGATTTGTTATGTTTTGGCCAAAATTCATCTTTGAGTGCAAAAGGGTAAAATAGCGTTATTTTCAGTATCCCACCAGTCACATTGATTCAAATGATAGTTATGTAAAACTAAGAAATCATTTGGTATTTTTGTTAAAGCAATTTTATACACATGTTATCGTTCAATGTTAAATAATATCTTTCGATATTGTACAGGATCCGACGACATAATTATAATACACAATTGATACATTCTGGAGTAAAATGTCACACCATTCACAATGGAATGCCCCTTTTCTGTCTTTTGTTTTAAAAATAAAATTTTTTTCTTTTACTTTAATTTATTTTTTACGATCTATTTTCGTATTTTTGGTTTAATGTTTTCTTTTTTAATTTTTAGATTGTATTGTTAAAATTTTTTTAAAATTTTTTTATAATACAATATTTTTTAGTCATTGGACCTCGGAATTATTAACAAGAAAGTGACATAGGCGGCGGTTAGGAAGTAGTATATACACTTGCTGTATTCGATTCCTTTGTTGCACAGGTATTTTGTTCCATCGGAAAAGCGGGTAGTGCATCCAATTTATCAAGTGGACAAGTGGAAACATAAGAAAATTTCCAAAATCTTCTTCTAGAGCAGTGTGCCATGCATATAAATAACAACAGTAAGAGATTTCGAGGAATAAGGGACACCATAATGCACTTATGTGTTTAAGCAGGTGTCATGTGTCCAATAACAACAACAAATTTATAATAAATCTGAAAATTTGTATATGAATTATAGACAATAGTCGCTGTATATTTATGACAAGTGCGAATTGTTTACGTCATGTTGTAGTTGTTGTTGCTATAATTTTTTTCTGTTTGCGACTCATTACGCTTAATTAGAGAGCATAAGTGCACGTACATATAGGTTAAATTGTTTACTGAAATGTAACTGGTTTGGTTTATTTTTGTTTTTCGAAAAACCAAGTGTGATATCGAATTACACGTAGTAATCGATTTTTTTGTTTAAAGAGTGAATATTTTATATTGAGTTTTAGCAAATATGGGTTCTGAGATATTAATTAATCATTTCCGATGATGAAAAGGTTGAAAAAATTCAAACTTTCATAGAAAAAAGCAAAATCTGTGTACATTTTTTTTTTATTTGCGTTAAAGCCTGTTCTGTTACAAAAAAATCAAGCTACTAACGGATAAAAATGATGTATGTATAAATAAAAGAAAGGAATATTCAAATGAAAATTTGCAAGGATTTTTTTTTATAAAATATAAGCAGGAGAGCATGTTACTCATACGCCATGGGCACTAAGCGTGACCAGGTCGCATTGCAGGATTTTTTCACGTGGTCTATTGTACATAAACAGAGCACACGAACCCGCTTATCTGACAAAACATCAATTTATTGAAAAAAATTAAAAATCAGACTGAAATTAGGCCCACTTCTTATATATGTATAAGCGTAAATTTCAGATAGGCGAAAACTTCGATATTTCGAATTTTAAGGATGCTAAATTACCCAAAGTTGATACTCAAAAAAATCTCTTTAAAAAAAATACGATAATTATGAATTTTTGGAAAATGGGCGCTGTATTGCCACTTAGGACCATATAAGTTTATCTCATTGTCGAGATTATCTGAAATTAGAAAGGTGAGAAACTTAGAATTCTTTACTTGTTTGTATATTTCTTTAAACATTTATTAAATTTCATATGCTGTGCGGCACATTTTGTAGCAAAACCACTAAATCACTAAAATTAATTGAATGCTCGTCACTACTAATTAAGTAAATTGAAATCTGTGTTTCAATTTGCATTTTTCTTCACTTTAAAAAAGCTGATCAGTCATTAGTGACTATTTTTAAATAATTTTGACAGTCACAGTTTTTGCAGCATTTAAGTAAAAAAATTGCAGTTAGTAGTTTATTAGACTTTCGTTTTTTCCGAACGAAACGTTGGCTGTTCATACAGTAACTAAAAAAGCACACAAAAAAGTAGCAATAAACATTCGAATTCAGCTGGCTGCTGTCAAATTAAAGCAAATCGCGTGAAGAGTTTAATTGAACCGAAAAAAAAAAACAAATATGTAAATCTATGAATCAGCATATAAACCAATAGCTATGTATATGCAAATTTGAAAAAAAAAAATTTCAAGAATTTTAATCTGTGCAAATTGCTGAGCGCAAAAATTATAATAGTAAACAATGCAATTACCACACATTCGGGCGCGCTTGAAAATTGACTAACAAAAAAGTGCTTAAATCAACAATATACCATGTATATTAAACAGTCATGCAAACAACGCTGCCAGTAGCATCCCTGCAGAAAAAGATGATCAATTACTTAGTTAAAATAACCAACTTCGAGTTAGCTTTTTTGCGAGATTTCGATAAATAAATACCATTTAATTAGCTCTGACAAAACTAACTTTAAGTTAGTTGTAAAGTCGTGCAGGTGTCATGCAGACGTTATCGTGAGTTTCTTTTCTTTACAAGTTTCTATTGAAATATCCTCATACAAAAATTATCAATACACTTTTTTCTGCACTTCGCCGATTCTTTTTCGTATTCAGGACAAATAAAATAAAGAACGAAATTTTATATTATCATTTTGATGTTATGTCTGATCGAATTCAAAGTGAGATTACCTACAAAAGAACTTGTAAGCAAATAAGCAAATATGTAATGTTAAATAAAGTAAGTAAATAAATAAAAGTATAAAGGATTAAAAAATATGTTTTTATTGATTTGATGTCCAAAAGCAGTTAGCTTTAAGTTAGTTAACATCTAATGCAGAGGAAACCAGTTCTCACTATTTTGCGGTCATTGCCATTCAAAAGAAGTTAGCTACGGCCTAAGGAAATAGTTAATAAATAGTTACCACTTGGCGACTGCTAGTTAGTTAATAGTTAGCTACAAACTAGTGCCATTTCCTGCAGGGATGTGGACGTTTGCATGTGTATGCGTAGGTGCAGAAAAAACTGAATATAAATTCAATAACAATCAAATGATAACCAATAATTTAACTGATCATTAGTTTCGCGTGTAGAAATGTCATAAAGTGTTAAATTTGAAGAGGGATTTGTTTATTGTCAACAAAAATTAATTTTAAAGAGCAGTTATTGGGCAGTGTGCAGCTTAAAAAAGTTAAAATAAATATTGAGAATAACTATAATCAAAAAATGAAAAAAAATTGTGCCAACTTTTTGCTTCACTTACGATTTCAGGTCAACAGATAAACGCAAATATAAAACTAAGCCAGGGGTATGTGGATTTAAGCCAACAAATTGTATACCAATCAGGCATTATGAAATCTGAATCTGAATCTTATGAAAACTGTTTACGAAAGGTTGAAAAGTTCGTTTCATTCCAATCAATACTTTTAGCTTTTTAATTCGATTTTCTAGAAACATTTTGAGTATGCAGTTTAACTTTTTTAACTAGCTTAGACTTACCATTGCTTTTTGTCAATTTTTTGTGGAAGGTTTTGGTAATTTTCTCCACACAAAAAAATTGTCGAAAATGCGTGAACAAAAAATTGCAAAACTGTGATTGAAAAGTTTCAAATTTTGAAGAAAAACATTTGCTTAGATGCGCTGAATTTTCATAAATGTTTTAAAATTTTGATTAACGTGGCTGTTTATAGATAGTAAGCTATATTTTCATAAACAAAAAACAATCTTTAAACAAAGAAAAACAGTCAAAATGTCAGTTCCCTATTTACATTTTCGCCGCTTTACATACATCCTTACTAATTTTATAAATCTTAAAGTGAGTTTGTTTGTATGCTACGCTTTCACGCTTTAACTACTCAACCGAACATCATGAAATTTTGTACGCTGGTGTCTTTTAGCCCAACTTAAAATATAGGATAGATTTATTTTTTTTTATTGATGTAAAAAGGGTATACTGGGCCATAAAGTCCTTCCAGCCCTACAAATTTCCACGCATGGATGGTATTTTCCCTGCCCAAAATCAGTCAGCATCTGACGTTTTATGTCCGATACTTGTCTTAATCTATAATGCTTGTTTGTATTAAACTTAATTTCATGCCCAAGGGCTGGACCCTGCCGAAAGTTGTGTTTATTCCCAAGGGAGGTAGACCCTCCCACGTTAAACCAAGTGACTTACGACCGATAAGCCTTACTTCTTTCTTTCTCAAGGTTCTGGAAAGACTTCTAGACTCGCAGATCCGACAGGAAATTGATGTAAATAATCTCGCTAGCTGTGAACACGCTTACTGGAAAGGTAGATCTGTGGATACAGTTTGGCATAGTATTGTCAGCACCTTTGAAAAGGCTCTCGCTTGTAAGGAATTCGCACTAGGCATATTCCTAGATATCAAGGGTGCTTTCAATAATGTTCTTTAAGCTCTAATACGCCTTGGGCTGGATCACCCTATGGTCGAGTTTGATCATCGCCTCTTAGGCATTAGAGCTATTTATGCGGAGATGGGGGAGGTATCTATAACAAGATATGCAAGTCGCGGAACCCCACAAGGCGGTGTTCCCTCCCCACTTCATTGGAATCTAAAGGTGGTTACCCTGTTGTCACGGTTGCAAGGTACAGGTTGCCAAGTCATTGCTTACGCGGATGATCTTGCCCTGGCGGCAGATGGTAAGCACCCCCAAGTTCTATGTGACTAACTTCAAGGCGCCAAACGCATCGTGGATACCTGGACCAAAGAAGTAGGACTTAGATTCAATCCGGCAAAACCGGCCATGGTTCTGTTTTCAAAGAAAACGAAAGCTGTCCGGCTACAACCTCCTCATTGAACGGTATCGCACTGACTTTTTTGAAGGAGGTTTGATATCTGGGCGTTATTCTTGACAGAATTTTAACTTGGCGGCGCAATTCTGAAGAGCGCTGCAAGAAAGCTATAACTGCTATAAATGCCTTTAAATCGGCGATTGGGAAGAAATGTGGATTGAAGCCTCACATTTTGAACTGGATGTATACAGCGATTGTGCGTCCCATTCTATTCTACGGCATAACGGTTTGGTGGCCGTCCGTAGATAAATCTACAATAAGAAACAAATTAACAGCGGTCCAAAGGGTGGCGTGCATGATTATCACGAGAGCTTTACCATCGACGCCGACTAAAGCCCTAGAGACCTTGCTTCACTTGATACCCGTGGACCTGTGTGGTAAACTACAGGCAAGCTGGAATGCTATTAGATTAAATGCACTAATCAAATGGAGTGACATGAGGTTTGGGCACTCTAGAATTTTGGAAGATCTTCTAGAGGACTTTAGGCACCTGAACTACGAAGCCCCTTCTACGGGGCTAAAGAATTATTTCCAGACAAGGATCCCTTCAAGGGAAGATTCGGAGGAGGATTCGGTCTTGGTATCGTATTCTGACTCAACAGCCATCTACATTGATGGCTCCAAGTTGGATCTGAAGGTAGGAAGGAGGTTTACTCGCAAGAACTCTCACTTAGTCTCAGTTTTCGTCTGCCAGATCTATGCAGCGTTTTTCAGGCTGAACTGACAGCAATAAATGAAGCTGCAAGTTAGCTGATCGATTCTCTAATTAATCTGAAGGCGGTAACAATCCTTTCTTACAGCCAAGCGACTATTAAAACACTTAATAGTGACAAATCTACGTAGAAGGTTGTTTTGGTATGTAGAGCCACTCTTAATGAACTGGCAAGATGTTATGTCACTAATGTTGTATAGGTGCCAGCCCGTAATGCGGGCATTCCGCTATCTTCTTGCAAGCTCTGGCTGGAGAATAACTTTGTCGGACAGGCTAATATAAGATGGTCTGCGGAGCCTACTTGCAGGATAGCAAGACATATCTGGCCTAAGGTTGACAAGCGTAGATCTCGCCCTCTCCTCCACTTGGAGCAACCACTGTTGCGGCATGTTATTGGAGTTCTCAACAGGCATTGCCTGATGGGGATCCACGCCACTAGAATGTGTTTGCAGTCAAACGACTACTGTCGGAGCTGCCGCGATGAGGAGGAAAACGAAAGCGTGGAGCACTACTTATGCTACTGTCCTGCTCTGGCGAGAGCTCGTCGATGCTCTTTCCTCCATTATTCTTTTGAATATCTGGCCGAATTGGATCCAGCCAGTGTCTATAACTTTGTGCGCTTCATCAGAGCTACGAAGAGGTTCCATTATTAGGGTAAGAGGAGGGGCATATATGGAGTCTCTTATACGGCATCAAAACGGGGCCATGGTGGCTTAAGTGTGCCCTTTTCCTGAAGAATTAAGGCAGCCGAGATATCCTAACCTAACCTAGCCTATCTCACGTATGCATTCTGCTATAAGTAACTTATTGTAATTAGGTATTGGAATGAAGCGTCTGTCAGGGCATTGCCAATACAGAATGACTCAACGCAGAGAGTGCAGAGTAAATTTCTGGTTACCTCTTGCAACCTCATCTCAGGCTTTCTGAACTTGGCGACTAGACACTATGAAATATTTAAGCTCGTCTTACGCTTTGGGATAGGGTCGATTACCATAGCTACATAAATATCGTTATCGATAACAAAATCGATAAATATTGTTTTCAGGTGACTGCAACGATAAGGATATTGGTTCACCATCGATAACGATAGTGATGGTGAAATCGATAATCATAACGACAACGTCAGCTATACCAAAATCAATAACAATACAAGTGTTACCGCAAGAAACTTATTACAATAATTTAAGAGCAATGAAATTTTTAACAACACCCTAATTAAAATAGAGATTATTGCGTTCTATGTACACTCAAAATATAAAACAGAAATAAAATTAAGGAAGCCTTTTTTAAATTAATATTTTTTCATTCCTATTTACAAGACTGAAAATGATTGTTTTTGATACTTTTGGCTTAATAACAATGTACACTCAAAAATTTTATTGAGCTTGCCGGGCACCCTGAAATTGTGCATATGGAAACTGTGCATACGAAATAATGCATATGAAAAAAACCGAAATAATGCATACGAAAAAAACCGAAATAATGCATATATGCACAGTTTCGGTTGAAAACCGAAATAATGCATATGAAAAAAACCGAAATAATGCATATATGCACAGTTTCGGTTGAAAACCGCAATAATGCATATTAGAAAAACCGAAATTATGCATATGCACTCTTTCGTTTGAAAACCGAAATAATGCATATGAAAAAAAA
>NW_023458559.1:31232638-31233154 GCF_013731165.1 Rhagoletis pomonella
ATATATGCACAGTTTCGGTTGAAAACCGAAATAATGCATATGAAAAAAACCGAAATAATGCATATATGCACAGTTTCGGTTGAAAACCGCAATAATGCATATTAGAAAAACCGAAATTATGCATATGCACTCTTTCGTTTGAAAACCGAAATAATGCATATGAAAAAAACCGAAATAATGCATATATGCACAGTTTCGGTTGAAAACCGAAATAATGCATATGAAAAACCCGAAATAATGCATACATGCACACTTTCGTTTGAAAACCGAAATAACGCATATGAGAAAAACGAAGTAATGCATACATGCACAGTTTCGGTTCAAAACCGAAATAATGCATATGACAAAAACCGAAGTAATGCATACATGCACAGTTACGACTCAAAACCGAAGTAATGCATATGACAAAAACCGAAATAGTGCATACATGAAAACGAACTTCTCTCTGAGTAGGCGGCCTTCGGCCGCGCTTAGGGATTATAACCCTTACTAAGTAGAATTCTCCTTTCTGTGTTG
>NW_023458559.1:31233164-31250603 GCF_013731165.1 Rhagoletis pomonella
CCGGAAGTACTTTTGCGCAGAACTTCTTTCTGCGTAGGCGGCCTTCGGCCGCGCTTAGGGATTATAACCCTTACTAAGTAGAATTCTCCTTTCTGTATTGCCGGAAAAGAAGGGCGGACGTATTTTTGCGCAGAACTTTTCTCTGCGTAGGCGGCTTTCAGCCGCGCTTAGGCATTAAAACCCTTACTAAGTAGAAGTAAATAATTCATATTAGAAAAAACGAAATTATCCATATGCACACTTTCGCTAGAAAACCGAAATAATGCATATAACAAAAACCGAAATAATGCATACATACACAATTTCAGTTCAAAACCGAAATAATGCATATGGCAAAAACCGAAATAAAGCATACATGCACAGTTTCGGATGAAAACCGAAATAATGCATATGTGAAAGACGAAGGTATGCATACATGCACAGTTTCGGTTGAAAACCGAAATAATGCATATAACAAAAACCGAAATAATGCATGCATGCACAGTTTCGGTTGAAAACCGAAATAATGCATATGAAAAACCCGAAGTAATGCATACATGCACAGTTTCGGTTGAAAACCGAAATAATGCATATGAGAAAATACCGAAATTATGCATATGCATACTTTCGTTTTAAAAGCGAAATAATGCATATGAAAAAAAACGAAGTAATGCATACATGCACAGTTTCGGTTTAAAACCGAAATAATGCATATGGTAAAAACCGAAATAAAGCATACATGCACAGTTTCGGTTGAAACCGAAATAATGTCTAAATGCACAGTTTCCATATGCGCAATTTCGGTGCCCCGCTTGCGGTCGTTTTTAATGAAAATTTTTGTGGAAAAACAGCAATAATTTACATATCACACACCTAGATCTAAAGTGAGCTAACTCAAAATTGAGATCGAGAAATATAACTGCTTGTGTATCGTACAGATTCAATGCTATTAATACAAAGACAGGTGTAACAGTAGTTTTTTAGTTAGCGTATCGTAATCATGAAGAAAAATATCTGTATTCATTGGAGGTAAGTCATATGCATTGATTTATGCAAAAAAATGGTCCCATTTTTATTTACTTTTTTTTTAATTGATCGCATTTTAGAACTAGGTATGTACTAGTCAGACTCTAATGCTGCTTTTTCATAGATCACCGCATGTCCTCATCAGACTTGTTCATTGAGTTTACTGGGATCCCTAAAAAATAATAAAAAGTCTAGAAACTATATTTAGTTAAATAGTTTGGAATATTTATTTATTTAGTTTAGAAAACCACACAAAGAGAAAAAATAGTCAATTTATTAGTTAAAACAAAAATTGCTAGAGAAATACAAGGGCAGTTTGATAAGTCAATGACTTTTAAAATTTGGTTGTTCATGCCACTTAATAAATTTCTGTCAAATTGCGCCATTAAATTTGTGTTTGACAACCCTTGAAGCATCCAAGCTTGTATATTTCAACGAAAGTAGAGTAGAAGTGAATTTCGACAAAATGTATGCAGTTAAGAGGAGTCTACACTGAGAAATTAAACCCTTTTTAGCTCACAAATTTGTTGCTCTCGTTATTGACAGGAAATCGTAAACTTCGTTTAGCAAAAGTATTTTGTCCGATTTTAACCAATCTTGTTTATTTTATTTTTTTAAACTTTTTGATTATTTCTGTAATACTAAAAAAAAAACATTCACTTTAAACTCTCCACTTTTAGTTTCCATTTCAATGTCATAAAAAATACCACAAGTCCGAATATAACAATTCCGAGCGCATATGCACTAACATGTAGCTAAATTTGATCAAAAGAATTTGTACGTGCGCGCTTGCCATTGAGGCGCATTGAATAAATTAAATGGTCGTTCTATTGGTTACATATAATATTTTTTGTGTACTTTTTTTTGGAATTTTTAGTTAAACTTACTTGTAGTTGACTTGACTTTTATGGCTGCAAAGTCAATTTGTCTGGTGATTCATAAAAATTATATAAGTACTTATATTCATATTACTTATCTAAGCACACATGGCCTCTATGTACATTAGGGTGGTTCGCAAATGCATAGGAAAAAAAAAGTTAAGTCAGAGTTTTAGTGCTCGCATTGTTCTACTTATATATGGAGAAATTGCCCTATTACCACTCAAGCCGTGGTATTTTAAAAGGGGGAAAATACTTTTTTATAGAAATGGTATAGAATACTTAAAAATCTTTATTTTCAATCAACAACCACTGTTTATCTCCAGGAAACTTTAAATAATAATACCCAGTTGTTTATTTAATTGTAAAAACTATTTTTTAATGCTAATTTTTGTATTCTTGCAATTTTTGTGGTTTTGCGAGAACCTTTAAAATTAGTTAATTAAAAAAAAAATTGTTAATTGTGAAATCTGCCGAAGAGAAACAAAGTTCGCCGTTTAAAAAGTATTGATGTTCAAAGATTTTATACCATTTCTATGAAATTTTTTTTCCCATATTTAAAATGTTTTCCAAAAAGAACAATCCCAAGGGGTGAGAGCATTAAAATTCCGACCATACCTTTTTGGACCACCCCATATCCATATCCATATACATATTTAAGTACGTACATATGTGCTTGAGTTGTACATATGCTCGCAAGTATGAATTTTAGTTAGCCAACCAAAGTCTGTTAATTTCAATTCATTACACCACTCTTGCCGTTTTCGCGTTTACACGGGTTCTAGCCAAATCCAGTTTCATTTCCACTTCCATCCAACATCAACACCCATCTCCAAATGTAGCCACTTAGTGATTTGTTCGTAACAAGTGGTGTTCAGCTGTTCACATTTACAAACTTGTTTCACTTACTCTAAATCTGCATTTACATGTGGCGATTTTTTGACAGGCGATAATCGCCTGCAAAAGTTTACTTGCTTTCTACTTTGAGGCAAGCGATTTTTGAATCATCATTTACACGAGCGATCTTTCTTCAGTCGGTTAGAAAATCGCCTCATGTAAACTCAGCTTAAGCCTGCATACGTACATATGTATGTATGAAAAAGTACATACATAAGCTTTAAAGTGTGTAGTTATGTACCATCATTAAAAATCTATTAATCAGCTTTAATTTGTAAATTTATGTTTGCACTTGAAAACTGGTATTTAAAATTTTATGTGCGTACTTCAGCTAGAATTGAGTGTAGCTGCTTGTTTAAGTATGCTTCGTGGCACTCATTATAAAGTTATTAATTACTTGTAAGTGTTTATTTAAGAGCTCTAATCCTTTGTGTGTGGTACGAAACTCTTCTTCTCACACATTAAATGTCCATGTGACTAGGTATTGATTTTTTTCAGCTTATTAATTTTTAATTGGCTCAGCTGGTTTGTGACAGCCAGTTGTTTCCTGCTCAACAGACATACATAAGTACTAATTGCGATGAGCTGATCGATTGAAAAATGATTGTGCAATTATAAAACATTTGTATGAAGAACTTATGAGCAATTTAGCCACTGCGGCCGAAGTTGAAGTTTTTCTCACAGAAAGATTTTTGTCAAACTGCCAAACTTCGTGTGGTTCCTTGGTGAGCGCCATTCAAGTAATGTGCATACAGCTGAATGTTAGCCCTGAGCAACAAAGTCCGTGTCGGGTTCATAAATTTCATTTAAGTAATTAGATTAGTATATAACAGATTGTGTGTTATATTTGATTTTGTTTAAGTGCGTACAAATTTCAGCTGCTCTAATCGTATTAAGTTAGCATTAAATCAGTTAAATTCTTTTAGTATTAATTAAAGTTGCCATAAAAGCTGATTGAGTTGAACTTGGGCTAGATAATCGAGTGTAAATTTTCTGTAGCAATAAAAGCGTGTATGTATAGACGCATACCGACATACATATGTATATTTGTGTGGAATTGTTGATACAGTAACTCAAACAGACTTTTTGAATTCATCTTCAAAGTTTTTTTATATACGAATTATTTTGTTACTTTTTTTTTATCAAAATATTATTCATGGTATAAACAATACCACGAAATTCAAAGTTTTAAAATTTATACAAAATTCAAGAAATTTTAATTAAAAGTTCGAACTTTTTGTACGCAATATTTTCAAAATTTTGGGTATGCCCACAATAATAATAATAATAATAATAATAGATTGGCGTTTAAACATATGTTAGTGTTTGGCCGAGCTTCTCCTCCGATTTGTGGTGTGCGCCTTGATGTTTTACGCCGACTCCGAACGGCGATTGTATATTTATGAGAAGCCATTTTTGATGGCAGAAATACACTCGGAGGTGTATTTGGTAATAGTTACCAAATCTTGTTGTAAGAAAAATGTATTTAACTGAATCTTATCTGAGTGTATGAACAGTCATAAATTATTTTCTTAATTGTGCCTCGAAGACGATGCAAGAAAAAATCCTTCGAAAAAACTGATTTACTCGAGCTCGCCTCGAAACGAGCCCAAAAAATATATTCGAGAAATGTATTATCTCGAGTTCGCCTCGCAGTTGGGTTTATATTCAACGAAAAGCAAATTTGCTAAGTCCAAAAGAGGCATCGAAAATCCGATAAAACCAAAGCAGTTCGAAAGCTCTTAATACAGGTCGATTCCTTTTAATTCGTATGAACTTTTGCTTTGCTTTAAACACATAACATATTGTATTCAAAGATTTGCGAGATAATACATGAAGGAAATGGCTATAATAAGTTTTTTCCTCTCCTGTAAAATTTGAAAAAAATTTTACTTACAACTTTGCACTCTAAGCTAGCGCTTTGTAGGTCTTCACATTGAACCACGCGGAACGGAGCGGTGCTTTTTGCATGAAATCGACCGCAAAAATATTAGAAAACTTACCTTAAATGAAAAGCGGCTTACATATTCATTGAATATACTCCAATTTCTTTTTTGAGAAATGCCTTTTCATTAGCCGTCATCGATTCGCCACTTCGATGCTAGCTATGTTTGAGTTCCGGTCGCTTAAAGAAGAATTTTGCATGTGAAAGCAACAACAAAGTTAGCTAGCACGGATAGACGATAGCGAGTTTGGTTGTACCTCATTGAGTTCGTTCGTTTCGCCACTCGCTAACTGTTGGCGAATCGATGACGGCTATTGTAAAAGTAATTTGAAGGCGCAGCGAAGCAAGCCGGGTAGTTGCTAGCTTAACTGTATTCTTGTTTTCCTTCGCAAGTATTAGCAATTGATTAAAGCAACCGCTTATTTCCTTCATCGCCTCGCCCCCCTTTGCGTACGTGTAGAACTAGCAAACCATTAAAATGCACTTAAGCGTCTCATTGCTCCCTGGGGAATTAACGCTTCAGCTTACAAGAGCTGCAAGCAGAGATCAAGTCATGCCATAGCAACAAAAGTGGGAACATGAAAGTCAGCTGAATGCAGATGGCAAAGAAATGGATGAGTAAAACACAGTGTTGCCAAGTTTTGGATTTGAAAAAACACTAAAACCCCAAAAAATCGCGTTTATTTGTCGAAACAAGCACCAAATTTTTATTGGAGTATTTAATGGACTTTGTATGCATGAAAAATTGTATTGTAGGGATGCCGATTCAAATAAATAAAAATGAATTTATTCTGTTTTCTATAAATTCAAATATTTTCGTTCAAGCGATGTTAGAGGCCCGTCCACACAGAATTTTGGCGTTGCGTTGGCGTTGGCGTCGCTACAACAGCTGACTATGAATACATGAATTCAACTGCAGCCGTCCACATAGCGAGAATTCAACAACGCTCATGCCAACATAAAGCAAAAGGATGGCCGCCAACTCTCAACTTTTCGCGTGCGTCGCTCGTCAGCTGTTGCAAATTATTAAAATTATGTGAAATATTTTTCCTTTTTAATCAAGTGCGGGCAAGAAATATCGTTTTTAATGCAATTATTGAAATGAAATATTAATTTATCTGTCGTTAGTATGTTAATTTAGTGGCACAAGCATTCGCTGCCCAGCGTTCATTGTAGTAAGCATACTTTTAACGTGCGTTCTATCAAGCCAACGCCAACGCAAAGGTTCTATGTGGACCGGCTTTAGAATTCTTGTTCTTATTTTATAATTTACAGTTGTGTCCAGCGTTGCCGTCTCGCTTAGATGTATAATAAATGATGATAAATAAATAAATATGTGTCTTGTTTGAGCGCGTTTTCCACTGGCGCATAGGGGGAAAATTATTTTTGTGTCAAAAAAGCTGTATACTCATCAAATCCCACCCGATTTTGATTTTTATATTTTTTCAGTAGTGCGTGTTTGAATAGTAGTAAAAACAAATTCAGCCTAAACTAAAGGTCTAAAGAGCGATTCCTGGTCCCAGCTATGGCAAATCACCGAATGTAATTTTTACATGATTGAAAGTGCCGCCATATATTTGGTTGGTAAACATATGCTCTCTCGCTTAAAAAGCACTAAATTTAATATCAAGTTGGCAACAGTGGTATAACAGGAAGAAAACGAATATGTGAGAACTACCGATAGCAATGACGAGCGGGGAGTCATGTTAAGATTGATGGTTACTCGTATAAAAATGTCGCGAATAAGAGTGATGTGAGAGCAAAAGTGAGTAACTAGACCGCATTTGCTTTCCCTCGCAAAATATGTATGTATGTATATATGTAAATAATTGGTATAGTTGCTGTTGATTGTTTCCAGCAATTCATGTTTTTTCCATGCACTCTTATTATTTTATTTTATCGCACTGATTATTTCTGCATTTCATGTCCTTGACTGCTACGCAATTGGATCTTCTGCAGGCAGTCGAGTTAAGTCAAGCGGTGGCAATTCATAATAATATTTCATATTGAAAAGTATGCAGGGAGGCAAGCAAAGTGGCATTGAAGATGATAACGCGCGGAGCGTGAAATGCGTGAATATAAAACCGTTGTGAACGTAAATACGAAATAAATAGCAAATGTGAATGAGAAATGTGTGACATGATAAATGTTTGAAGGATGTGGGAGCAATGACTGAGCTGTTCCTGGAGGGTTGCGATGCTAAAGTTATTTCTGTTCTGTTTTACAGATGAAAGTACTTAAGTGGCGAAAGTAGGTTAAGGAATAACTGTTGATAGTGTGAAAAATAATTATGTGAGTTACAAAAGTTTTCAAGTAGAGAAGGTTAAGGAGGCTAGCATAGGCGATTGCTGCTATTGACATGTGAGTTCGGTGAACTATTTGCTATTTGGTCTTTCCCTGTAAATCGATCAAAGTCGCGACTTTATTGGGGACGATGAGATTTCCGAAAGTTTTACAAATTAATCGCCGAAAATATGGTTCATCTTTATGAACTGGAACCCAAGTGACTCATGTTGCTTATTCAAGGTGCTGCTGTGTCTTCTTGTGACACGCGTGCAGTTTATTAATTAGATGGGTGTTGCGTTCATTTGAATAATTTTAGAGAGGACTGTCTGCAAAAATAACTGCGGTGCCTCATTCATAATCATAGGCGTATTTTCACTTGTTCCCATCTGCAATTTTCGTGAAAAATGAGTTTTCATATTAAAAGATATATTCATTTTCTCAAGAAAAAGGAAAAGGGACAAATTACTAGAACCATTCTTTCAAAGATACACTTCTCTCCAAAGAGGTCAAACATCTAGGAGTTATCTTTGAAGACAAGCTCTCATGGAATCCGCAGCTAGACACAGCGCTCGAAATCAGTTCAAAGCTGTTGTGGGATTGCCTTAAGATTTTAATACTTATCGCCTCCAGGAACCGGGTTTTCCTCATATGGGTACCGGAACACTGTGGAGTCATGGGCAATGAAGTGACAGGTATTTCAGGCCAGGACCCTTTACTGGTATGCCATGGAGCTCAGATATGCAAAACTACTACATATGGATGAAAAACGAAGTGCAATATTACTGGATAAATACGGATAATAACAGGCAAGCTAAGTTCTTCATTCCAGAAATATCAACAAGGAGAATCGAAGAACTCCTTCACCCCAATAGGCATGCAGTAGGAATTGTTACAGGTTTTCTACCTGGCTACTGTAGGTTAATGAAACACTTGTTAAACACAAGAGTTGTTAACTCCGGTCAGTTTAGGTTGTGCAACAAAGAACAGGAAACAGCAGAGCACATCATGTGTCATTGTGATATAATTCTTGGGGGAAAGCAAGATTGGAATCGGAACTTAACGAAGTGATCCTAGAAAGCCACAACCGCCCTCTATTCCTAAATGCAGCAGCAGGGAAATTTTGTTGTCTGAAACCACGCATTATGCACTGGATGCACACCGCGGTTATCCGACCCATCGTTTTCTATGGGATATCCCCATGGCGGCCAGCTGTAGAAAAGTCCACTTATAGGTGCAAACCAGAGAGGGTACATAGGGCTAGCTCCATTTTAGTCACAGGGCCTAGAAAATCTACTAAATTTTCTACGTACCGACCTTTACTGCAGACACATACCAATTCCACTGCAACACTACAAGATTGAATTTAATTGGAGAGACTTTAGTTTAAATATAGGAAGACTTTAAGCGAGTAAGCCATTAATGCGGGTTCGGTACTAGGGACCAGTGCGAACTTTCAAGGGGAAATTGGGGAGGTACCGACCTACGCGCACTTTCTTTAGAAAAACACATTATTTAATACTTGCAATAAAATTACTTCTCAAAGTGAACAGCTACCTGAGAGGTCCCACGCCAACGCAAACTCAAAACTCTTAATTCAAATAACGAAATAAGTATGGTAAGATTATAGTTAGTGGGTAATAATTAAAGGAGTGTTGAATATTTTTCGATATCGATATCAATCTTAATCCTGTCCTTATCCCTTCTATTGAGCTCTTGAAGTCTGGTATAAAAATTTATATAAATTGTACTGAACTAATGTTATACAAGTATCAGTAATACAAATGAGGAATTTTAAAACTTTAAAGTGAGACCAGCAAATGTATGCTTGTGTGGTTGGGATTCAGTTATTACCCTGCAGGCAAAACTACCGCTACTGGACATATTACATACCGGTCACAAAAAGAATATACCGGTAAATCCGGTTCTTATATATGAAAACGAGCGGCAACTTTAACATAGGGTTGTCATTGGAAGTTACCAATTGCCACCACATAGAGATTTTTGGGGCAGAACTGTGACAATTTGAGTAAACCTCTCCTTTGACAAGTCCTTTTTTACCGGTTTTGTGATTGGTATAAAGAGGAGCTTGTGGTGCCAGTTACGAGCATCTACATACCTCATCCCATAGACAACTCTGATTTCTCCAAAAAATCTTATAGAATGTACACAAGTTTGATAAATTTTTTTAAGTTAGCTCAATTTCATAAACATCTCCAGACTGGAAAAAATATTTGAAATTTAAAACTTGAAATAAACTTTTGGCTCCAAATCTGTTTTCATCCTTAAAAATAAGTGGGGAGGTTTGGGATATCCTGTATATATACACGCGCTCCATTAAACCTGCATACACCCTTGTTTTCTTAAATATTCAAAATATTTTGCAAGCTATATTTTTTTTTTGTTATTTTTAACAAAAATATTATCCATGCTGTAAAGAAAACCATATAAATCAAGTTTCAAGCTGTATACAAAATTAAGAAAAATTTAACGAATTTTCATCAAAATCTTAAACATTTTACTCAGATTTTTAAAAAAATTTCTGGTATGCAGTTATATAGCCTATTTAGTTTTAGTCCCTGCAGTGAAATCCTAAACTAGTCAAGAAAAATGCTAGTTTACAACTAGAATTTCCTGACAGAAACTGAACTAGTTTAAAAATAACCAGACTTGTACCAAGTACAAAACGATTTATTCATGCCCTGTTTTATTTGACTTCGACAGTTTAATACAATAAAGTACACAAAGTATTATAACTTTTATTTGGGTATATTGTAAACCATTAAATCGAATACGTATTCAATTATACTAGTCCTGTTAAATTATTATTAATATTCACAATGATTGTTAATTAAAGCATGTCTTTTTGGATAACCGTTTAATGATTAAATGCCGTTATTACCATCTTTTTTAATGATTAATTATTAATTACTTAAAAAAATTTTAATTAATTCATTAAATTTAATTATATTATTATTTTTGATTATTTTAAATTATTTTTGACTTTTTTTAATTACATGATTAATATAATTATTTGATTCATTTCTATTATAAATCAGCAAGCCAAACTATAGACAAAAATTAAGAATATTTAATAACTGCTTGAATTATTTGTTTATTTTATTCTTTTCCAAATCTCCAATTTTAAACATTAATTATTACTTTTATAAATTTTTAAAAGCAATAGACTGAAATGTGCAAAGCTAATAAATTTAATTTATTTTAATGAAAACTTTTATTTTTATTTTAGTTCACTCAAAAATTATCTAAAGTACTCATTTCATTTTTAACTAAAATGTTTTCTTTTGCCTATTCAATATATTAAAATGGATAAAAATATAGTATTTATTGTACCTGAAACCTTTTGCTTTTAATAACATTTAACGAAAAATGCATTTAAATTTATATTCGAAAGGTTGAAATATCTATATATTTTTATACCTGAGCGCACTTGTGCACAAGGGTATATTAATTTTGTTCACATAACGGTTGTTTGTAACAGCCAAAACGAATCGAGATAGATATAGACAAATGTATACATAAATGATCAGGATGAAAAGAGAAATCGATTAAGCCATGTCTGTCTGTCCGTCCGTCTGTCCGTCTGTCCGTCCGTCCGTGTACACGATAACTCGAGCAAAAATTGAGATATCTAAACGAAACTTGGTATGTAGGTTTCCCTTAATCCAAGGTAGGTTGGTATTGAAAATGGGCAAAATCGGACTGTAACCACGTCCACTTCCCATATAACGGTAATTTCCAGAAATACGAAAACTGCGATATTTTAGTAACTACTGAAGATAAATCACTCAAAATTAATATTTACAATAATTTTTAGACGAAAAATAAGAATATTATAAATTTTTGGAAAATGGGCATAGCCACGCCCACTTATGGTTACAAGTGTATATCTTGGTAACCGCTGCACCAATTTCTACCAAACTTGGCGCAGTTGTTGCCCTTGGTACGACATACAAAATCGCCGAAATTTTTTAAAATCGGACGATAACCACGCCCACATCCCATATAACGGTAATTTAGAGAAATACAAAATCTTCGATAAATCAGTAAATATTGAAGCTAATTTATTCAAAATTGATGCTTGCAACAATCATTTACCAAGAAATACGTTTATGGTACAATTTTGGAAAGTGGGCGTGGCACCGCCCACTTATGATCACATATATGTATATCGGTAACCGTTCTACCAATTTGTACCAAACTCGGTGTGGTTATTGTGCTTGCCACATATAAGCAAAACGTTGAAAATTATTGAAATCGGACTAAAATTATGGCCGCTTCTCATATAACGGTAAATTTCAGAAATGCTTGAAACTTCAATATTTCGAAATTGAAGGACGCTAATTTACTCAAAATTGATACACCCCGGCTTACCATCTAGCGGTAGGTTTCGAAAAGGTGAAGAAGCATATATTTAATACTTGCGCCGGGTATGTAATGTTCGGCTCCGCCCGAACTTAGACTTTCTTACTTGTTGCTTTTAATTAACACTCAAAAAATTTAACTCTAATTATTGGCAAATCTAATGCTGCTAAATGAAAATATGTAAAATATTAAAGTTACTTAACAGGTTTTTATTGTATATTCATGAATTTATTTTATTTTCTGACTCCCAAAGTAGTGGTTTTGTCCATAATTACACTAGTATTTTTCTGTCTATATTGAACTAGTATGAGACTGGTATATTTCTGACCGAAATCTGAAAATTGCAATCTCGTAGGACATCCCCATGTTAAAAATACCAGTTGGTTGCATGGAAAAATGATAGTTGGCTGACTAGTTGGGCATGCGGTTCATACTAGTTGTGAGGTAGTTTACAACTAGTTCATTTGACTACAGGGGTATAACAATGTGTAAATTTGAAGTGGCTAAAAATTGATTTTTAATATTTTTTTTTTGCTGACGGCTCTAGTCATTTATCTCCACACAATGTATGAGCGAATTTTTTTTAAATGGAAGAAGCTACAGTTTTGAGAAAAAACTTAACATCATTCATATTAAATTATATAAAAATTTAAGAATTCCAATAAATATTTAAACTAAGATTAAAATTGTCTGTTGGCGTCAGTTAAGATATTACATGTACCACTGGCATTCAACTAATTATGAAAGATGAATTTGAAGCACAAAAATAGTTTTTTGAATTTACATAGCCATGGAAGTTTAATATTTTGCAACCTTACTAAACAAAATAATGAGTACACAGTGATTTTTTTAAAATAACCAAATAATTTTTCATAGAAAATTTTTCCGGCCTTTTTTTTCTGTAATAAATACAGTGGTCGAAATCCAAGTTTCAGTTTTAAAAAAATCAACAAACTTTCGTAAAAATTTTGAGCTTTTTTAATTATATTCCCTAGAAAGATTCTGAGTTTGCAGTTTTGCAGCCCATTGAATTCTAGTTGAATAAAGTACAATTTTCAAAGGCTAAAAATTAGCGTTGATTTTTCAGATTTTTTTTTTTATCTCAGACATTGTTTTTTTTATTTCACTGGCGTCGTAATTTTGATATACAGTCGGCTTTTTTCGGCCGAGTTAACGATTTTTGAATGTGACAAAAAATGAATCACCACCATCTGCATGACCAGGAGTGACTCTAATAGTCGCAACATTTTCTTCTATCAACTGACACGCCGGTATCAATTGCCACCGTTTGACTGAAGGGTACAAACGCTCTCCTTCAACATAATGAAATGGCGTAATGTCTAAGGCACAGTCTCGCTGCTGAGATGAAAATTCATATGCATACATATATCTAACTTTGAACAACAAACTATTGTTGACGTAAATGTCGACGATTTGCATTTGATGTTGTTGTTCTCTTTTGCAGTACTGCATAGTTACTAAAATTGAAATACCTCGAGGTACTCGTTTATATTTAATATGGACATACTCACATACATATGTATATATAAGCCTGAACTAGATGCAAATTGGTGGGGACCAGAACGAAGTTGAATTGAAAATCACATTAACATATTGCATACATAGATACATACTCGTATATAAATAGGTAGGGCGTCGAAAAACGTAGCACTCGTAGCAGCGCTAACAAAATAAATATGTATGTAAGCATGCTTCACAGCAATTGTGTATTGTGATGATGAACGACAATAGTTAGAGTTGATTGTAAACTATTTAACACCACTAAAGACGAAATTTAAATAATTCCCGCATGAATTAAAATGTTTTTCCAAACTAAGGTAGAGAAGAGTTGTAGTAGTGGGGACGATAGTAAATAGCAGGCGTTGAAGTGGTTGAAAATAAATTAATAGAAGGTATAGACAGAGCAGAGCAGATTGCAGTGGACTTAATAAATAGAGAGTTGAATGCATTTGAGCACTGGGAGTCAGATGTCCCATTTGGGCGACTTTCGAAAATTACAACGTTTTGGATGGATGTGTACTAGCGTACCGTATCTTTGCAGACAATTTTGAAAAAAAATTACTTTTTTTTTTTCTGATGAACGTAGGGGTTGCCTTTTTAAATTTTTCGTCATATCTTCGGCACATATAGTTTGGCCTCTCTCCCAGTTCAAGTACTTATTCATTAGGTCATATTTCTTATCACCCTAATGCGCCTTTCTATTGTCAGTAAATTTAAGCTCACCAAAAATCATAAATTTTTTGCAAAATATAGCTTTTCTATTATTTCAGTAGAACTATATATTTACAAAATTTTATTGCCGAATTTAATAAGGCGAGACCAAATTTCCGGCAAAAAAAAATTTTTTTTTTCGAAATTGCCTTACAAAATATTTTATACTCAGTGCTGTATGGTGGACATTTTTTTGTTTTTTTTTGTAAGCTGGTACGGTTTAATGTATGTGCATACTGTTTCTGTTTCACTGCTGTGCCTATTTGAACTAGATTTTTTTGAATTGAGTAGGGTATGCAAATAATTGTCACTATATAAATTTGAACGAGTAGAAAATGACGTTCTAATCGGCAATATTTTGAAACTGGATTTATGTTAAATTAACTCTAGTTCGTTTGTTTAGACCGAATTTGGAGTGTTTTTTTGTTTGAGTTTCAATTTGAGATTAAATAAAATATATTTGACTATGAGTTTAATTAAGAGCTTGTTTCAGCTTCCGTTTGGGCTTGATGTTTTGCTTAAGTTTGAACTCAAGTTCGAGGTTAAGTTTGACGTAGAATTATGGGTTACATTTGAGTATGAGTTTGAATTTCAGTTAAAGTTTGAGTTGGAAATTTATTTATTTATTTTGAACTTGAGTCTAAATTTGAACTTGAGTTTGAGTGTGAGTAGAAATTTTGGTTTGAATTTGAGTTCCCGTGGGATTTTGATTTTGAGTTTGATTTTAGATTCGAGTTTTAGTTTAAACTTGAGTTTGAGTGTGAAGTTGAGTGTGAATTTTTTTTTGGTTTGAATCTGGGTTTCCCTTTGAGTTAAAGTTTGAGATTTAGTTTAAACTCAAGTTTGCGAGTTTGCGTTTGAATTATAGTTCGAGTACGAAATTGAGTTTGAGTTGAAATTTGAGTTCAACTGAAATTTTACTAAAAACAGTTGTGTTTGTTCAAGCTTCATTCCTACTCGCACATAAGGATATAAATATGTATATCAGGAGCGCAATTGTTGCAATAAGAGTAATATACGACTTAACTCACTGGCAACCTGACAGCGTGAGCGGCAATTTTGCTACGAAAAGGATAACAACAGGATAACACAACAACACGCTCTACATCAGGCGCGACACAGCAGACAAAATATAGCCGAAGGAGTTGATAGCAGCGTATTGCAACAGTAGCGACAATAATAGCTTCGTTCCCCACGCTTTCCGGCTGCTCCGGTAATTAGAGAGTAAAAATAAGTTACTCTCTCACAAGTGTCAAAAATGTGCCAACACGTGCCAAAAGTGCCCAGAGCGTGAGGAACGCAAAAGACCACATTTCGTGCCCGGAATCAACATATCAGCTCTAAACAATGATTTTACGTGTATTTATCTTATATGGCTAATAAAATTACCAAATAACTACATTTTCTGAAAATTCTGTGATATTTTCCACTTTTGTTTTTATAAAATTTGCTTTCGGATTTAAACAACAACAGCAGTTATTTCAAATTTCCCTTTTGGACATTTGTGCCCGGAAAAAAAGTCCGGGCTGTTTCGTGCACAAAGAATAAGATATTTACGATCCACAAGTGGAACGTATTCGTTCTCTGTTACCCATTTTTCTAGCGTGAGGAACGCTTTCTGGGCTGCTTTGGGCACCCGTGGGTACTCTATCCACAAGGCAGTTACAAATCAACGCCACCCGGATAACGGGCGAAAACAAGCGCAAAGCTATGAGTTAATGAGCGAGTGAGGTGGTGACTGGAGTGGAGGGAATAGCAACAGAGCACAGCATCCATTAACAAACCCCAACAAATCCTTGATACCTTTGGTTGCTTTCGTCTGGCGCTGAGCGAAGTGAATGTTGCGCTGTCAACTGGCGTTGTCACTGACGATAAACAATAAACAACCGACAGCAGAAGGCAGAAGACAGACAACGGCAAGCGACAGTCGACAGCTGACATCGAGTGAGTATATGAGTGTTTCGCCTCTTGGCATTAGTACAATTCGCAACTCGTATTGAGTAGCTGCCAACTGTTTATCTGTTTCTCTGCTCCTTGCTCGCTGCTGACTGCTGGACTGCACTACACTGAAAGGCCCAAAACCCGTTCTGTAAATATGTTTGCCTATTTCCATGCTATTCATGGTGATAAATGAAATGGAATGACAACTAACATGCCATTCTACATATGAATAATGTGTTGGCTGTGCATATATTAACATAAGTAGGATATATGTGCACAAAATTATAATGTGCAGCTATGTATGCATAGCTCTGTGTGCCATTTTATGCGATGGCATATATGTATGTATGTACATACATATTTAGCTCACTGTACTTGCAAGCAATCAGCATGCCGGCTTTTCAATCTGTCTATACTATGTCCTAAAGCTACAACTAGGGTCTAAAAAAACTAGTTTTTTTTCGCTGGTAGCAACATGCAGCCTCATTATCAGCAAAAGCTTGTACAATCATCTGTTATACTTATGTTTCCCTTGCAATTACCGCTGGGAGGTATTTTGTTGGGAACATTGTAATAATATCGCGACGAATATCGGGCAGGTTATGCTTCATATATCGTCGGTCCCTACGAAGAGTAGCACATTTCACTATTCGCGTGGAAGACTAGCACATTTCACTATTAGCGTGGAAGACTAGCACATTTCATTATTCGCGTCGAAAAGTAGCACATTTCAGATTTTTGCGTGGAAGAGTAGCACATTTCGTTATTTGCGTGGAAGACTAGTACATTTCAGATTTTTGCGTGGAAGACTAGCACATTTCAGATTTTTGCGTGGAAGAGTAGCACATTTCGTTATTTGCGTGGAAGACTAGCACATTTCAGATTTTTGCGTGGAAGAGTAGCACATTTCGTTATTTGCCTGGAAGACTAGCACATTTCAGATTTTTGTGTGGAAGAGGGATACGCAAGGCAGTTCATATAAGGTTGTAGCAGCCGTTAAAAAAAAAAGTTACATAAATATGTATGTTTATACTATAATTATTTTTCTTCGGTCATGCTGAAAGTTTAGTGTTGTATATGGAGCCTTTTGGCCGGTTATTACAAGTAAAATAAACGTTTATTTTTCCTCCTACACCTTTCGACATTCGCGTCTTTCTCAGGGAATCTTTATTTATAAATAAATACGAAAAAACATATACATACAGTATCATATCAAGAACACCCCGTTTCAAAGTGATATTATTTATGTTATGTTTATTTATTTACTTAAAAAACATTCAATTAAAATAAAGTTAATTCTCTTAAAAAAATCCATATTGGCCCAAGTTTAAAGCCCAGGAGAATACTAAAAAAACTCAACAAATTTTCAACAACGCAAACGCAAATGAAATATTTTCCTTCGAAGAACTGTCCAAATATTTTCATTGGCAAAAAATTAAGATATCACATGTACGGAAAATTACAATAAAAAATAGCAAAAATCAAGTAGACATGGCAGTAAAATACGACTTTATGCAAAGCGAGGAGAAGTTGAACCTAATGAAAAAAAATGTTCAATGTCAACCATGAAACACTGTGAATTGCCTAAAGCTTATAAGGGAAAAATACCTTTAAAAAAAAGAAAAGTGGATGATATTCAACAAATGATTAGTAAACGGTATATACCGTCTGAATTTCATGATTTTCATAATACAATTAAAGAAATATAGAATAAACGTTTGAATTTTCAATATATATTATGCTTTTATGATTTACTTTAAACCGGAGACGTGCAGTTTTCGCGGCTTAACAATCTGAAATATGCTACTCTTCCAAGCGAAAATCTGAAATGTGCTAGTCTTCCACGCAAAAATCTGAAATGTGCTAGTCTTC
>NW_023458559.1:31250613-31268654 GCF_013731165.1 Rhagoletis pomonella
GTGCTAGTCTTCCACGCAAAAATCTGAAATGTGCTAGTCTTCCACGCGATTAGTGAAATGTGCTAGTCTTCCACGCGAGAATCTGAAATGTGCTACTTTTCGACGCGAATAATGAAATGTGCTAGTCTTCGACGCGAATAGTGAAACGTGCTAGTCTTCCACGGTAATTTGAGATGTGCTACTCTTCGTTGGGAGCGACGATATGTATACATGCAAATACATCTCTTCTCTTACTACATAGATGGAAAATCTACTAAATGAAGATTAAGGTAGGGGGATGACTGGTTGCAGCAGTGTGAAAGAAAAGAGACTACTTTGATTTTTCTCATAAATATGCATCTAAATATTAGCAGTAAGTAGTACTTTGCAGCATATGTTGAGCGAAGGTTACGTATACGACATGTGGTACTACAAACTAAATATTTATAAGATTAAAATAGTTGGCAAATGGAGGGAAAACATAAGTACTGCAACAGAAAAAAATGCATTTGTGCAATCAATCATTATTCATAAAGAACATATGGGTTACTCTCTACAAATTGTCATATTCTGGTACTGACCATACACTGAGTGCATATACTTTTTTGTAAATCCCCACTCAAAATAAAAAAAAATGTCCCCACTCCTCTCTACACTTTTTAAAATTTTTCACTATAAAGTACGGAAGGTTCAATGTTTTGAAAATGTGTAATGATATAATAACAAACATACAGTCAGAGTCAAAAGTTAGTATACAAATTGTTCTAATATAATTATATCAATTATTTTCCTTAATTTTTTCTGACATATAACATAAATCATATAAATTAAAGAGTCACACTTTATATAAAGTTTAAAAAAATTCAAAAAACTTGCATCACAATTTCAAACCTTTTTTTTGAGTACGCGGTCTTGCAGCCCATTTATTTTTAGTGCAACAAAGTGCAAGTTTCAAGTCGGTTAAAACTACCGTTGATTTTTTAGATTTTTTTTTTATGGAGGTTGTTGCGCATTAATTAACAGTGTGCCAATAAAAATTGTAAAAATGGAATTTTGGTTTCTTAAATCCTAGTCATCTTTTACTCAATGTCATTTTTTTTTTAATTTGGTGACACACTAGTTCTTATAAACTAAATTCGTTCGTTTTGGCAAGAAGAACATTTTTGTCGTTTAATTTTAATATTCGGAAGCATCTTAAAATATTACAATTAAAGAAATCGAAAAACTTCAAAAACTCCAAAGTTGCTGCGACAGATATTTCTGCATGCTGCTATTTTCTTTTAATTTGGTGGTACACTCTTGAAACTTCGCAAATATATTGTATTTGATGCCAACGTTCATTGCCTCTAATATGAACATTCTATTTGAAAACTTCCCAAAGTTATTAAAAAAAAAAACAATTATGATTTCTTTGAGTGATAATAAAAAAATAGTAATTTTGGTACTTTTTCAGCTAAATAAAATGGCAGGAGTCAAATAATTCCCCCAGGAAGAAAATTTTAAGAGCATAAATGTGGGAATGGGATATCGGGGTATATGGCAACACTAGGTAGGTGAACGAAGGAACGAGAGAACGAAGGAACGAATAGACAGAGGACGAACTAACGAACGAACAGGAGACAAGGTATTCATCCAGTAAGTCTATCATTGTATGTCAAAGCGCGCACAACACAGTCGCCAAACTGTCGCATAGTGTCGAAATTACTGTACTGCTGAACATTTAAATAAACGAGATTTCATTTAGATAACAAAACGAACCGTCTTTTCCTACATAAATGTAGAGCTCCCAATCACCGTCTCCAAATGCGAAAGTAAATAAAGTTGTAAACATTTGTGCAAATCAATTACATGTTGGCTTATGTATGTGTGTATGTGTGTAAGTCACATGTCACATAAAACATAGACATGCAGCCAGTGGCGGATTTATCGTACAGGCAACATAGGCTGAAGCCTAGGGCGGCAGAATTAAGGGGCGGCAAAATTTAAGACAGCTAAATTAAAAGAAAAAAATTTATTTGGATTCAGCTGCACTTGAAATTGTGTTTGTGTCTGTAAAAAATTATTAATGATTCATCTCATTCAATACAATTCAAAATTAGAATTACGCTGCGAATTTTTCCTTAGTATAGCAGTCGTTGAAATTTCCATTTAACTTTCATTCACGCGGCTTAGAAACCTGACGGCGCGCCTGCGCGTGACGCAAAGAAACAGCCGACACGCTGCCCCGAGAACGAGAATCATCTAAAAGGTTACCGCACTTGACAACACTGCCGAAAAACGAGCGTGCATTTTCGAGGAAATTCTTGATTCCAAGCCCACCCGTTTTTCATAAGTGTATGATAACGTGAATAATCTGAAGGTCAGCTTCCGTCGTATGTCAAATTAGGCAGTGTATCTGTGTATGGTCTTCTGTTTGTCTTGCGCAAGGTCAAAAAATCTTCCGGATGAGCGATTTTATTTTGTATACTCGCATAGCGCTACTTCAATGTCCTGATAATTGGATTCTACTTGTCCAAACCTCTAAAGCATTTCAGTGCAGTTTTAAAACGCGTGAAAAACTATCTCAGATCTTCATTGAGCGAAAACAAACTGAATGCTCTTGCGTTGCTGACTATGGAGTCAGATTTGTTTCTATCTATCGATTGTGAAGATATTATCCGCGAATTCGCAGCTGAAAAATCAAGACGTAAAGAACTGTGAAAAAGAAGTGTTTGAAAGAGGGTTTTTGTTGAATACCTTATCCATGCTGATGTCGAATTTGTTAATTCCGTTATGTATTTCATTATTAACGAACTATATTGTAATAAAGCACTGACAATAACAATCATATTTGATATATATATATATTTTTTTTTTTTCGTGAAAAAAGGGCGGCAAGTTATGAATTGCCTAGGGGCGGCAAATATTTAAATCCGCCACTGCATGCAGCAACATTTAAAAATTCTCGACTCACCTCATTAGTACAGCATTTACCCTGGCGTGATGGTTGCCACAACTTTTGTTTGTTGTTGGTAAGTGCTTAAATTATTTTGGTTTTACAGCACAACAGTTCATTGTACCCACAACAAAACTTTTGCTGCAAATGATATGTGCTGTTAGCGCGCCACTATTCACCACCGAAAAACAACTTACAACCATTTGAGTAAAATTCAAAACAAAAAAAAAGAACAAAGACCCATAAAAAAGTTAGAACAACAATTTCATCCAACCACAAAACATCAACGCCAAAGTCAGTGACAGTTGTCAGCGTGGTGCAGTGAAACGCAGGAGCGAGTATGCCCAAATTATACACTCATATGCACGCCAGCACAAGTACGAGTACAAGTGCACCGCTGTTCATGACGCTTGCGTAGCAAGTCATGTGAGAGCTGCGAAAATAATTAAATTTCGCAATTATAAACACACAAGTGAAATTATTATCGTTTTTGTGGTATTTTCCAATGTTTTGTTGATTGTTAGGCGGCTGCTGCTGCTCCGGGAAACAACATCATTACGTGCGCCTGAACGGTACGCTTAACATTTCCCACACGCCGCATATTTACCACACGCCGTTCTGTAAGTGTGTGTGTGTAATTGCTGGTTGGCAGCGTGTAAGCGATGAAGAAGTAAATACCTCACTTACTAGACCAAGCCTTGTTCATACATACATATATTAGGGTGATCATTCGCGGTTCATCCCTTTTGTTGTACAAATACATTTTTTCTTTCTGGTTGCTAAAATATATCACACTAGGAATTTAATAGAGCGCCTCCGAACGGAATTTTTTTGTATGAGAAATTTTCTAATGTTAAAATTTCGTAAAGAGTAATAGATAGCTTTGGAGATTTTAATGAATTTTTTCGCGTGTAATAATATTTTTACTCCTCGGCAATTGTCGTGACGCTCTCATGAGAGCTTTAAAACTTTGACAAACGAAATTTTTAATGACGCTTTCATGAGACCTTCAAAGCTTTCGCAGATTAGATTTTTATTGTTTCCCTAAGGTTTTTCAGCATTTTCGTGCAAAAATTTGGAGTTTTCAAAGCATTTACTGGTTTATTTTTGCTTTATTTTCTGCAGAGCTTTTATTATGATTTTCGCGATTTCCCCAAAGCTTTCAGTAAACTTTCAGTTATTTTACTTCAGTATGAATGTTTTCGTAGGTTCTTTTCAGCATTTGCGTGCGAATATTTTGGAGTTTTTAAAGCTTTTACCAGTTTATTTTCGATTTTAAATCTTGTGTGATGCGTGATGTGATGTGTGACTTTGCGATTTCATTAAAGCTTTTACCAAGATTTCATCTCTGAGCTTTCCTTTAGAAATTTCAAAGGTTTCATAAAGCTTTCGAATTTTGATTTGTAGTTCTGATGAGTTTTAACTACGAGCATTTTGCCGTACTTTAACAAATTTTCAATGCATTCACTAAGTTTTAGATACCTTCATTAAAATTTTCACAGGCTTGTTTCCGGAATTTAACGATTTTTTTTGTATAATTTGACTAAGCCTTTTAAGCTCTCACTAGAATAAGCGCAATTCTTATTCCCGCGTCCTCAAGGCTTTCATGAATTTCAGCAGGCTTTCTTTTGGAGTTTGATTTTAGGTTTTCAAAGCATTTACAAGATATTTAATACTTTTTCGATGTACCCCAAGCCTTTCATTATGATTTGTGCTGATATGTCATTTATAAAAAGTTCCTTGAAATGTTTCCCAAGCCTTTGATGCTCACACGAAATTTTCAAAACCTTCTGTTAAGCATTCATTAAGTTTTTAAGGGTTTTTATTCATAAAGTTTTACATGCCTTTTTCTTTTAGGTTTTTAAAGCTTTTACAAGAGTTTTGTTATTTTTGATGTCCTTCAGAGCTTTTGCTATGATTTTCGCTGATTTGTGGGCTTTCAAGAGTTTCTTAAAACTTTGCAAAAGCTTTTAATGCTCTTACGAAAATGTTACAAGCTTTAACTTTGCGGTTGGTTATGTATCCCTTAAGTTGGTTGTGCTTTTATGGAATACTTGGACGAATTTTCAAAGTTTTTATAAGTTTTACATGCTTGAGAGCATTTATTACGAAAGTTCCGAGAAGAAAACATTAATTAAAATTGGTAAGTTTTTGTAAAATTTTTCGATTTCACTGAGATTTTTACTCTTCTGCAATTTTTCAATGCTATCGTGAGTATTTTAAAACTTTTCTATGCTTAAAGCTTTCATGGTTTTAAGCGTCTTCACTCCTGCTAAATTGTGTGCGAAACATAGTTAAGTTGGTTAATGCTTTTTTAACGTTTTTGACTAACTCACTTCCTTTGTTTTGAAAGTTTTGAAGTTGTTTAAAAGCTTTTAGAAAAGACTTCACAGTTTTTTCAATTATTTTGATGCCTTTTCTTTAACTTCTCCCGAACTATTGCTAAGATTTGTTTACTTTAAAGCTTTTACCAATTAGAGGAGAGCTTCGGAATCTCCTCTAATTTTTCAGTGATTTCACTTCCAAATTTCATCTTTACAAGCGTTCTTTATGTACATTTTTAAGCATGCACTGTTCTTAATAAAACCTCTTCAGCTTTTTTATTGGAATTGTAACCGCCTAAGTTAGTTCGGCCAATTCCAACAAAACACAAAAGGGATATTTTTTTCTGTGCCGACTGACGCTAATTGGAAATGCCAATCCCTACTCCACCTGGTATTTCCAACGCAGAGGAGGCCTTCCTCTTCCCCTGTTATGAGAATGGCGACCCGTGTTGAATAATTTCAGAGATGAAGTGTTTCTGCCCATTCGTACGATATGACCTTGCCAGCGTAGCCGATGTTTTAGGATGGTAGGAGGATGGTTATGGTTCCAAGCATGGAAGTCCACCAGGGACTGACCATAAGTTATTATTTTGCCTACGGTTCAAGCGCAGCTCAGGACGTCTGAATATTTATATCCACGTATCCTCTGGGTAGCGACCAAACACCTCTTGAAAATTTACCGCCACTACCATACCCACATAAATATTTTGCAAATATTACATTTTCTGTGTATGTATGGAGTTGGAAAGTAGAAAACATATTTCGCATGCTGTTGCATATGTTGCATACCAGTATTGTGATACGTTGCATGTCGTTTCTTGTGCTATATTTATACCTTTCATGAGCATGAAATGGTATTATAACTTTGGTCCGATGTTTGTAAGTACCAGAACAAAAAGAGATAGACCCATTAAAATGTATACTTATTTGATCAGAACGTCGAGCTGAGTTGATTTATCCATGTCCGTCTGTCCGTCTGTCCGTCTGTCCGTCTGTCCGTCTGTCCGTCTGTCCGTCTGTCCGTCTGTCCGTCTGTCTGTCTGTTTGTATGCAATCTAGTCTCTCAGTTTTCGAGATATCCGGATCAAATTTGGTAAGTGGGTGTATTTTTATAATGTATTAATCATTTGTCGGAACCGGAAGAATCGGACCACTATAACATATAGCTCCCATACAACTGATTGTTCAGATATGAGATTTTTCGTTATAACTTCTCCATTTATGCAGCTAGGAACATGAAATTTTGCAGTACTTGCACCTATTATCAACAGAATACTTACAGTGGAAATTACAAAGATCGGGTCACTATAACCTATAGCTCCCATACAACTGATTGTTCAGATATGAGATTTTTCGTTATAACTTCTACATTTATGCAGCTACGAACATGAAATTTTGCAGCACTTGCACCCATTATTAACAGAAAACTTACAGTGAAAATTAAAAAGATCGGATAACTATAACCTATAGCTCCCATACAACTGATTGTTCAGATATGAGATTTTTCGTTATAATTCATGCATTTATGCAGCTAGGAACATGAAATTTCGCACCATTTTCACTCATTATTAACAGAATACTTACAGTGAAAATAACAAGGATCGGATGACTACAACATATATCTTCCATACATCTGATTGTTCAGATATGGGATTTTACTGTAAAACTCCTTTATTTGAACAGCTAAAACCGATAAATTTCGTAAGATATTTTATAAATAATAATACAAAGTCTACTGAGAAAATCGTCAAAATCTATGCTGTATAAGCTTTATCTCCTATAGCACTGATTGTTCAGATACCAGTTTTTGCGATATATCTCCTTTATGTAGGAAACTAAACCCAATAAATTGTGTCGGTTTACATACCGATCACATAGCAGTGAAAATCACTTAGAT
This sequence comes from Rhagoletis pomonella, assembly GCF_013731165.1. Lineage (NCBI taxonomy): Eukaryota > Metazoa > Arthropoda > Insecta > Diptera > Tephritidae > Rhagoletis > Rhagoletis pomonella. The sequence continues at coordinate 31,257,749 of NW_023458559.1, forward strand.
TGGTGCTAATATAAGGTATATCTTCCATACCTCTGTTTGTTCAGATGCGATTTTTTATATAGGTATGTAACTCCTCTATCGATGTATGCAGATGTACTCAAAAGCAGTCATCTGTCAAAGTAAAATTTGCAGATGTTCATGAAAGGTATGAAGTCTTCGGCATAGCCGAAGACAGCGCTGCTCTTACTTGTTTTATTGTTGTTGTTGTTACACTTGCCAACATTGTCGTTGTTGTCGGTTACATAAACAAATTCTCATTTAAACCGCAATTCATTAACTCACAACAGTATAATGTTAAGCGCGTGCCGTAGCAGCTACTGCATCACCCACAAAGGTGCATGAAGCTTCCCCAAATTTTCAATGTTACCACATTTATTTCAATGTATGCAGCTGATACTGCATCTTTTAAGGAGCATGAGTTTCTGTTGATTTATGTAAGTAGTAATGTATTTATAAAAATATATTATATATACTATATATATTTGTTTATGAAGTGTCTCATTTCCTTTTGTCGGTTCTTCCCTAGTTTGATTTTAGTCTTATTTCGCTATTTCCATCTCTATTGATGCTGAATACGGTTGGGTATTCCTATATTTGCTCTACCATTCTATTTAACGCTATTTTTTTTTTGCAGTATCAGACTTTATTTGCTTATTTAAATATTGGTTAAGTATTTGGCGTCATTTATTTACTTGCGCATGTAAATATTTTGCTTCTCGTTAAAAAAAAAACAGCGCATTTTGTTTGTCTGTCACAAATTATAGAATTATTCAAGCTGCGCTGGTATTTACATATTCCAGTGCCACAAAATTATATTATTTTTGAAAACTAACAAATGTCAATACAATTAAATTGAGTACGAATTTTTTTAATTTAGCTTTCCACATTACTTTACTGCTTCATTAGCATCCAATGTCACCTGAGCTATGCCAAATAATTTTGCCTAAACGATTTGGGATTTTACCTCGATTTAATTAGCTTGGAATGTAACTATGTGATGCGCCTTAAAGACATACATACATAGATAGGCCTGACTTTCCTCTCTATGCCAGAGGGTGAAAAATATAAAATTTTGCAATTTTTAATCTTAACACTTTCATGCCTAATAGAATTGACATAATATTATCAGTGGTGTCCGTTGTGGCTAAGAAGTTAGAGATGCGTCGCTGGTTTCAGCAACATCTAAATTAGAAAAAGTTTTTTTCCAACAGCCGTCTACCTACGGCGGGAAATGTCAAACCTCGTAATGTATTTCTACCAGGGTTGGGCACGCTGCACTAAATCGAGATTTTCACTACCACTAGGGCTTCAGTGGTAGTGAATTTCAAATTTCACTACCACTATATGCTTAGTGGTAGTGCGTTTCAAATTTCACTACCACTATATGGTTAGTGATAGTGCATTTCAAATTTCACTAGCACTACATAGTTCATTTAAAATTTCACTACCACTAGGGCTTCAGTGGTAGTGCATTTCAAACTTCACTACCATTATATGGTTAGTGGTAGTGAAAAATTGTTCTCACTACCATTATGCACTTAGTGGTAATGCATTTCCCATTTCACTACCACTACACGAATAGTGGTAATGAAATGCTCAGTGCATTGAAAATTTAGTGCAGCGTGCCCAACCCTAATTTCTACCTTGCAAAGGCTTCTCATAAAAATCATTTGCCATTCGGAGACGACGTAAAATTGTGGGTCCCTCTCTTTTGTTATGGTAGTAGGTTGCATACCGCAAATTGGAGCAGAAACTCGGCCAAATACTTAGCCAAAGTGTAATCGCCAAAATATTATTGTTATTATCAGTCATGCTTTAGGAAACTTCGTAACTGGTTATGACAATTTTAATAAAAATGTTAAGATGTAACTAACTATAAATCATATTCTGCCTAGCTGGAGTCAAACAAATTTAACTATGATCACTTAAGCTAAACTTGTACCTACATATGTAGTACCTGCGTACATAGAAGCTATTTCTAGATTTTAAAATCAAAAGGAGTGACCATTAGAATCCTCTCCCTTTGTATATGGAACATGATTTCCACATATTCTCATTATTTTAAGCAGAAAATAAGTGCAGTTTTTGCTTTTTATTATTTTTGCGGTGTTTAGAAGCTCTCGGTTTATTTTTCGGACCGTTTAGATCTTTTCGTGACTATTCGGGATTAATTTTTGGGGACATTTTCGAAATGTTTCGAAACTTCTAAATTTTTTGGACGTTCTCAGGATTTTCCGAGATTCTTGCATTCAAAGAATTCGGAATTTCTCTGCTCGGAACTTCTCGGCTTTTTACAGTTTTTTCAGGGGTTCTCCAGGTTCTCAGGGAATTCTCCAAACACTCTTTAGCCTTTTACGGGAGTTTTTCAAGATTTTTAGAGTTTTTTTTGGTATACTTCTTGATTCAAAATTCGGAAGCTTTTAGGATTATTATGTGACTTTAAGGAGATTTCCAAGGGTATCTGGTATTTTTTTTGATTATTTCCGCATTACCTTATTGTGCGGAGTAGAAAATGGCCGGTAGTTTTTGCTTTTTATTTGCAAGTCATTAATTTTACCAATTTTTCCGCGGCTCTTTTTTGTGTATCATTCCGAAATTTTTCGGCATTCGTGGTGTTTTTGGCATTACAAAGGAACAAAAATAACTTAAAAATCGGAAAAGTTATAGCTGCTATTTCAGAGATCACCATATCCCCTCGTCAGACTTCTACCTTGAGTTCGCTGGCGTTTAAACCAGCAACTACGACCTACTCCGGTCAAAGTTGAAAGGCAACAGCAGTTCACCCGGGATGAAATTAGCTTAGTGCGTAAACCATTGTACTGGGTTTGAGCTGCTTCAAATTCCAGCGGGCTCCATGAAGAAGTATGATGAGGGAGTGTAGTGATCTCCGAAATAGCAGCTATAGCTTCTAACATTTGTAAACTATTTTTATGCTTCACAAGAAATTTTCATTAAAAACGGTCCTAAGCTCAATACAACGTTTGAATATTTTGGAATGTTATGAATTTTTGAGGCTGTTAAAGAGATCTAAAGCCGACACATATAAATATGTACAATGAATAAAGCGGTTATGAAGAAAGATCCGGATTGGCTGTTTACCTAGTTTAAAAAAGGACGTAAGCTCTATTGTTGATGCACAAGCTTTATCTAAGCCAAAGTCTATAAAATTCCGCAGAAAATTACTGAAAGAGGATGTTAAATTGTGCTGTGTTATTGTTCAAATTTTTAAGCTTAATATATTTCAAGCGACGCAGGGAGCAAAGTAGTTTATATATATATGTTTATAGATATATGGGTGCAAATTTGTAATAGCTGTGAGCACTGTGCTAATTGCAGTTAATTACAGCTAGCGCTTTACCACGCTGTCATATGACCCCATTTTCGCGTTATTTTGCACATAATTTTTCTCCTGCCAATTGGTGTTTGTTTTGATAATTTCTCATTGCTTGGCTGTAGCGGTGTTGATTTATGGTCGCAGCATTGTGGCTTTTGTGTAAGACGTGGTGTTGGCAGGAGATGATTTTATAATTGTGGTTTCACAAATGATGCAAGTAAAAATAAAATTTAAAATTAAACGGAAAGAAAACACCCCATCGCTGCTGAATATGGTTATATTAAATTAATGATACGTACCAAAAGTCACATTAGACAACTAAGCGGGGGTCTTGGCTTTTGGTGCCTGCCGTTTGTTCTTAAATTAATGGATTTCAACTGAGTCTAATTCTTATAATGTGTTTGTGTGTTGATTGGGAGCAAGTAGTAAATTCAAGAGAAATAAATTCATAAGTTAAGTTACATAATTAAGTCAAAGCTGGTCACTTTACACGCACGCTTGCTTGACTTCAACGGGATATATTGTACAATGAGCTTTATGCATTTTACACTTTACAACTTGGCAAATATGTTTTTGCGATTTAAGCGTAAATGTAATTCGAACTGATTTTGGGTTTGTTTAGCAAATTTTACAACAACATTAAACATACACACATATGTATGTATGTATATATATCTATATATTAGACGTATGTACATATATTTGTGTATAAATAATAATAATAGACTGGCGCTTTCACATATATTAGTGTTTGGCCGAGCTTGTGTATACATACAATTTACCAAATTTATAGCCATGAATCATATGTTTGCTTAACAAGTAAAGAAACCCTGTGCATATAATGCTCCCTATTTGCTTATATGCATACTTATTTTAATAAAGCACTAACAAAAGCATTAAACATCAAATTTGATTATTATTCATAATAAATCTTAACAACAATGTATATCAGCTCAATAACCACAGGTAAATATGGCAACAGTTTAACTACGTTGAAATGTATGCTAAAAACACCCACATATGTAGCGCAAATCATGTGTATATTTGTGTGTATAATGTGCAAAAAATGTATCTACCCTGCAGCACGGGGGAGCGACTACAGGCTTGATCGGTAGCGGTAGTGAATCGGTAGCTACCAAGTAAATACCGTCAAATTCCGACCAACTACTTGCAGTGTATTTCAGCGATTACTTTTAGGCGGTAGTAACCATTGACTCTCTCTGCACTACCGGGATTTACTAAATTAGTCACTTGCGTGATTTATGGGCGCCCTCCTTCGTAGTTTTTCTCTATTCTGCTTCCGACTGGTTCGACTCTGCACTACCATGTGCACTTCCACGGCTCAATCGAGTACCTACGAGTCGGTGCAGTATTCGTTCAAAAGTAGCGATTGACTCCAGCAGTACTGGAGGGTAACTATAAGTCAGCCTAATAGAGATCTGCGCTGGTCGTTTAAACTTTTTTTTTTATATTCATTATAAATAATTTTTAATCTCTTCAATAACACCAGTGCCTTCCCGTAGAGACAAACCTTGGGTTTTGAACTTTTGTACCCAAGCAGAAATGCAATTGAAGTTGAGAAGGGTTAATAAGAACCAAATCTGTTTTTATGTCATTATTTGTAAACATATCTTTAGTTCGACGAATAAAAAAAAAACCCAAGAAATGGTCAAGAAAATTTTATTTAGCCAAATTTTCTGAAGCAGTACGAAGTTCTAACGAAATTCGCTACGCTTTTTACTATGGTTTGCCAAAGTTTTTTTTATGAAGAGTACAAGTCACCCTTGTTCTCAACAGAAATATATGCCCGTTCCATAATTTTGTAAGGAAAAAGTGAGACAGCAGGCTGTAGAATATAAGATGTCAAAACTCCTTGGACACTGCTATTCACACACACGAAATAATAGCTATTTATTTCTTGATCATTTACTTAAAAGGTCCTTAGTAAACTTTATACATTGAAATAAGCAAAATAAGCATAATCATTAAAATTAAGCTTTTAAGTACTCAATAAGCAAAATAAGCAATTGCAAGCAAAAGCTTCAACTTTTCGGCCCTAGTGATTACCTATGTTTTAGTTGTCAACTAACTTGTAACTAACTACTTTTGGAAATAAAATATCAATAAGAAAAAAAACTATTTTTAAGTATTTTTTAATTGTTTATTTATTTACTTTATTTAACATTATATATCATGCTTTTGGTGGCCCCATAATCGAATTCCGTCAGACATTACCACAAAATGATAACATAAAATTTCGATCTTCATTTTATTTGTTCTGAATTTGAAAAACTATTGTAGTAAAATTTGTATAAGGATATTAAAATAGAAACTTGTTTAAAGAAAACAAACTACCGATTACGTCTGCATGACTCCTGTATTACTTTTCAACTACTTTGAAGTTTGGTTTTTGTAATTAACTAGAAGTTATATATTTTATCGAAATTCCGCAAAAAAGCTAACTACAAGTGCGTTATTTTTATCCATTAATAGTGTTTTTCTGCTGGGTACAGACAAACAAATTGTACCTACATATGCCCCATGAATATGAAATATAACGAAATGTTAGCATTTTAATGAAATAATAAATAAACGGAAATTCAATTATTTTAAACATTCCTAGTATACCAAACATTTACATTTTGAACGCATGAACAAGAAATATGCAATGAAGGCTGATAAAATGGATTTGAATTCAAAATATAATATTTCGACAACGCGTTTGTGCTTATTAATTTAAAGAATATGTATGTGTGTATGGAAATTTATAGATACATGGATATGTTGTGTTTAAAATTTATTGTTGACGTGCTTATATGTATATCTGACATTAACACTAATTACACTGCTTTGTACTAAAGAGGTATAAAAATGAAAATTAATATATACACACATATATACATTGGTTCAAATGAAGCTACATAAATGAGCTAAAATGCAGCTAAATTATAAACACATATTTATACGTTTTATAATATTAATTTTTTTCATATAAAAAATTGGAGAAACCTAACAAAAGTAATGAAAATACACGCTGTTATCGTTGCTATACACGCGAATCGGAACGATATTGAAACAGCCTAATTTTTTAAAGTCGCCCCATCATTTATTTACAAAAACCACTGAGAACTTGAAGAATCTCCAATCCTCCAGAGGTTCTAAATACATGTGTTGGGAAACAAATTTTTGGCAACCGCTATGCCTAAGGGAGATGTGGGCAAGGAAGGATATGTCATGCTTCTCCATTTCTATCCCAAAGGACTATGCGTGAATGGTATTGCAACCAAATGTCGAGGTATAAGAAACAGTTGTGAAGCCATGGATCGATAGTGTATGTGTATGAGCGGCTTTTCGTATTCCAACAGAGCTCCGTTCCTTCAGACAAGACGATGAAATCCGAGAATCGCCCCATGGTATGGGGATACCTTCAAAGCTATGGCCACCCATTTCTTTGGATCTTAATGGCTTGCTTGACAATATATGGGTCATTATTGCACGGGGAACCAATAAAGATACCCATAATACTTCTGATTCTCTAAGAGCAGAAAATATAAATACATAGGATTAATGAAGCATGTGGATGAGCAACATTCTATCCGGGCATGCAAACGATTCCGGCTGATGATTGAAGCTGTTCAATACGATTTTACTGAGTAGGCGTACAGCCTAAAAATCAATTTCTCGACTGTATGTAAGTGTGCGCACACACCAGTAAAAAAAAAACGGAGTTATTGCTCGAGAATCATTCTGCCTTATCCAGAGTCCCTGCGCGAAAAAAATTAACACGAAAATTGTTATTCCGCCCATAGGTAATACATGGAAACCAAAAATGAAAAGTGAACCAATTCGGGGAAAATGAAACTCATGGTAAGGTTGATTCCATTTCCAGAGAAATTCCATATTTTAAATAGTTCATGTTTAACTACATATATCTTCTTAACCGGCTCAATCTTCTTTGTGCTCAATTGGTTGTAAATCCCTACTCCGATGAAATGAAAAAGCGACGGTCTCCTTTGGCTGTTATAACTACATATCAAATTTGATTAAGATATACATATGCATCAAGATGAAGACTAAAATTGAAATTAAGATTAAGATTAAGACTAAGATTAAGATCAAAATTAAGATTACGATTAAGATTAGGTTTCAAACTAAGATTAAGATTTTGCAAAGGTCGTATTTTAAGTGTGGTCCCATATTAACTTTGTTTAGTAACGATCGTTGGCTCAAAAAGATGCAACCGGCAATGTCAAATTTGTATTGTAGCATTCAAGTTGTTGTTGTTGTTTTTTTTTGCTTAAAAACTATTTACTTGTTGTTTGATAATATGAAGTTCAAACCAAAAGATACTCATTAAGACCATAAGCAAGTTCAAGGAATAAGTTTTTGGCAAACTGAAACTCTGCGTCCAACGCGACAAAGTGCCGTGACGGAGTGAACATTTTATTCTGTGATGGCATATCTGAAAGACGAAGTGTAGAAAGCACTTGGCTTCGAAGCAATAAAAATGTAGAGGGCAAAAAAAGTGGATTAAGCGGCAGGAGCCTAAAGCCTAATATGTCGTTTCTCACCACACCTAGTCCTAGCAAGCGGAGCCTAACCGAGCTTAGAAAAGCATTGTGGCCTTATAATCACATATTTTGGAGGTAGGCTGGTACCATGCAAGCTCTTAATGCCTGAATACTTAGATAAATTAAGATGCAATAAAGCTGAATATCAATAAAATAAAACTCAAAAAAATTTAAGTGTACTACAATTCGCCAAAGCTGTCAATATTCCCTACGATTTAAGAAGTATTCATTCAGTGCGTTTCAAAGGATAACTATCGTTTTGGGTTTGTGTCGTTTGCTTTTCATTAATTTCATGCGCTACCTATTGCATTATTTTAATCAAAACTTTATTGCGCCTTTAATTAATAAGTCAAAATTAAATTTAGCTTGAATATTAAATTAATTTAAGTTTAGATAAACACTTGAGAGTGATCAAATTCTTGAATAGATAAACAAACGTTTATCAAGTATTTGACTCTTAATGAAGATAAACATATACTTAAATACAGGGTATGTTAATTAGAGCAATATTGCTGCTGCCCATAGGCCAACTGCCTAATATTTGCTTTAACAATTCACTGCCTTCCTTAGAAACAATTTCCTAAGTAAATATGTATCAACATTCAACTGGTTGATGGACAAATGTGACTGCTTCTTGATTATTAATATGCAAGCATGCCAATATGACTGCAAATAATCTGCATATATACATACATACATGAGCTAGCTAGCACGTCAATGAGTACCTTGTGAATATTCCTATTACTTATGTATATGTATATCATTCTTGGTATTTGACTGTCTGTTTCTGTATCCGTACATGAAATTTTCGTTGCCTCAAACCACCTTATTGACATTGCTATCTAAGACATACACATGCACTGATTTATTTGTAGTTACGAGTATGGTTATTGCATTTTCGAACTCTCACGCAAGCGTATTTCTGAATTTCACTTGCCGCTGTTACTCATCGACATCTAAATACTTGCCAATGTTTAACCTACATTTAGTGTCTAGTTGACTGACATTTGCTCTGACAGACTACAAATTGCATAGGTGTTACTTGACTTTAGGCGATTTAAGATAATTAACCAAAACTTGGAGGTTAATATATATATTTGGGCGGAGAGCGGTTTCTGGACGAATTTAGAAATTAACTACTACCCTGCAGGAAATGTATCTAACTATAAGTTACTTTAAGTTCATTAGGAAGGAGCTATAAGTCACTTATTATCTGTGTATTTTCTTTGACGAAAGCTAACTATATTTCTATGGCGATGACCGCGAAATAGTCAACTAGTAACTAGCTACTTTTAGGCATAAAATATCAATAAGAAAAACAAAATATTTTTATACCCGAGCGCACTTGTGCACAAGGGTATTATAACTTTGTTCACATAACGGTTGTTTGTAACAGGCAAAACGAATCGAGATAGATATAGACAAATGTATACATAAATGATCAGAATGAAAAGAGAAATCGATTAAGCGGTGACTGTCTGTCCGTCCGTCCGTCCGTCCGTCCGTCCGTCCGTCCGTCCGTCCGTCTGTGCACACGATAACTCGAGTAAAAATTGAGATATCTTAACGAAACTTGGTACGTGCACTTCTTTTGGGCGTAGGACGGATGGTATTGAAAATGGGCGAAATCGGACAATAACCACGCCTACCTCCCATATAACGGTAATTTTAAGAAATACGAAAACTGCGATATTTTTGTAACTACTGAAGCTAATTCACTCAAAATTAATACTTACAACGAGTTTCAGACGGAAAACATGAATATTATAAATTTTTGGAAAATGGGCGTAGCCACGCCTACTTATGGTTACATTTGTATATCTTGGTAACCGCTACACCAATTTCTTCCAAACTTGGCACAGTTGTTGGTCCTGGTACAACATACCAAATGGCCGAAAATTTCTAAAATCGGACAATAACCACGCCCACATCCCATATAACGGTAATTTCGAGAAATACAAAATCTTCGATAAATCAGTAAATATTGAAGCTAATTTATTCAAAATTGATGGTTGCAACAATTCTTTACCAAGAAATACGTTTATGACAAAATTTTGGAAAATGGGCGTAGCACCGCCCACTTGTGATATGTATCTCGCTAACCGGTCTAGCAATTTGTACCAAGCTCGGTATGGTTATTGTGCTTGCCACATAAAAGCAAACCTTTGAAAATTGTTGAAATCGGACTAAAATTGAGGCCGCTTTTCATATAACGGTAAATTTAAAAAATGCTTGAAATTTCAATATTTCGAAATTTAAGGACGCTAATTTACTCAAAATTGATACACCCCGGCTTATCATGTAGTGGTAGCTTTCGGAAAGGTGAAAATCATATATTTAATACTTGCGCCGGGTATTTAATGTTCGGCTCCGCCCGAACTTAGACTTTCTTACTTGTTTTTATTTCTTTTTTTTTAATTCATTTATTTACTTTATTTATTTTATCACATTCCATATTTGTTAACATATTCTGCTGTAGGTAGTCCCATATTCGACCTCCGTCAGACATAACTTCAAAATGATAATATGAAATTTCGATCTTCCTTTTATTTATCCTCAATTCGAAAAAGTATTTGCGAAGTGCAGGATATTTAAATAGAAACGCGTTTAAAGAAAACAATCTCGAGCTTTACTCCTGTATTACTTGTCCACTTGTTTCAAGTTAGCTTTTTGTAGCTAACCACAAGTTATATATTTCATAGAAATCCCGCAAAAAAAGCTAACTACAAGTAGGTTATTTTTTTATCAATTGATAAATTTTTTCTAGTTTGTAGTTAGAGAGATATGTTTCTATAGATTCAAGAAATTTTTGCTGATATAAATGTGTAGAAAAAATAATTCAATCAGTTTAAAAATAATCTGGTGAAAGGAACCCTTCAAAAGAAGGTCAAATGTTGCACTTGCTGGTGACTCGGAGCAAAATGGCATTATTGCCCAAACGCTTTTATTTGAACGGAAGGCTCAGCTATAGGCGACACTACGGCTCGTGGGCTGTTATTTC
>NW_023458559.1:31268664-31289809 GCF_013731165.1 Rhagoletis pomonella
TTGACTTTATAAACCCTACACCCTATTTATTTGCAGACATTTAGCAGTCAGGCTGTCTGGTATCCAGCGCATCCAGCATAAATATGTTTCATTGTTAACCTCGCTCAGGGTCTGCACCTCGCTCAGGGTCTGCGGAGATAGGATTAAACGCTGTGGTGGGAAGGTAGACTAAGGTATATGGGTCTCGGATTGACTCAAGATTTTTAACCAGAGATCGCTGTATTTTCCCAATAGTTTCTTTAATTTGTAATTGACAAGAGAGTATTATTATCTCTTCATAATTTCTTCACATACGTCGTGGACTAGCAGCTACATAAACACCATCCACTTTGCCCGCTCTTATATTAGATCATCTTTAGGTACAATACTAAATTTTTTCACGATAGTCTTTCTTTTTAATTTTGAATGTAACCACTTTAAAAAAAAATATGAAATAGCAGAAGTTATTATATCAGCTGATCATATATCTTTGCTGTAATAGAAGATTTAGCATATGGAAAAGGCGCGGAGGTGAAACGGTGAACGTATTATTGCCGGTGTCAAAAGAGTTAAGCTTTAATCCGGCCGGTCAAGCTCTTTCGCTGACATCGATGCCACTGTCGATGCTTTGGATATGACTATTAAATAAGGGCAGGGAAAGGCCGATCGACTAGAACCTCAAATCTTCCTTAAAGTGATATTGGCTGGGTAAAAAACGTGTGAACTCTATGCGGAAAACTGGCTGTCTTGAAAATGCTAAAAAAAAAGTTCCTATTGGGTTGCTACTGCTTGCACAACTCCAGTGTGTACTTGGTTGAAGATGAGCAGTCTTCCAGTTATATCAGAAGCCATATCATGGATCTTATCGACCAGATTCAGTCATACCTATGCCATTCACTGATCCAGTCGAATTATATTCAGATTTTCAACAGCATTCACAGAGAGTCAATTAACATCATAATTAGCTCTCACACCATCAATTCCGTAATGGGTAACCAGCTACCACCCATCCCAGGTGAAAAGCTCAAGTTGCCTCTTGAGGTACGCGTAACTTCGCTCTGAATAATGTAGTTGATTATTGTTCTACGAAAATTTCCTCTCAATTTTCTTTTCACTGAACTTTCAAGGCATAATCTCGCTGCAATATCGGCCTTATTTTTGTATTACTTAATACACTTTATTACTATTTGACCTCTCTCATAGCTTCTTAGCAACAGCTCCTTGATCTGCGTTCGCCTTAGTTTCTTATTGAAGAATTATCCACTCAAGCGTACTTTTTGAATTCCACAACTTTTTTTTCCTCACTAGTTACTTAAATTGAGTTCGCTGCACCAACAACTACTCAATATGCGCAACAATGAGCAGAAATCAATAAAGTGTTCCCCTTTTTTTTTAGTTTTTGCACTACATTTAATTAAGTCGAGTTGCTGACAAGTAACTCGTACAATTTTGTTTTATTTTTGTTGTTTAATTTTTTTCTTGCATTTACATAAGTTTGCTAGATTAATAAAAAAAAAAAACAAAAAACAAATAAGTTGCTAACTTTTCCAAACTCTTGTAGGTTTTCAAGCATCTTTCGTTTTACTAACAAAGTGCCGACAACTGAACGCGTTCTTTGTTGTTGCTGCTGCATTAGAGTTAGCTGCTGTTGTTTGGTTTACCATTCTTGTCATTGCTTCGATGCTGCTTCTGCTTCTGTTGATATCTTGCTTGTTGTTTCTCTCTTTCTGCCAAGTCATTGGCAAAGTTTTTTTTCTGGGGGAAAAATATCAGCGAAAAGCGCAAAGCTCAACTACAAAATACAAAAACATAATGAAGACGGCAAAACGAAGAAATAACCAGAAGTACACAAAACAAGCTGCGTTAGAGAATAATGAAGCAGCTTATCAGTTGGCGGCGAAAAGTAAAAAAAAAAAAAATACTTTAAAAAAAGTTGTCCAATCCAATCATGAACTTCTACGTCAATCAAACAAAGAGTGAAGAACAGCAGCGGCAAAAAAAGGTTCGATAAAAAACCAATATAAACAGCTCCGCCAAAATACTAAACAAGTTGTGGATGACGATTGCGTTGCCCAAACCTTTTTATTTCTTGTTTAAATTTTTATTTTTTCAGCCTTCTAAACTCAACGCTTTGTTGATTTTTTTCGTCTTGTATCGTTTTCGCTTCTAGTTTGGTAATTTGGTCTCACGCGCATATCGACACTGGATCGCTTCGATGACCTCACTGCCTTTGTTGATTTGCTAGACTGCCGGTGCAACTTCTTTTTGACTGAGGTGATGTCTGTGAATTTTTTTCTCGACTTTTTATATTCTCGCTGTGTTTGAGCAGCTTCCCGACTAAAATTGCCACCACTTCTGGTGTCTACTTGTTTATTGTGTACTTGTTTTTCATTTGTTGCTGATTGTGGTGTCATTTTTGCTGCTATCACCCACGTGCCACAAGCTATCAGCCGAGCGCAACTGATTGCATTGACAAGCGCGGCAATGACACCTTCGTGTTGGGTAAATCATGCGTGGTACGGTGTCTTGGTTTCATACCGTTGATGGATAAAATGGAGATGAAATAGCGAATAAATGTTCATGAAATGTAAAAAATTATCCTAGTAGGTGTAAGAAAGCGATTACAAATGAACAAAGTAGAAAAACATACATACATATCTAGTAGTATTTGTCTTAATAAGTAGTAAAAATGTTAATAAAATATTTATGTTAGTATCAGTCCCTAAATTATGTACAAGGAAATGTAAGACCGAAAATGTAAAACAAAATGCAAAAATAGTAATAGCTCATATAAAAGTGGGTTTAAAAATAGAAATCCCAAAAAAATTTACAAACGACAAAAATGGTACTAAGAAAATAGAACGAAAAGAGAATGTAACCATTTCCCAAAAAATAGGAGTAGAAATTTTAGGTCCATTAAAATGTGACAGCAAAAAACATAAGTCCAAAAAGAATCAACAATACAATATACCAGTTATTACAGATGAAGTAAAAGTCTGGTAAAAAGTAGAATAAATCCAAATTTGTAAACACTGTTCCTAAATGGGAGTCACAAGTGGTATCAAATTTATGCTTAAATAAAAATAGACAACAACGTGGAAAATCGGCAAAAATGGTAATAGAAATTTCCCTGATATAAAAAGTGTGAATAAAAAAGGAAATCTCAAAACAATAAAAAAAGTGATAGTAAGGTTTTACAGAGGAAATGGCAGTATAGTGAAAAGGTACTAGAAATTATTTTTTTTAGCTATTGCTGAGCAGAAATTTCTAAATTGCCAAAAACTAGTTTAAGTTAATTAAATAATTGGTAAGCCAGAAAGTTATGCCATGAGTCACAATCAGTAGTACATTAAATTTTTATAAAATTAAATTTTATAGAAACAAATAAAATAAAAATTTATAGAAAAATATATTAATTAACCGATAAACCGAATATTCGGTAATCCAAACGACTGTCCTCACAGCAATAGTTATCTACCCAGTAATCCGAATTAGTTGCAATTTTGTAATCCGACTTTTCAGCGGACTTGATCAATATACATACATTCTTTCATATTCTGAAGCTCGATTATTCGAATGGGCGCGGCAGTCATTAGTTCGAACTATCGAGTTTTCACGGCATTTAAAAACTGATAAAAATGGTATTAAAAAGTACTTTTATTAGTAGTTGAAATAGTACTATAATAGTAGTAGAAATAGGACCAAAAATAGTAATGGAAATTTAATAAATTAAGTACTTAAAATCTATAACAAAAAAAAAAATATTTAGTGTAGGTAAAAGAATTTTATAATATAAGCCCTATTTAAATTCGTATGTACTTTACTCGTCTCTGTAAAAAGCAATGATAAAGCACTCTCGACGTTCATGCAGTAGGTATCTTTTTCCACAGTCGCTTAAATTAGGTTGCGACACAATTAATGGCGTAGCCGCTAATTACACAAGTATTCGCCGCAACTGTATTAAAATCTATACTTTTTAATCCAACAGTAGCTTTCATATGATGCTACTAGCATTTCAGTAGCGTAAAAATAGCAACCACATTTTCATGGAATACAAAATGTAGAGACAACCATCAACTAAAATGATAGTAAGTTAAAGCTACTTAATATCAGTCTAGCATGTGTTTATATGCTACCTAAATATCTATATACTTGCGGCTTTGCGATAACTGGAATTTCATAAACAAAAATTGTGATTACTTACTATTTTCATTTCTTTTAGTTTCTTACATATATGTAAAATCTTTCCATTTCCACTTAAATTTTGTGTTCACTTTAAATGCAGATTTTTGCTTCGTTTTTCATTCTTTTTCTCTTCGGCATTTTTTAGTTCATCAACATCAGTTCTAGTTTCTTTACTTAGTACCTTTTGTGTGCACTTTAGTGTTATCGTCCTTTGTTGTCTGAATGCCTCCCCTCCGTTTTGTATTTCAATCCATTGGCACAGTTATACCCAACGTTATACAACTCTTTTAAAAGTGACATCATTTTCGGTTTCAGCTTTTCATCATCCGCTTTATTATTACGTATTATGATCTTTCCCCCTTCTGTTGGTGTAGCAGCCACTTATTTCGTTTGTTGGTGTCTTTTACTATTGTGAATGTTTTTGTTGACTTGGTTTTAGTTTTCGTTGGTTTAAGTTGCGAATTCCTTTTCTTTTGTTAAAAAAAAAACTTTGTTCTCAGCAGAGAACTCATATTGCTCGCTGCATCGTTTGTTTGCCAGTGTTTTTAGGTTATCTACGGTACAATAATTACAGCTTTTGTCTTCCTAGAGAGTTTTGTTTCACATCGAAATTCGTGCTCCCTTATTTTCATTTTGACGCAGTTCAATATTGATTCTTTTACTTTTATTTGGCTTTGCTTTTTTTCGCTTAATTTAATTTTTATAATTTTTCAAAGAGAAAGAAAAAACGTTTGAAATGAAGTGAGCCATACAAATTTTGAATTTGTTTACAAGCAAATGTTCATTTCCGCCTTTTGCAAATTAAATAAGTTCTCTGCAAGAAGGTTTGTTCAAAAAAATACGTATACATATTTATATGGTGTATGGGGTATAGAAATATACCTTTTCCCTAGCAGTAAACCTTTTACTGTGGGCAACAATGATATTTTTTAAATAAGGCAGATCGGAATATGCGCCCTATGGGAAGACAACACCTGTAATTATTGTACAATGGGTTATCTACATTGTAATACAAAATGGTGATAATGGAATGAGAGCTAAAGCAAAATTACCTTCTGATACTTTTTAAAATATTTAGATAGAAAAAAATGCAATGGGGTAAAGGCGTAATTATGTTATCATACTCATGCAATATTTTCCGTGCTAGAAAGAATACTTTTGTAGGATTAGGGGAAATATGCCATCAACGAAATCGCGGCTGAACGTTGTTAACAAATTTGGCCTTTATTGTACCAAACTTGACCAGACTTTCCATTTATCTAACCAAATTTAATTGTCTCATAGAGGAATCACTTCCTTTAGCTGTGCCCCATTTTGAGACTTGTAAGAATTGCTCAACCAGTTATGACGCGTAAAATGCATATTGTTGCTTCGGATCTCCCTTTACAAGCCATAAAGAAAATATATCAATTGAAACTCCCACAAACCTGAACCCGCGGTGCTGTGGTTTGTTGACTGCCATACAAATAAACTGATTTATTGGCTCTGTGAAATTATAACTAAGCCTATCTTGGTTAGGGGGCGCTTGTCTGGTAGAACTTACTAGAGAAGGCTACACTTCTAAAGACCACACCTCCACTGGCGATCCTGGAAGGCTTTGATTTCGTCTTTCATCAGAGGGATTACAGCAGCTCCTTTTCTATTTACATTTGCTCAAGAAAGGAGTGGGTAGAGAAGGGATACGGCAAACTTCTTTATGGACGGATCAAAATTGGAGGCAGAGTTGCCTTGCTGGTGGTGTCTTCTGCCCGAAGGTTAGCATATACTTTAGGCTTCCGGAGTTCTGCAGTATCTTTCAGCCGCAAATAGCTGCCACCAAGGAAGCAGTTTGCAGTCAGTTAGGGAGATTAGCAAATACTCGAATAGTCAGGCGGCCATTAGGGTCCTGGACAGTATAATGGCGCGCTCGGAATCGGTAAAGGAATTTCTGACCTCTCTATCAATCATGTCGGAGTACTTCCTAAAAAGGCTAGTTTGTATGCCGAGTCACAGTTACGTTTCGGAAAACTGCGTAGCTGATGGCCTTGCAAGGCAAGCAACTAGCAACGCCTCTGTCCCCCTGCGGTACACTCTTTGACTGTTGTGCCGCTAACCTAGAATCCTTATGACCTGGGGTGGACCGCGGGCAGTCAAAGGAGCTCCTTAAGCCTCAGCTCTTGCAAGTGGTGGCAGTTCTGACTGGCAATTGTACGATTGGTAATCTCGCGATAAGACTAGGAATCTCAACTGTTCCTTTTTGTATCAGCTTTCAAGAGGAGGATGGGTTAGAATGATTCGAAACTTCCTATTAGACTGTCCAGCCTTCGCAAGGCTAAGATGGGCATATTTCGGCTATTGGATATCGCTTTCTCTAATTCTATCCGGAATTTAGGACCGAAAGTTGGCGCTCAGCTAGCTTAAAAAACTATTTTGACCATCTACGGCCGACCATCAGGATTTTACAACTTTAAATGTAGGGTAAATAGCTTCATGGGGTGAGATCATTAAAATTCCGACTTTACTTTTTTTTGAGCCACCCTAATCAATGCATAGTTTTATTTTTTATTTATATTTCTTACTTTGCTACTAATTTTTCGAAATCAAAAATTTATTTTTATTTCACAACATCTGTATTAACTTACTACCCTTGTCATTTCTGTTGTTGCTATTGCCGTTGCTTCATTTAAGTAATTCTCAAAAATAGATACACATTTACACATGTCCACTCATCGACCAGTTAGACTTATCAGCTTATGTATGTACCTCGAAACTTTTCCTCGCCAACCGCAAGCGACACATTTTGCCAACAACTGTAGCTGCAACTGCAACAACAAGCAGCTGCTTGGTAGCACGCTTAACTTCCGCAATTGTTCGAGAACAAAGAAACCATAAGGAAAAATAATAATAACAACAAGTTGAACAAGTAAGGCGAGACGATAAAAAGAACTCAGATAAAGCCAAGAGCCCACATCCCCCAAGCAACAAAACAACAGCCTTCAAAGGCAGATGCACACACAGTTAGGAGTTAAGCTGCCAACTGTGGAATAGTATATGGAACAAAACAGTGTTGCATGTGCCATATACACATATGTATGTAGTAGTAGGCCAAAATGCAAATAAAGTAGCCTACTCTATATAAGTATGTGTCAATATGAGATTGTAGGGTCTCAAGCAACGCTCAACTGCCTCGCGTCTCGCAACAACGCATCACTTGCAAGCCTCTGATGTTGTTTTCCTTCGCAGTAAATAAGTTTGCGCAAACGTTTATTTCCGCCCACGACTACTTAACATTCTGCCGCGCACACACTCACTCCATTTACCAGCTGGTAAGTCTTTTGTCTGCAACTGTGCTTTTGCTGCTGATATTTATCGGCAGTTTTGGTATGCTGGGGCGTATAAGCAACCTCAATGTTTGTCTGGACGTACAACAACAAAAACAAATGAGAGAAGAAATGAAATTTGCATTTGCAACAATGCAACATGCAGACAACAGTCAGCTATAGAACAATCCGCTGAACAGCAAGCAGCAAGAAGCAAGCAATTCGAATTGGGCAAAAACCATGGGGAAGCTGATAAGAGTAGCACACACAAAAACAACAAATTGTAAGAAAAAACACTGATAACAAAAAGTTGAGTGCAAATTCAGGAACAATTGCAATATAAGGCAAGAGAAGCAGAGTTGTACTTGCAACTTTGTCCGTGTCTCTGTTTGTTTATTTGTAGACAAGAATTGCCGAAAAAGAGTACCGCAAAGGGATTACAGTAAGGAGTTTATGAGCGAACTCAGTAAACAAAGTATGCCTAGGAAGTGCAAGGAAATACAGTTGGATAGTCAAATCTTGAAGTATTTACTTCTGTTGCAACGGATGTGGCTGAAGGCTGCCGCAGAGAGAGTAGAGTGGAGCTTTTGAAATTCTCAGGCATGCAAATTCGACAGGAAGTCGGCAAAATGTGGTTTTGAAAGGCGATGTTCCCTATTCGAGCCAAAGATTTTAATCGCCAACGAAGTTCACTGAAAGTGTTGCTGCACGCGTTAAGGTTCTCCTTCTGTATCGTTGGCTCCATTCATATATCTATGTATGTACATTTGTATGCACAGTTGCATAAGAAATTACTACTGCTTTGCTTGCTGAAGATTCTTGCCAAATATTTTTGATATCATCGCTTCCTTTGTGTTCTTTTGGAGCAGATGAATAAGCAGTGAATTGGCAATCGAAATCACTAAGAAATTTGTGGTAGAAATGGGCGGGATTTGTATCAGTTGGTATACTCAAGTCATTCATGTATGTCTCTAATCTCTTGATGCTAGAATATGCAAGTACTAAACACACGAATAGAGCTTTTAAAATGGATTCAAATCTGTAAAATATGGTCGGCAAACATATGAGATTACGAATATTAGGAATGATAGGAAATAAAAATCGGACATATACTTTTGGAAATTTTAAAACTGAGCACTTAAGAACTGCCACTTAAGAACTGAACATGATTTTTTTAACTGTAAGATTGGACATACATTTTTCGGCCACCTAAAAACTAGACATACATTTTGGCCCTTTAAAAACCCGACATGGTTTTGTTGAATCCAAAAAGTGGACGTCGGTTTAAATTGGACATACAATTTTGGTAATTCTAAAACTGACCAAAACATTTGGGTCATTTCAGAATCGCATATAGTTTTGGGAAACATAAAATCTATATTTAATGTTTTGATAATTTCAGAACCGGATATAAATTTTTATATAGTTTCAAAACTGTACATAAATTTTTACTGACGTAAAACGGATTATCGTAATTAAAATTATAAAAACTCGACATAAATTTATGGTTATTAAAAAAAGCGGACATAAATTAATAATAATAAATAATAATAATAAATTTTTGAGTTACAGATACTGCTCATAAATTTTTGGTCAATTCAAAAGTGGAATTAAGTTATTGGTCATTTGGAAAAAAACTGAATATAAATTTTTATCAAATTAAAACTCAACATAAATTATCATTTACTTAAAACCGTAATATATTTTTGTTCTATAAAAATTGGAAATGCATATATACGTTACTGATAACTTTTGTAATTTGAAAATTGGAAATAAAATTTAGAATATGAACATTTTTATTTAAAAAAATTACATTTAATTTTTAATCATTTTTAAACGCGAGATAAAAGTTTGGTTACTGCAAACCTGGGCGTGATCTCTTCTTCTTCTTAATTGGCGCTGTAACTGCCTAAGCGATTTTGGCCGAGTCCAAAACAGCACGCCAGTCATTTCTCTTCGATGCTAACTGACGCCAATTGGAAATGTCAAGTGAAGCCAAGTCCTTCTCCACCTGGTCTTTCCAACGCAGAGGAGGCCTTCCTCTTCCTCTGTTACCAGCATCGCGGCCCGCGTTGAATATTTTCAGAGCAGGAGCGTTTCTGTCCATCCGAACGACATGGCCAAGCCAGCGGAGCCGCTGAATTTTAATTCGCTGCACTATGTCTATATCGTTGTAAAGCTCATACAGCTCATCGTTAAATCATCGGCGATATTCGCCATCACCAACGCGTAAAGGTCCGTAAATCTTTCGCAGAATCTTTCTCTCGAAAACTCCAAGAGCCGCCTCATCAGATGTTTTTATTGTCCATGCTTCCGCGCCATACACCAGCACAGGCATGATGAGTGACTTATAGAGTGTGATCTTTGTACGACGAGAGAGGACTTTACTTCTCAATTGCCTACTCAGCCCAAAGTAGCACTTGTTGGCAAGAGTGATTCTCCGTTGGATTTCAAGGCTGACATTATTATTGGTGTTAATGCTGGTTCCCAAATAAACGAAGTCGTCTACTTTTTCAAACTTGTAACTATCAACAGTGACGTGGGTGCCAAGACGCGTATGCTCTGACTGTTTGTGTGATGATACTTCGGTTTGTCCTCGTTCACCACCAGACCCATTCGCTTTGCTTCTCTATCCAATCCCGAGAAGGCAGAACAGACGTAGCCCTTGTTTTTACCGATCATATCGATGTCGTCGGCATACGCCAGCAATTGTACGCTCTTATAAAGTATTGTGCCTGAGCGGTTCAGTTCTGCGGCTCTTATTATCTTCTCCAACATCAGATTAAAGAAATCACACGAAAGGGAGTCCCCTTGTCTGAAACCTCGTTTGGTATCAAACGGCTCGGAGAGGTCCTTCCCTATTCTAACGGAGCTGGTGGTATTGCTCAACGTCATTTTACACAGCCGTATTAGTTTCGCAAGGATCCCAAATTCAGACATCGCGGCATAAAGGCAACTTCTCTTCGTGCTGTCGAAAGCGGCTTTGAAATCGACAAATAGATGGTGCGTGTCGATCCTATTCTCGCGGGTCTTTTCCAAGATTTGGCGTATTGTTAATACCTGATCTAAGATGGATTTTCCAGGCCTAAAGCCACACTGATAAGGTCCAATCAGCTCGTTGACGGTGGGTTTCAGTCTTTTGCACAATACGCTCGATAAGACCTTGTAACCTATGCTTAGAAGGCTGATTCCGCGGTAGTTGGCGCGTATGGCGGGGTCACCTTTCTTGTGGATTGGGCAAAGCACACTTAAATTCCAGTCGTCGGGCATGCGTTCATCTGACCATATTCTGCATACGAGCTGATGCATGCACCTCATCAGCTCCTCGTCACCGTACTTGAATAGCTCGGCTGGCAGGCCGTCAGCTCCAGCAGATTTGTTGTTTTTCAGCCGCGTAATCGCTATTCGTACCTCGTCATAGTCAGGCGGTGGGACAGCTACTCCATCATCATCGACTGGGGACTCGGGTTCATCTTCTTCACTACTTTCAGCGCTGCTACCATTCAGTAGATTATAAAAGTGTTCCCTCCACAATTTAAGTATATTCTGGACATCGGTCACTAGGTCGCCATTGTTGTTCTTACAGGAGTTCGCCCCGGTCTTGAAACCTTCCGTAAGTCGCCAAACCCTCTGGTAGAATTTTCGGGCGTTCTTCCTGTCGGCCAGCATCTCAAGCTCTTCGCACTCACGTATTTCAGCCTCTCTCTTCTTATTGCGGCAAATACGTCTCGCTCCCTTCTTCAGTTCCCTATAACGGTCCCACATGGCTCGCGTTGCGCCCGATCGCAGCGTGGCCCTGTAGGCGGCATCTTTTTTCTCTGCGGCTTCTTGACATTCCTCATCGTACCAGTTGTTCTTTCGGGCTCGCTGAAATCCAACTACTTCTTCGGCGGCGGTACTTAATGATCGGGAAATGTGGTTCCACTGCTCGCGTATGTCGGATTATTGAAGAGTGGTCTCAGAGAGCAGGTGTGTGAGTCGAGCGGCGAATGAATTGGCCGTCTGTTGTGATTGCAGCTTTTCGACGTTAAGCTTTCCTTGCATTGTTGGGCGCACATTTTTTGCTGCACAGAGGCGGGTGCGTATCTTGGCTACAACAAGATAGTGGTCCGAGTCGATGTTTGGCCCTCGGAGTGTACGTACGTCCAAAACGCTTGAAGCATGCCTTCCGTCTATCACAACATGATCAATTTGGTTTCTCGTTTTTCGATCTGGAGACAGCCATGTAGCTTTGTGGATGTTTTTATGCTGGAACCTAGTACTACATATTACCATATTTCGAGCCCCGGTGAAGTCGATCAGCCTCAGTCCGTTATCGGACGTTTCGTCGTGGAGGCTGAATTTTCCGACAGTGGCGCCAAAGATCCCTTCCTTGCCCACCTTAGCATTAAAATCGCCAAGCACGATTTTGATATCGTGTCGGGGGCAGCGCTCATATGTACGTTCCAAGCGCTCATAGAAGAGATCCTTGGACGCCTCATCCTTCTTTTCCGTCGGGGCATGGGCGCAGATGAGCGAGATGTTGAAGAATCTAGCTTTGATGCGGATTGTGGCTAGACGTTCGTCCACCGGGGTGAACGCCAGTACTCGGCGACGGAGTCTCTCTCCTACCACGAATCCAACACCGAATTTGCGCTCCTTTACGTGGCAACTGTAGTAGACGTCGCAAGGCTTCACGCTTACTTTTCCTTGCCCCGTCCATCGCATTTCTTGGATGGCGGTGATGTCAGCCTTTGTCTTCCCGAGGACATCAACCAGCCGGGCAGAGGCACCTTCCTTATTAAGGGTCCGGATATTCCAGGTGCATACCCTTAAATCATAGTCCTTTATACGTTTGCCGTGGTCGTCATCAGAAAAAGGGGGTCTCATCCGAGGCTGTTTTTTTCTTTTCATTGGGCGGGGTTTTAACGTGGCGGGACCCAAACCCAGCGCACGCGAAGTTTTACGCCTTCTCACTTAAGCTCGCTCACAAACGGGTGTTTGGTTGCTACCCAGAGGATACGTGGATATAAATATCCGGACGTTGTGAGCTGCGATTTGAACCGTATGCACAAGAATCGCTTCTGACCACTCCCAGGTGAATGCCAGTCAAAAGTTTTCCACTTCTGCGCACGGAACCATCCTCCAAAATAAAAACTTGGCATTTTTGTTTATTTTGGTAACTTGAAAATTGGGCAATAATTTTAGCCGTTTCAAATATGATTTTTTTTTATTAAAAACATTGGACATAATATTTTTGGTAGTTTAAAAACTCAACATAAATCTTTGGTCATTGTAAAACTGAACGTAATTTTGGAAAATTAAAAATTGGACTAAATGTTTTTAAACTCGACATAAATATTTGGTCGTTCCAAATATTTTTGTTCATTTAGGTGTGGTCATTATTAATCAATAAAAAGTTTACGTAATATTGTCAAATTTAAATTAGTTTTCTAAAATTTGAGATACAAAGCTGTGCACGTTTTATTTAATATTTCACTTATTTATTTATACTAAATACATAAGTATATGCATGTGTACTACATACTAATTTTTAATGCAAGTATTATTCCTTTTTTCATTACAGGTAATATATTTTCCCTGATAGTTTAACTTAAACCAAAAGAGTATAAAATTCTTGTAAGTATATCAAATGTGCTATAGATGAAACAATTCTTAATACTTGTAGAATATGTAACACCTCTAACTACCCTTTGTCATGAACTTTTTCAAGAAAGGTTCTAAAAGGAACTAAGAAAATTGTTCGCTCTCTATAGCTGTCTGTTTAAAACAAAATTGCTTAAAGGCAAAATTATGCATCTAAAACTACTTCCGCTTGCTTGCTCCTTGTAATCACCGTAAGCAAAAAAATTTAAATTAAATACAAATCAGTTCCCTCAAGACTTGAAGTTTCACCTTTTACATTTTATTTTATTTTTTTTGCATTTCCATATCGTATAACTCCATTTAACATTCAACGCTCCTGATTCACCTGATTCAGCACCTTTCAAATGTTTATTCAAATCTTGTTCATCTCTTTTTCGGTACCAACTTCTTGTCTGGTTATCCTTCCCAACTTGCTGGATTTAAATTTTTAATGAAATCTCTTTTGAATTGCGCAGCCAAATCAAAATTCAGTAATGAAATATTTCGTAGCACAAAAGCACATACTAATTCGTACATATAAAACCAACTGGGGTTTAACGCTCAAAAACTAGTAGCACCTGAATCTACACAAACATTTGTTAAATTTCATTCTGGTGGTTTTCTTGTTATCTACGCATCTCTCTTGCAAATTTCTAACACCCACCTTAGTTTGCTTTTTTTCAAGCCTGCCTGTCTGCCCGGTGGCGGGCTATAAATCTTGCATTGTGGGTGAATCATTTTAAAATTTTATACTGAAGATAAAATATTTATTTTTATTTAGGTTCCATTGTTAAATGCAGGCTTTTGGGCGTCACACAATTTGCGCTTTATATGTAGTAGGTCCTCGTACACCCACTAAATCAGTTTCATATGTAGGTGCATTTTTTAAGTGGCATGGCATGTCATTGCAAATGATTTACGTTGCAATTAGTGTTAAAATTTATTTCGTGGCAGCCAATTAATTATTTTGCAAAAGTTTTTTAAACTATTTGCTTTAGTAGTCTGTTTAAGGCAACCTATATAATTGCAAGCCGAAAACGAACCAAATTTGGAAATAGTCATATCTTATTGCTTTAATGTTTCTAATGTGGTTAGTTTATGAAAACAGGCAAAGAAGAGCAAGGAGAAAAGATGGTATTGCTAGTGCGAAAAAGGCAGAAATGTATTCAAAGTTCTTAATATTATGCCATGAATACCACTCTAAAAAGTGCATGTAAAAATACTACTGAAAAGTGTTTATTTTTCAACCAGAATCTGTTCAAGTATACGCACAAGATGTTCAAGATTCGATTTTGAACATGAGTTGTTTAAAATATACACATAAATATACACATTAAATGTTTAAAATTACAAACATTTTGAAGGTAAAAATATATTTTTTACAAATAATACTAAGTGCCAGGGGCGTACGCAGAAATATATTTTTGGGGGGAAAGAGTTTATACTTCTAAATATATATCATCAGAAAATACTGAAAATTCGCTGTTTAAAATACATATATGCAAGTTTTATGTACAGAATGAACTAAAAAAATAAACTTTTTAAAGTTTCATAAATTGCATTTTATTTACATAAAATGTACAAAGAACTCAGACATTTTCAACCGGCTTCCAAAAAGGGGAGGTTGTCAGTTCTTCGGAGTATTTTTACTAGAGATGTGACGGATATCCGGTAACTATCCGGTTTGCCGGATATCCGGCCTAAATTTACTATTCGGCCGGATACCGGATAATGAGCTACTATCCGGTATCTGGCCGGCCGGATATTTTCTTAGAATTATTATAAGCAAATAATTTTTTTTAAGTAACTAACAATAAAATAGCTTTTATTTAAAGGTAAAAATGTAACAAAAAATTACAAATTATCTTTCAAAAACTTAAAATACGTTTTGAGATATTCACTTTACTGAAAAATTTATGTATAAACTAAAAACTTAAAAAACGTCCAATTAAGAAAACGATTGACATTAATACTCAAAATTAAGAAGAGGTAGATTATGGTGAATAAAAACTAAATTTTCAGCGTTCGCAGACAATAAACGATTTCGCTTGTTTTCGTAAACCAAGCCAGCTTCCGAAAAAAGTCTTTCGCTATAAACGCTGCTGCAAGTAGCTGAAAGGAACGTTTTGGCAAGCGACGTTAAAATTGGGTATTTTTTGGAGTTAAACGACCACCAAGCGTAAGGATCCTGACTGCGATCAATCCGAACTTCCTTCAAGAAGAATTCAATCTCGGTAGCAATTGGGTTCTTCTCATGATCGCGAGACTGAATGTTGTTTTCATCTGCCACTTCATTAAAACAATCCCAAAATGTTTCGTGAGATTCACGAGCTACATTTGAATGAGTTTCATTTAATCGTAACTGTTTAGGTCTAGTTGAAGACGTCGATGAACAACTACTGATGGAAGACGTGTCGCAAGTCATTTTTAAGTGTTCCAATAAAATAGTCTGTCGAGCTCTTTCAGCTTCAACTTTTCCCAAAAAGTTAGCCTTAAATCTGGGATCCAGAAAAGTTGCAATAAGGTATTTTGGATCTTCACTTAAGGAAATAAAACGAGATGCCAATTGCGCTTTTAAGGAGGCTCTCATATTAAGTAAATCGGCTGTTCGTCGTACAGTTTCGTCCTTGTCTAAGAATTTTTTTAATGCAGCTACATGCGGTATAACTTCAGATATGCAGGAGAGGCCAAAACTTGTAATTTTAGTTATTTCTTCAAACGGCTTCAAAAGTTGTACACACTGCTCCATCAAACACCACTGACGAGTTGTTAGATTAGTAAGTGTGTCGTTTTCAGACACATAAAGGGAGATAACACGTTTTTGTTCCAATAAGCGTTCCACCATATAGAAAGTGGAATTCCACCTCGTGTTTATATCTTGCACCAATTGATGCTCTGGTAAACATAGTTCTTTTTGAAGCGCCAGTAATTTTTCTTTTGCTAAACCTGAATGATTGAAGTGAGTTACGATACGTCTACCTTTGGCAATCAAGTCCATTACTTCAGGTTGTACTTTCAAAGACTCAAGCACAACCCTCTGAAGCGAATGAATGAAACACCTGGCGGAATTATACTGCGCCATTAGAACGCCTTTGACCATGTTTGCGCCACTGTCATGAACAAGGACATGTATTTTGCTTTGTTCAATATCCCAGCGAGATGCAATACTATTGAGTTCATTTGCTATGTTTTCTCCTATGTGAGATCCTGAAAACGGTTTCATAGCTATAACTCCGTGTTGAAGTTTAAATGCCAATGAGCTGTGAAACTCAGAAAGCTGGAGTTATTGCGCAAACACGTCCACATGTCGGAAGTGACAGAAACTGCGACAGCACTTGAAATTCTTATTTGGATTTTTTTGAAAATTCGGTTGTAAATATCGGGAACAATTTTTTGGGTCATAAAGGCTCGGCTTGGCAATTCATAGCGTGGTAAAGCTTGCTTAAGTAATCTTGCGAATCCAACTCTTTCAACGACACAAAGTGGCTCATTATCCAGTGCTATCATTTCTGCTATGAGATAATGGTATTTTTTCGCAGTTGCATTATTTATGTCCCAAAGCAGTTTTCTATCGAACGCCTCTGACAAAGTCTGTTGCCTTTCTGTAGAAGAGGAACTTGTACAAGCGTTGACAGGCTCCGCAAGCGACGTAGCTGCGTCGTTATTTTTTTATCTTTATTCAAATTCATGAATTTTTCTGGGTGCTTTAATTTCAAATGATTGCTCATAGCAGATGTGCCTGGGGGAAGACTTAAAATTAATAAGTATATGATTCGAAACTTGTAGGTTGTATTCATTAAATAGGCTGCAAAAAAAAACATTACTCTTACGCACCTGCTTTTTTCCCTTCACCACCACGAGAAATTGGTAGTTTGCACAATAAACAAATAGCAAACTTATTATTTTCACTTTTAATTTCAAAATATTGCCAAATAGGCGATTTTCTTTTCATTGAAGACATGTTCTCTGCTCTTTTCGTACAAATTATGAAGTTAAATAATTGAAACAATCAGCTGTTGATTTTCAGTAATGCCAGATTTTAATTTGTTGATTTTCAGTATTGCCAGACTGCAGTACGTTATTTTCCAAAGATAACTGACATCGATCCATCCGTTTATTGTCGTTTATTGCCTGCCGAACTAGAAATAATGAAATCTTTAATTTAATATCCGGCCGCCGGATATTCGGCCATCCGGCCTCGCATCTTGCCGGATATCCGGTATCCGGTTATCCGGCCAAATCTCTATCCGTCACATCTCTAATTTTTACTTCTTTTATTTATTTCACAGCATAACTTTGCACTGCGTGAACCGATTTTTTTACCGGAAAGATAATACCGTCGTCCCGTAATTTGGTTTAGATCCGATCAGTAAATCATGAAAAAATTAACGGTTAAAGATGCACTCAACTTTCAATAGTAATACAACATTTTACAAAAGAATTTTAATATAAATAAATTAAATAATTTCACGAAAGTCTTACACTTTTTTATTCATTTTCGTCGATTTCTTGTTTCTCATTTTTTAATACTTCGAATAAAGAAAATTTAGCTGAACTTGTATTTTTATCATGTAGCTCACGAACGAATTCCAAGTTAGCAAATTAAATCTTCGAATGCTCTCAAGAAAAAAGAAAAATTCTTACAAAATTACGCACAAGAAATGGAAAAGAAATTTTTTTCTATCAAAATTTCTTAAATCATAATAAATTTAACCCCAAAACCCACCCCTTGTGTGCGCTACGTGATAAATTTGATATGTAAAAGTAAACAGACAATGTTTAATTTTGCACACACTAGGAGAGGAAACTGGTTACCTCTCTTTATATGCGTAAATTTAAAGCTTTGTTGAACGCAGCCAAAATTGCTTATGCGGTTACAGCGCCAAGTAAGGGCAAGGAGCATCGGGAACTTGCATTATTGCCAATGTCAAAAGTAACCCAAAGGCCTTCAAGCATTATATTTAAGCTAAGAAACCCAGTATTAATATTCTTTCTTCGCTTTTTTATATCGACAGGCATGCCAATACTCCTGAAGATGTTGCTATTATTTCCGCTGAGTGTTTTGTTCTATCCCCAAATCCTTTCTTGCTTTCAGTTCGCTCGTTTTAACGGGGGATGAGGTTTTAAGTGGCAGCGAAGGTTTAAAGTCTTCTAAGGCAATGGACATGGATGGTCTTACAGCAATTATTTTCAAAAAGAGTTCGTCTGTGATTAAACCCTAATACCGAATTTCCACTAGGCATTGAAATGATAAAAAATTAACGCCATTTAAAAAAAATGCCATGTGGAAATGAACTTAATGAAAGATTTTTGAATGACACCATTATTTTTTAATGCCCGACTTTGTCATTTATCATATTTGCCATTTAATGCCTAGTGGAAATCCAGCATAACTCTAATTTTGTATATGTCCTTATCTTCATGCAAGTTCATTGATGATTGGAAAAAAGCTTCTATAACCCCAATATTCAAAAGCGGCAACAAGAACGATGTTACAAATTACAGGCCGATTTCAAAATTATCTACAGTAACTAAAATATTAAAAAAAAAATTAAAGATAACTCTCCGTTCGCGCTACGCAGCCTGATTTGCATCAATCAACATGGCTTTGTCAAAGGGAGGTTTTTACCGAAGATAGTATTAGTGCATTCCAAGAAAGGTATCAAGTCGATGCAATTTTTACAAACTTTTCAAAAGCGACAGAGTGTCTGCCAAGGTCTTAGTTTAAAAATTATCGAGCTTTGCTTTTCAAACTACTTTCCTCCAGTGGATAATATCATATCTATATAAGTAATAGACTCCGTACGGTCGCCCGACCTTTTGTACCGACATAAGGCGTTCCTCAAGGCTTTATTTACTAGCAAATACCTGGTGTGCTTCGCGACGCCTTATGAGTAATTTTGCATCAAAGCTAAGGGGAAACCGTATTGAAACTCAAATGGGAAAAACCTCTCAGGGGAAGAATTTTGCCTTTATTAGTATCCATAGTTCATCTAGCCAGCAATTGTAACCCTGGTACATATGTATGTACATATAATGTGTTGTAATCGATTGGTAATAATAATAAAAAAAATGTGTACTGTCTGTGCGTAAACTATTTTGGATGGTAGACACCTCGCTGTAGTGCCATATTTTTGTGTATGTTTAATGAAAGTTTTCACTGTCCTAGTTTTTTACTTTGATGATAGAAAATTATTCATTGTTCTGTTAATTGTGTTGAAAGCCATATTTTCATCACTTTATTTTGTGATTTTCAATGGTGAAATGATTTTATGCAAAAATACGATTTTAATTTTTTTTTGCTGAAAAAATTAGACAAAGTCTTGAAACTAGTGTGTAGGAGAAAAAAAAAGAGACAAATATTTCAGTTCAGAAATAATTCTGATTTATCTTTAACATCCTTGAAAATTAGCAATAAGTATTTTTGAGAAAAATTTTATATACACGACCACATCCTCGAAGTTTGCCCTTCTTACTTTATTAGCTTAAAAAACTACAATTTAAAGAAGGAATTTTCAATATCTATTAGTCGTTGTAAACCAAAAAACTTAAATTGCTTTTTAATTCTACGGACATTTCTTTCATTTAGTGGCCATATTGTTATTCTACATTGCACTGATTTTTTTTTTTAATTATTTTTTGAATTTATCATTTCTTTAAAATTTTAAAGTCGAGATGAAAAGAGAGAAAAACTAAAGCTGCGGTTTCGCTATACTATATCTGGCCCATAGTTTCGTCTGTCCTGTGGAGTCCTTTGGGCCATATAAAAGTTGTATAACCCGCCGAGTATTTATTTTTCAATTTCGCGCAGTTGACCACTGTAAGTACTGTTGCTTATTGTTTTTGCTGTAAATTTTTTTGAAGAAATAGGTATACGAGTATTTTTTTCTTAAAAGCTGCATACTGATTTAAGAAAGTTTGATAGAAGAAAATGTTTGTTACATTTCTTGTGCGAAATTTTATATGCATTTTTCATTTTTCTTGAGAGCTGCAGACAGCCCTAAAGGATTGATAAAATACATATTCCTGCATTTTTACTTGGCAGATTATTTCGAAATTCCCTCAGCGTATACCAAATTTGTATACACAGCCAACAAAATCTTAGTTTAAAAAAGTTTTATATTTACATACCTGCTAAGAACAGGATGAAAGACCAACCAACTAGTAAAAAACGCAAGCACTACATGGAAACAAATTAAAAAATCACTGATGAAACAGTAATACTACTCGAACAACGAAGGGAACAATAAAAGAAAAATATGCAAAGAATCAGGTTATGGAAACAGCCTGTAACTATGAGTAGTCTACATATAAACGTACGTACATATATGAATATTGTTTCGTACACCTACTTTAATACTCTGCCACACATACAGTTATCCTACACTGAGCCACTCATACATACCTACTTCTATTTGCCTTTCCTTTCAAGGTAAACGTTTTACTTGCGCAGTAGGGCTCTCACGCAGTACTTAACAAATGCTCATACAAAGCGATAAAAAAGCCACACAAGCATACATTTGTAGATGTGAGAAAATGGGACAAAAGTAGTAAGAAACAAGTAAGAAAGTCTAAGTTCGGGCGGAGCCGAACTTTAAATACCCGGCGCAAGTATTAAATATGTTTTTTCACCTTTCCGAAACCTTCCGCTAGATGGTAAGCCGGGGTGTATCAATTTTGAGTAAATTAGCGTCCTTCAATTTCGAAATATTGAAGTTTCAAGCATTTCTGAAATTTACCGTTATATGAGAAGCGGCCGTTATTTTAGTCCGATTTCTATAATTTTCAACGTTTTGCTTATATGTGGCAAGCACAATAACCACACCGAGTTTGGTACAAATTGGTAGAACGGTTACCGATATACATATATGTGATCATAAGTGGGCGGTGCCATGCCCATTTTCCAAAATTTTACCATAAACGTATTTCTTGGTAAAGAATTGTTGCAAGTATCAATTTTGAATAAATTAGCTTCAATATTTACGGATTTATTGAAGATTTTGTATTTCCCTAAATTACCGTTATATGGGATGTGGGCGTGGTTATTGTCCGATTTT